>NW_006408729.1:2249971-2255923 GCF_000296735.1 Chrysochloris asiatica | reverse complement strand
ACACACAGGTTTCTAGGATATACCCTTTGGTCTGTTGATGATGCATGAAGGGGATTGGAACCATGGCAATGAAATGATATACAATGGAATGAATGTAAAACTAAAGTTCTCTCATGTAAACATGTAAACTATCATATAATTCACACACAAAAATTAAAAAAAAACCCTCATACATCTTGTCTTATTATTTTAAAACGGATTGTAAAGTTTTCTGTTTCAAATTGACATACAAAGATTGGAGTCAGTGGAAAAGGAAGGAGCTTAGGATCAGAGAAGAAGCAATGCTACAAACAAAAATATGACATCCAATTGTGAAGAATTAATTGTAAATTGTGGTTACTCTTTAGTCATCTATGTATACTACCAGACTCAATTTTCATTGTTATGAATTTTTTAATGTGTTTTCATTTCTATTCTTTTCTTTGTCTTCATAAATATTATTGTGAGGAATTAAGATATACTGAAAGTAACTACCATTTTAAGTTAAAAACTGGAGCTCAGTTTTTGAAGTAATACTGATATTTTTTTTTTTCTTTTTGTTTATGTTGCTGTCGTTAAGTGCGTTGAGTTGGTACCAACTCATAGTGGTCATATATATGGTTTCCAAGGAGCGGCTGGTGAGTTTAAACCACAGACCTTGTGGTTCATTGCACTACATCATTATTATTGGCTAATAATAACTACCTCTTATTGAAGGGTTCATTTCAAATAGACACTACAGTGGACACTTTGCATGAAATTTTTTTGGTTCTCATAATGCTACCAGATAATTACCACCAATTCTATTTTCATAAAGAAATTGAAGATCAATAAGTAACTTAAATTACTTGCTCAAGCCATGCTACTAACAAGTTACAGCGTGAAGGATCATAATCAGATGGCTACGACTCCAAGGTCCATATTCTTTCTTGCATGATGGTATCTCGCCAACCAAAAAATTGTTTGGTTATATGAACATGATCATTCCCACTCCAAACTTTTTGCTCCATGTAAATTTTAATATAACATGATTTTTAAAAGCAGAACCCATACAAATTGCCAACAAATCTCACTAATAATATATATAGAAGGAAAGGAAAAAGAAAGTGATGGAACTAATGTAATTTGTGAAGACAAAGTGTTTGGTCCAGCATCAGTGACTTCATGGAGATGTTTGTGATACTGGTTCTGATGGATAGATAATGTGTTTTTTAATATATCACATCAGTAAATGAGTTATTTCCTGTGTTCAACTTCCTTCTCTCAGCAGAATTTAAGCTTGTTGATAAAAAGATGCTGTTTGAAGCAGTACAATTTATTATCTACATCTTCTCGACTAAAGCCCAGATTTAAAATTACTGGGAGCAAATGAATCTGTCTTCTCTATAAAATGATAAATTATTCTGCAGATTAACAGATTTAAAAGAGTACTCCATTAACTCTTTACCAGTTCTGCATTATTAGTTTTGAAATTTTAGATTGCAAACAAACCCTTAAGTACTATAGTAACATTTTGAATTCCAACCTCAAATATACCATTGAAGTGTTTTATTACAAGAGGGATGCTGAAAATTAAGTATTCTTCTTAAAATGAACACAAGTCTATGCTCCCCTGAAACACAGATTTTTACAGTGTGGTAGGTCTTTAGAGGTAGAAAGTATCTCTTTGCTTGTATAATGGTTAAGATTGCTACAATCTTAATTAGTTAAAAATAGCTGAAATTTCTCATTTCACATATGGCAAGTCTATATCTCAGAGGAGTCAAGCAATTATTTAGAGTCACATCCAATTGATATTACATTATCTCTCAGGTCCAGATCAGTATCTCATTCACTACCAAAACTCAATTCCCACAGACAGCAGCACTATAGAACAGAGAAGAATGCTCCATAGAGTTTCTGAGACTATAAAGTTTTACAAAAACAGACAGCTTCATCTTTCTCCCACTTTCAACACAGCACATGCCATTTCAAAATTCTGATCATTTTAACAGAAGATAATATCAAAATCCTTTGAAATTCTAGGTTGGCAAATAAATAAAATTTCAAAGTCATTTCCTTTACAAATTCATAGCCGGTTATAAAAAATTTTTTCCTTAGCAGTTCAGCTGCCATTTTAGTTTTGTGGGGGTTGTTGTTAAGTACTGTTGAGTCAGTTCTGACTCATAGTGACCCTGTATAGAGCTTCCAAGGAGCAACTGGAGAGTTTGAACCACTGACCTTTCAGTTCAAATGACCTTAGGGCTCAGGGTTTACCCTATACTGTAGAATAGTTTAAGGAACAGAGACAAAAAAACAGTATAGAAATCCATACTTTCTTTTACTATCTTGTTGTTAAATGACATCTAGTTGGTTCTAACTCATAGTGATGCAGTATAGGGTTTCTAAAGAGTGGTTTATGGGTTTGAATAGCTGACCTTGTAGTTAGTAGTCCAGAATTTATCCTATAGCACCACACTTAATCTATAGGACTATCCTGTAGATTAAGAAAAAAAAAAAAATCTGTTCTGGAATATATTAAGTTATATATAAAAAATGAAACCCTATTGAGTCTTATGTCAATGAAATTTAAAAACTGTTAGAAGAAAGTTGGTATGTGTGTTTCAATGATGTGTGGCACTAAACTGAGTATTTACTAAGGATTTTTTTTTTTTTGAAGATTTTATTGTGAATCAAGTGATAGTCTACATGGCAGAACATCCGTATTGCATTCAACCAATTGCATCTTTTTTCATTGCATTGATTACAATTCCCTCCACGCACCAGCAGTTAGCAGTATTTGCCTCTATTCCCTCCTCTTTTTTTTCTTTTTTTTTTTTAATGTACACAAAAGCATGCAGGAATATATAATCATTTAACAACCAAATAGCACATTTTGTGAACCATCCCCTTGCCTGTCAGCACACAGTCTTTCTCTTTCCATGAGTCTAGAGTCCTCAGACACTCTCTCTCTCCACGCCATCCAAGACTCCATCTCTGGTGTCTCTGCTTCTCTTGTTAGGATCCCACATTCCACTCATGCTCTTCCTTCTTGCTGGTCCTAAGGTCCTCTGTTCCTGGAATGTAAAATTAACTACTCCCCCCTTTTTGTCACACCATTTCTACTTTTACAGTAGTGACAATGGCAATTAGTCATGATAACAATTATTGACTATTGAATCAAAAGAATCCTATCCTCATCTCCTTTCACCAGACCCATCTAGAAAAGATGAAAACTCTTCAGTGGGGATACTACCATCCTGCACTCACTGAAACTAAACTCCCTCTTGAAAACTTGCAAGCCAGCAGTTTTGTGCCTTTATAGCCACCCTCTCCCCACCGCTCTTCCCCCATTTTTGGTAGCCAGTGTCTAAGTTGCCCATCCTTATTAATCCTGTGTGCTGAGGGGATAGGTTTGATCCTTGATTTGAAGATTCATTCCCTCTTGGTTGGTATTTTGTGCTACTACATCTTTAAGTAAAAGTCATCAAATTGTAGCAGTTTGCACTTGCTTCCTGTATCAAATAAATTTCTTTGTCTTCCTCTAGTGACTTCTGATCATCAAGCCATCCAAGATAGGTCAATTAGGTACTTGCTGCAAGTTTGGGCATTCTTGTGCACCTCTCCCCACTTCATATTAGCTGGATGGTTCATTCTTGGCTCTAGCCCTTAGTAGACTTGGGCTCAGGGGTTCCCAAGTCTCCCCAAACTTAGTACCAACCAGCCCTTCCTCTTTTTTCTCTCATCTCAAGATTGACAGGAGTCTATGGAACATGGTCAAACTCAGCCAATGTCTTCAGTACTGCCTTTCCCCCACTTCTACTCACAAGTAGACCAGTGCAGTCACCAGCGAGAGTACAAGCCTGCTCATGTGTTCCCTTTGAGTTTCAGTCTTGGACGGGGATTTGTCCTGAAGGGACTTGATGGCTTACCTTGATGGCTCCTGGGCAAACAGTTTACTTGTTCTTATAATAGCCAAACAGTTTGCTTTTTTTTCAGCCCCTGCTAGTCTTTCAAGGAGTATTTTCTGTGCCTTTAGCCAATCTGTGTTGGTCTATACGTCCTTTCAAGTGGGAATGTCCCACCTTAGATGGTGTTCAGGATTCCACCTAAGGTCCTATACTCTACAAAGGCTCCACAAGAAGCCTATTTCACTGAACAAGTTCTAGAACCCCTTTTAGGTATTCCGATCGGTTATAAACTAAAGACAGGTTAAGGTATTCTAATAGATAATGTTGGTTCCCATAACATCAATCATGTGTCAATTTGACAGATATCAAAAAACAAAAACTAAACCCAAGTCCATCGAGTTGATTCCAACTCACAGCAACCTTATATAGGGTTTCTGAAACTATAAATCTTTACAGGAGCAGACAGCCTTTTTCCCAAGGAGCGGCTGGTAAGTTTGAACTATCAATATTATGGTTAACAGCCCAACACAACCCACAATGCCACCAGGGCTCCTTTTAGACTGGGTTGTTTGTTGTTATTGTTGAATGCTGTCACCTTGGTTCTGACTCAAGTGATCCAGTGGTCCTATCTAGGTTTTCCAAGGAGTAGCTAATGAGTTTGAACTTTCAATATTGTGGTAATAGCTACCTTGTGATCTAGTGTATTATTCTGCAGCACCAAACCAGAACTCCAGACTGGGCTTTAGTACCCAGTTATTTAATCAAATATTAATCTACATAATGTTGTGGAGCTATTTTGTGTTTGTATTTATTTAATATTTGTATTGTATTTAATACAATCAGTTGAAATTAAGCAAAGGTGATCACTCTCAATAAGGTATGTGAGCCTCATCAAATTAGTCAAAGATTTCAAGTGCAAAAACTGAGGCTTCCCTTTGAAGTAGAAACTCTGCCTCTGGACTAAAATTGCAACTCCTGCTAACTTTAAAACATCCTATTCTACAAATTTCAGACTCACATCCACAGCATCAAATCCTGCCTGGATGTCCTGTCTATTGGACTTGGACTCTCCTAAACTTTTGAACATGCCAGTCCTTATAGTTGTGTGAGCCAATTTATTAAATTTATCTGTAAAAGGGGTTTTCAGAAACTCTATGTGAAAATGGAATTAAAAGATACAAGTAAAAAACATAGATTTTATTTCTCAATTTTAAGTTCGATCAAAGCCAATGATACCAGCCATTTAAGCCATCACTAAAGGACAGAACAGCACCAGAACATTGTCAGATATAGTACCAAAACATCCTGAAAGCAGGGCTGACTATAATGACATCCTGAAAGAAGGGTTGACTATAATGACATTAATGGAGCAATGCTTTCAGGACCTTCATTTGTTAATGGGGCAGAAACTCAAAATGAGAATAATTGTAAGCATCCATTAATAATCAGAACATGGACTATAAAAACTTTTAATCTAGGAAAATTGGAAGTTGTCAAACATGAAATGGAACACTTAAATATTGTTATCCAAGGCATTAATGAGCTGCAATGAACTAGTACTGGCCATTTTAAATCAGATAATCATAAGGTTTACTTATGCCAGAAAAGTGAAAATGAAATTGAAGAGGTCTGGAATTGTATTTATTGTAAAAAAAAAAAAAATCAAGATCTTTCTTGAAGTACAATGCTGTCTGTTATATAATAATATCCATATGCCTACAAGGAAGACAGGTTAATACTACTGTTATTCAAATAGTGCATTTATGCACTAATCACTAAAGCTAGTGATGATGAAATTGAAGAATTCTACCAACTTTTTCAGTCTGTAATTGATCAAACATGCAATCAAGGATCACAGATAATTTCTGTTGATTGCAATGTGAAGGTTGTAAACAGATAGAAAGAATCAATAGGTGGAAAATATGGCCTTGTGATAGAATTGATGATGGAGATTGCATGATAGAATTTTGTGAGACAGTGATTTAGTCATTGCAAATACCTTTTTTAAGCAACATAAAAGTAGATTATACAGATGGACTTCACCAGAGAGAATACACAGAAATCAAATTGGTTGTATTTGAAG
>NW_006408729.1:2248756-2249366 GCF_000296735.1 Chrysochloris asiatica | reverse complement strand
CATTTCAAAAATCAATGGTACTAAAAAATCAGTGGTACTGAAGGAAGAAGTCCAAGCTGAACTGAAGGCATTGGATTAAAAAAAAAAAAAAAAAAGTTTCCAGGAATTGGCAGAATACAACCTGAAATCTTTATAAAAAAAAAAAAAAGATACAGTACTGGAAGCACACACTCACCAATGCCAAGAAATTTGGAAGACAGCTATCCGGGCTATCTATTGGAAGAGATCCATATTTGTGTCCATTCCAGAAAGAGGTCACATAATGCAATGTAGAAATTACCCAACAATAGTATTGATATCACACAAGTAAAAATTAGGTAATTCAAAAAATGGTTGAAACAGTACATTTACAGAGAACTGACAGAAATGCAATAAAGACTCGGCAGAGGACATGAAATTAAGGATATCATTGCTAATGTCAGATGGATCTTGACTGAAAGCAGATAATACCAGAAACATGCTTGCTTGTGCTTTATTGACTATGCAAAGGCTTTTGACTGTGTAGATCCTGACAAACTATGGATAACATTATTAAGAATGGGTATCCTAGTACACAGAGAAAGAACCAGGTGTTAAAACAGAACTAGGGGGTGCTGAATGGCTTAAAATC
>NW_006408729.1:2230411-2231389 GCF_000296735.1 Chrysochloris asiatica | reverse complement strand
TCATGTGCATTGAAAGATTTCACCAAAAGAGTGAAAATGGACTGGGAAAATATTTTTGCATGGCATATCAAACAAGGATTTAATCTCCAAAATTTAAAGAAGACTTCAACACCTTTACAATTAAAAGACAAATGATCCAATTAAAAAATGAGCAAATGAACAGACACTTTACCAAGGAAGACATCCAGGCAGTCAACAAACGTAAAGAATTGTTCACGATCATTACCTAATAGATGCATATTGAAACAACAATGAGATATCTTCTTACCCCAGCATTAAGAGCAAAGTTCAAACAGAAAACAATAAATGCTGGAGAGGGTGTGGAGAGACTGGAACCCTCCTGAACTGCTGGTGGGACTGTAAAATGATCCAAGCACTGTGGAAACTAGTATGCTGTTTCCTTAAAATGTTGGAAATAACAATATAGTATAACCCAGCAATTCCTCTACTGGGTATATGTCCTGAAGAAATAAGAGCCGTGACACAAATAGAAACTCATGTTCATTGCAGCACTATTGACAATAGGAAAAGATGGAGACAGTCTAAATGTCCCTCAATGGAATAATGGCTAAATATACTGTGATACAAGCACACAATAAAATACTATGCTACATTGAAGACTAACAATGAATCAGTGAAACACCTTGTAACATGAATGAACCTGGAGGAAATTATGCTAAGTGAAATTAGTCAGTCACAAAAGGGCAAATATTGTGTGAGATCGTTTTTTTCCCCCTTCAGGAAAGGTTTTTCTTGTTAAAAAAAACATTCTTTGATGGTTATCAGGGGTGGGAGGAAGAGGAGACTAATCCAATGGTTAGAGAGTTTTTGCTGTTGTTAGGTAATGTCAAGTTGGTCAAGACTCATAGTGACCCCGCAGACTGAAACAGTGTCTGGTACTGCACATTCTCACAACAGCCACTATGCTCAAGTCCGTTGCTGTTGCCATTGTGCCAATCTATTTGTTGGAGGTCTTCC
>NW_006408729.1:2223051-2229136 GCF_000296735.1 Chrysochloris asiatica | reverse complement strand
ATTTGCCTTTGCTAAAAACACTTTTATGAAGTGGTGGAACATACAGGGGACAAAATTATGAAAATCAAACACCTAATGAGTTGCTGCACCTGGAAGTTCAGGACGATAATCTCAAGGGACACCATGGTCAATTTACATAACATAGTCTCTAGTAAGGTGAATGGTCAGAGAAAAAGAGGAAGACCCCCAGTGAGATGGATTAACAAAGTGGCAGCATCAATGGGCTCAATCGTGGCAACAATTTGTGGTTGACCCAAGATCAGACAGTGTTGTTCAGAGGGTCACTATGAGTCAACAACAACAAGTCTCTAGTAGTGTGTGCTGGGTTACAAGTTGGGCTGCTAACCACAATGCTAGTGTTTGAATCTATCAGCCACTCGTTGGGAGAAATGTGAGGCTTTCTGCTCCCATAAAGATTTACACCCTCAGAAACCCCATATAGAGTCACTATGAGTTAGGACAGCTCCAACCACCACAGTTCTCAATAATGCTGTTCTACATGCTACTTTGGGGAATAGCAACTGGGATCTTAAAAGTTCATGAGCAGCCATCTAAGGTACAGTTATTGGTCTCTCTACATGGGGAAAAAAGAATAGTGATAAATATCTGAAGACACTTGGAATAGATTCATCCAGTGGACTAATGGAAAATTTAACATCAGTCTTCATGACTCTGAGAATAGAACGAGACGGTACCCAGTACTCGCTACAAACTGCTCTAAAAGTGATCACGTTAGAAGGTCCTGGATGGAGTGGGAGGAAATGTGTAACAAAACTTAAAATTACAAAAAAGGAAATGGGGCTTCCTTGTCAGAAACAGACTGGAGGAATCCTTCAGGTCTGGAACTGAACTCACCCTCGTAGCTCAATTTTCTGCCAAGTGAAACTGGGAACATCAGCACTGGTAAGATATGCTTACCATGGAATGGTCAACCATTTAAGATCAAAAGGGAAACATTTTCCTAAGGACAAAGTTCAGAAGAGTTGGGAAGGAGGGTAGACTGGAAATCAGAATCAGAGTGGAGAAGTGGGATACCTATTGCTACATGGACAGGATTCCAATCATTGAGATGAAGCCAGGTGTATGACTTGATGAATGTAAAACTAATAATCTGCTCTGTAAACCTTCACTTAATTCACAATAAAATTTTTCAATGAAAAAAGGACTAAATGAAATTATGATTAAAAACTCCCCAAATTTGGCAAAAGGCATAATCCTATATATTCAAGAAATTAAGAAATCCCTAAAAAAGATAAATTCAAAGAAATCAACACCATGTTACAGCCTATTCAAACTTTTGAAAAATAAACACAAAAATATCTTGAAGATAGTAAGAGAGAAGCAGCTTATACCTTATCCACAGTGCATAAACAATTTGAATGATAACAAACTTTTCATAAGAAGCATGGAGGCCAGAAGGAAGTGATATCATATTTTTCAAGGACTGAAAAAAAAAAGCTGTCAGCTCAGAATTCTATGCCCTTTACTGCCATTGAGTCATTTCTGACTCATAGTAACACTATAGAAAAGGCAGAATTGAACTACTCCGTATGGTTTTGAAGACTATAAATCTTTACAGGAGCAGTCAGTCTCATCTTTCTCCATCAGAGCAGCGGGTTGGTTTGAACTGCTTACCTTGTAGTTAGCAGCCCAATGCTTAACACACCACACCACCTCGGGTCTTTCGATGGAAATATTCTTCAGGAGTGAAAGAGAAATCAATACATTCTCAAATGAAGGAATATTTTTACCAGCAGATTAGAATAGGTTGAAATTTCCTCAAACTGATGAAGATTATCTACTAAAAAATCTTAAAGTTACCACTGTAGTTAATAATGAAAGATTGAGTGCTTTCCGCTTAATACTGGGAATGAAGCAAGGATGTTCACTCTCACTACTTTTATTCAATCTAGTTCTATTAATGTAGATATACAACAAAAAGAAAATGGAAAAAAACACAGACCCAAAATGAAGAAAAAAACAGGGTCTCCTTTTCATGTCGTGATTATGCACATAGAAACACACACACACACACACAAAAAAATATATATATATATAATAACTCCTAGAACTAAGAGGTGAGTTCAGCAAGTCTACAGGACTTAAGATAAACATTCAAAAAATCAATAGTACATCTACATACACATGTACATTGAAATTTTTAAAAAATGCCATTTACAAGTGTTGGAAAAGGAAATACTAAGATGTAAATCTAACAACACATGTCTAAAATTTGAGTAATAAAAATGACAAAATATAGATTAAAAACAAAAGAAAACAAATGGATAGACATACCATGCTGAAGGATTAGAAAACACAACATGGTAAAAATGTCAATTCTTCCTAAATTGATTTACAGATGTAATTCAATTCTTATATAAATCCCAGCATGACTTTCAGTAGATATAGACAAAATTATGAGAAGAGAAAAAAACAGCTAAAGCAATTTTGAAAAAGCAGAATAAAATGAAGGAATAAACTATCCATTTTCAAGACCTATTTTATAACTACAGTAATCAAGTTCATGAGTTACTGATTGGGGTAGAAATGTAGATCAATGAAACAAAATACAAGAAATTGATCTTTAATAACCCTCCAAAATATATACCCAAAGATTTTTTACAGTAAATCAATGGACTGAACTACAGGAAGATAAAAAAAAAAAAAAATTGATAAAGGAAACTAGTGTAAATTGCTACAATTTGATGAACTTGACCTATACTTAAGTAGCTTTCATAACAAGGATCAAAACTATCCCCCCTGTACACAGAGTTGATAGGGATGGGCAATTTAGTTATTGGCTATCTAAAATGGTGGGTAGCTACAAAAACATGAAGTTGCTGGCTTACAAGTTTTCAAGAGGGACTTAAGTTTCAGAGTGTTTAGGGGAAGGTAGCATCCCTACTGAATAGTTTTCATGTTGTCTAGATGGGTGTGGTAAATGGAGATGGGAATAGGATTCATTTGATTCAATAGTGAGTAATTGTTATCATTACTAATTGCAATTGTCACAGCTGTAGAGGTAGAAGCTGCGCAACAAAAAGGGGGGAGTAATTAATCTTAAATTCCAGGAACAGAGGACCCTAGGACCATCAAGAGAGAAGAGCATGAGCAGAATGTGGGATCCTATCCAGAAAAGCAGCGACACCAGAAATAGAGGCAGAGGTGATGGCATGGAAAGGTAGAGCAGCTAAGGACCCTAGACTCATAGAAAGAGAAAGGTTGTGTGCTGGCAGCCAGGAGGCAGGCTTGCAGAATGTGTCCTTTAGTTGTATAAATGGTTATATATTACCGAATGTTTGGTGTACGTCTAAAGAAAAAAAAAAAAAAAAAACACAGAGGGAATATAAGAAAATACTGTTAACCGATGATGCATGGAGGGGATTCATTACAATGAAACAAAAATACGATAGGTTGAGTGCAAAACCAATGTTCTTCCATGTAAACTATCACTCCATTCACAATAAAAGTTTTTTTAGAAAAGTAAATCAATGGAGAAAAAAAAAAAATCACCTTTTCAAAAAATGATACTGGAGTAACTTATCATCCATAGGCACAGTAGTTCTGTAGGACGAGCATTGGACTGTGGACCATAAAGTTGGCAATTCGAGCCCACCAGTTGCTCCACAGGAGAAAGATGAGTCTTTCTGCTCCCCAAATCAAAACTGTGTAGATGGTATTTAGCAACAACAAAGGGGAAAAAAATGAGCTTTGAGTAAATCTTAAAATTAACTTAAAATAGATCAGGGACTTGAATATAAAACAAAATTATACAACTTTCATTTTTTATGAAAGACAAGTTTGATAAGCTGTACTTTAAAAATTAAAAATTTTTGTTTTATGAAAGATCTTCATAAGAAGATGCAACTACTTATTAACCATATAGTCAACAAAAGGCCACCATCTAGAATATATAAGGACTGTAAAAATTCAAAGTAAACAAATTAACAATCAATAGAAAAGAGACAAAAGGCATGAACAGACATTTCACCAAAGAGTATATACAGATGGCAAGCAAGCACATGCAAACATGTTCAACTTCTTTACAAATTCAAATTAAAACCACAGTGAGATATCACCACACACCTATCAAAATAACTAAATTAAAAATAGTGACAACACCAAATGCTGGCAAGAACGCAAAGAAATTAGATCACTCATGTGTTTCTGGTTAGGATATAAAATAGTATAGCTATTCAGAAAAGTAGCTTAGCTGTTTATTAAACATTAACAAGTTTAAATAAACAAAATAACCACATGACATATAAGTTGTACTTCTGAGCATTTACACCAAGAAATGAAAATTTAAATTCATACAAAGATCTGTGGGAAAATGTTTATGGAAAATTTAAGCTTAATAGAGCCCCAAACTAGAAACAACCCAGATGTTCTTCAGCGGGTAAATGATTTAGCAATCTGTGGTACATCCATACCATGGAATACTACTACTTGGTGATAAAAATGAATAAATTATTAATTTATACAACCATTTAGATGAGTCCCCTGAAAATTATGCTAATCCAAAAAATCCAATCCCAAAAGTTTTTACACTGTATGATTCCATTTATATAACATTCTTGAGGAAACACAATTACAAACATGAATAATGGATTATTGGTTGCCAGAGGTGAAGGAAAGGTGTACAGGAGGAAAATAGGTATATTATTAAAGGACAGCATAAGAATCCTTGTAGTGATGGAAATGTTATGTAACCTAATTGTAGTATTTAACTATGGATTTGCAAGATCTTACCACTGGACTCTTGAAAGCAGGGGTGGGGAACTTCCACCCATGGGCTGTATAAGACCCTTGAAATCATTTGGCCTGACCCTGCACAGGCAGGACCTGAAATTCAGTAAATCTCGGAGCTTTTTTCATAGCCACATAAGTTTATATTAAGTGAATCATAATAATAATATGAATTTTGAGAGACAAACAAGGAACGTCCATTAGTGATAGATAGGACACATACTGGTACATGATGGGACAAACATGTATGCTTCTCATCAGCTGCCCTCAGCCTATCTGTCTGTATTACAGTGGCTCAGAGGACAATCAGTGCCAGGCAGACTGGGAGTGTAAACATTATGAAAGTGTTACTACATTGTGGTGAAACTATAGCCATCCAGTGATGATGAGACAAGATGTGATGATTCCTCATGATATTGATGACCTTGTTCTGATTGACCATGATTCTGTTGATTTCTTTGTGGACACAGATGATAACTCCAATACAATCTTTATTCACACATCCACGATCAACAATCCTTGCAAAAACTTAATCTCAGATGAAGACTAAAGAAATTACAGTACACCGAAAAGGCCTCAAGACTCGACGATGCAAATGTTGGATAAATTCCAAATCCAAGATGTAGGATTAGAATAACAATCAAATTAAAATAAACGTGCTGCTGGTGACACCCATACATTAGATTGTTATTAAAACTTAAATGCACACCAATGTTCATAGCTGCACTATTCACAATAGCAAAAAGATGTAGATAGCCTAAATGCCCCATCAGTGAAAGAATAGATAAACAAACTGGTACATACACACAATGGAATATTATGCTACCTTGTAGAATAACAAGGAAGCTGCAAGTCACTGTATAACATGGATGAATCTTGAGGACATTATGCTGAGTGAAATTAGTCAGTCACAAAAGGACACATAATTGCATAAGACCATTATTGTAAAAGCTTAAGAAAAGATATCCATACTAAAAGGGGGAGGGGGGGAATTCTTTGTTGGTTACCAGTGGTGTTGGGGAAGGGGGGTTAGGGGAAGGTGGAGGGAGGTGATGGTAGAGCACAAGGTATGGGGCAGACACATCATAGTTCAGGTGTTGGGAAGGGCAATACAAGAAGGAGGCGGGGTAGAAGAACAAGATAGAGGAACACTGAGACAGGTTTGCATGGGCTAAATGGGACAGAGGTAAATAGTGATGCATGCTCAACCTTGGAACAACAGGGCTCTGTGATACAGGGATCGAGGCATAGTTTGAAGATGGGAAATAATACTAAGATGCTTGACTGCCTTGTAAATACTGGTCTCCTTTCCTATTATTGTAAAATAGCTGAGTGA
>NW_006408729.1:2221114-2222615 GCF_000296735.1 Chrysochloris asiatica | reverse complement strand
GCTGGCGACCACATTACTCTACTGGTGAATGGAAGAGGTGGAAAGGCAGCAATGAAGCAATGGGCCGAGTTCAACCGCATTCCACAGACTCCTGTTGACCTGGAGATGAGAGAGAGAAGAGCAAGGGCTGGTTGGTCCAAAGTGTGGTGAGAGCTGGGGGCACCTGAGTCCATGGACAAGAACATAGCCATGGAGGGATAGAGCTGAAAGTGAAGCATCCAGCAGATATGAAGTGAGGGGAGATGCACAAGAACACCCAAACTTGCAGATAGTATCCATTTGACTTAGCCTCAATGACTTGATCAGAACTAGACTAGAGGAAGTTTTGTTTTTTGTTTTGTTGTTTTTTTTTAAAATAAAGGAAATGAAGGTCAATTGCTACAACTTGATGAACTTGACCTATAGTCATGGTTGTTGTTGTTGTTGTTGTTGTTAGGTGCCATCGAGTCGGTACGGACTCATAGAGACTTTATGCACAGGAGAATGAAACACTGCCTGATCCTGGGGCAACCTCGCTACTGTTGCCACGTTTGAGTCCATCGAGGTGGTAACTCTAAATACCAACAGAGAGGGAAGGAGTCTTCACATCAAGTGTCAGTGCTAGCCCCTCTGTGCACAGCGTAGATAGGGACGGGCAACTTAGATATTGACTAGCTAAAATGAGGGGATGATGAAGGCAAGCAGTGACTGGCTTACAATGTTTCAAGAGGTAGTTTAGTTTAAGAGTGTGTGGGTGAAGAAAGAGTCCCCACTGAATAGTTTTCATCTTGTATAGATGGGTCTGAATAGTTTTCATCTTGTCTAGATGGGTCAATTTGTCTAGCGATATGGGGATAAGATTCTTATGATTCAATAGTGTGTAATTGTTATCATGACTAATTGCAAGTGTCACAATTGTAAAGGTGGAAGTTTTGTAACAAAAGCAGGGGAGTAGTTAATCTGACAGTCCAGAAACAGAGGAACCTAGGACCATCAAGGGAGAAGAGCACAAGCGGAATGTGGGATCTTATCCAGAGAAGCAATGATTACCAGAGATGGAGGCAGAGATGGGGAATGGAGAGATGGAGCAGCTAAGGACTCTAGATTCATGGGAAGAAAGGGACTAAGAACTGGGGCCAGGAGGCAGACTTGCAGAAACTGTCCTTTGGTGGTGTAAATTATTATATATGCCTCAGTGTTTTTTTAAAAAATGAGCTAAAGGAGCTCTGGTAGCGTAGTGGTTACGAATCGGGCTGCAAGCCGCAAGGTCAGCAGTTAGAAACTACCAGCGATTCCGCGGGAGAAAGATGTGGCGGTCTGCTCCCGTAAAGATTTACAGCCTCGGAAACCCTGTGTAGGGGTCGCTATGAGTTGGAACGGACTCCACGGCACATAACAACAACAACAAAGTGAATAGTGAAGTGGTTACGAATCGGGCTGTGAACCGCAAGGTCAGCAGTTCGAAACTACCAGCTGCTCTGTGGGAGAAAGATGAGGCTTTCTGCTCCTGTAAAGATTTACA
>NW_006408729.1:2219725-2220933 GCF_000296735.1 Chrysochloris asiatica | reverse complement strand
GAGACCTGAGCTTTTAAGCAGGACTTTATTTGGTGCCCCTTGGGGGTAGCTGCAATGCCATTTTGTTGATCAGGAGCAAGTTCCTTCAGAGGGGGTTATAATCATTGTAATTAAACAAGGTGCATGATTTGTTGAATTTAAAACTGACTATCTGCCCTGTAAACTTTCACTCAATTCACAATAAAAACTTAAAAAAAAAAAAAACAGAAAAAAATTAAGTGATGAAACACCCTACAAATGGCGTCTACAAAGAAAACTTGATGTAAAATATAGATCTTTCCAAGATAAATGGACAGATGATTCTTTTTTGTTGTTGTTAAAGTCAAAAGCAAACCTGTGTGCCTAGTTTGTGGTAACGATTAGCAGTTAATGAAAACAAATCAATTCAGAGCATCATTATAGCTCAAAATATGCTAAACTCAATGAATTGGGAGGCAAATGTGTCTGAATAAAATCAATGCTCATCAGTGAGTTTGGAATCATAACAAGCCACTTTCACTAGGTCTCCTTGTGACAAAGACAATGTTATCAGAGATGAGTGAGTGCCTCCTGTGCCGCCTAACTTTCTTGAAAGATTTCGATTTTTATTCCATCAATTCCTGGTTCCTTGTTCTTTGCCAATTCCTTCAATGCCCCTTGGACTTTTTCCTTCAGTATCATTGGCTCTGGATCCTATGCTACCTCTTGAAACGGTTGAACATTAACCATTTCCTTTTAGTACAGTGACTCTGCGTATTCCTTCCATCTTCTCTTGATGTTTTCTGCATCATTCACTGTAGAAGGTGAGAAAAGTAAACAAATGGAATTGAACATCTTTGCTACACCATTCATGTGAAACCAGCTGATGTGCCTGATAACCTACAACACAAAATCATTCACCTGCAAAACAAAGATGAACTGAAAGCTAAATACAATAACCTCCCACTGCTTACATTCTATAAACGTTATATAAACAATAACGAATTTCCCACTTTGAGAGAAATGTATTGAAATATGCATCTGTATTTGGAACAAATTACTACTGAGAGCAGTTCTTATCATCACAAACAGTTGACTGTGCTGCAGACTGGCCCATGCAAACCTAGATAAGCAGTTGTGACTAGAACATCATCAATACCAGCAGTTAACACCATACAACTTACCAATGAGAATTAGTCCCAGCCATTACATATTAGGGGTGAATTCATTAAATGTTTGACTAAATATGT
>NW_006408729.1:2216859-2218505 GCF_000296735.1 Chrysochloris asiatica | reverse complement strand
GAGGGGAGTTTGTCCTGAAGGAACTTGATTGGTTGCCTTGATGACTTCCTGGCAAACAGCTGTAGTAGCCAGTTTTGCTGACATTTTTGTTTTGGGTTTTCCCTGATGATCTTTCTTTGAAGATGTATCTTCTGTCACGCTAGCTGTTCCAGGCTGGTCTGCTTTTCCTTTCTAGTGGGGATGTCTCACCTCAGAAGGTTCTAGATGGGACTCAGAATTCCACCTAAAGTCCTATACTCTGCAAAGGCTCCGCAAGAGGCCTATTTCACTGAGCAAGTTCTAGAAACCCTTTTAGGTATTCCAATCAGTTATAGGCTGAGCACAGGCTTACAAGTTTTCTGTAATCATGTTTCCCGACGTTCCTTTCTATCCCACTCAAGCATCTATTTTACAATAGTAGGAAAGGGAGACCAATATACATAAGACAGTCAAGCATCTTAGTATTATTTCCCCTCTTCAAACTATGCTTCAATCTCTGTATCACAGAGCCCTGTTATTCCAAGTTTGAGCATGCATCACTATTTACCTCTGTCCCACTTAGGCCATGCAAACCTGTCTTGTTCTTCCACCCCGCCCCCTTCTTGTATTGCCCTCCCCAACACCCAAACTAAACACCCTACCCCAACCTCACTATTGTTGTTACCTTATATTCCATTAACTTCTCCCTTCATTTAAGGCAGTCTATTTTATCCTGTAATCTACTTGACCTTCTCACCACCTGGATCTCTGTTCCTCTGTGTTTACCTTCTTTCATATTGTAATTGTTTTCATCATAGACTGACCTCCCAGATCCTCTGTTCTTATAGTTTCATTCTGTTCTCAACTCTTTCTTTTATCGATTGAGTTCAGGGTGATGCTGCCATGTACATCAATCTCTGGCTGTTGTCTTTTCTTGTTGGTTCTAAGTCCACAGAAATCCCTTTAAGTATGTTTTTCATTGCAGAGTTGGCATTGACAAAATCCCTTAGCTTCTGTTTATCCTGGAATGTTTTGATTACACCATCGTATTTGATTGACATCTTTGCTGGATAGAGGATTCTAGGCTGGCAATTTTTTGTTGTTGTTTTTTTTTTTTTTCAGGGTTTTATATATGTCTCCCCATTGCCTTCTTGCCTGCATTGTTTTTATTGAGCAATCCGAGTTTAATCTGATTTGCTAGCCTTTGTATGTTATACTTCTCTTTTCCCTACTTGCTTTCAGGATTCTGTCTTATCTTTGATTTTGGTGAGCTTGATTATTATATGTGTTGGTGATTTTCTTTTAAGGTCTATCCTTCCTGGGGTTTGTTGAGCTTCTTGAATGCTTATCTTTTCATTTTTCAGGATGTTAGGAAAATTTTCTTCCAGAAGCTCTTCAACTATCTCCTCTGTGGACTTGTGTGATTGTCTTCTTCCAGAATGCTGATAATTCTTAAGTTATTCCTCTTCATATTGTCCAACATGAATCTTAGGCCTTCTTCAGATTTTTTTATCCTTTTTTTGCTTGCTCTTCTATGTTAGTAGTGTTGAGAAATGTATCTTCTAGCTCACTAGGTTGGGCTTCTATCTGTTTAATTCTGCTCCTTTGCCCTTTCAGTCTTTTATCCATTTCTGAAATTCTATTATTAATCATCTGGACCTCCTTCTGTAGTTTTTGAATTGTTTCCA
>NW_006408729.1:2207374-2216669 GCF_000296735.1 Chrysochloris asiatica | reverse complement strand
TGCCTCAGTCACTTTATCTTGTTGCTGGATATGTACTGATATGGTCATCTGTTTCTGTGTTTTTTAAATATTCAGGAGTTACCTGTGGCCTTAATACTTAGATGGGTGTGTATTTTGGTGTTTTTTATGCTTTCTGATTGCCTCCAGGTAGATGTGATCAGGAGATGGGCTTCCCTTTCCACTCTTCTTCCTGAGAAATTTCAAGATGCCACTGTTGGTCATTATGACATAACTCAGGATTTAATTTTCAGCCTCTTTCCTTTTTAGTCTGCCTATCCTGTTTCTCAAACCCTGTTCTCTAGGCCTTTTTCCTAGTGATAAACAGTTCAGGGCCAGCTGCAGCATTTTGCACTGCCATTTGTTTTTAAGTGGAAACTGTCCCTTTTAATTTCAAGGATATCTGTGCACATGCATAGTAGAACCCTCCAGGGGTATGGGTGGGGTGTCCAATCAGTCAGGCACCCCCTTTAGTCACCTGAATGGAGGTGCACACCTTTATCTCCACAGTTCTGTCAGGCATCTGTGGCTGCTCTGATCCTTCCCCCGCTTGGTCTCTCTCCCAAGATTGCAGCTCCAGGAGCAGCTGAGCACCTTGAATTAGAAAGCAATGGATTTCTTGCTTCTGCTACAAATTTCCCTAGCTGTAAGCTGTCCAGCCTTCTGAATATTCATTTATATGTGGTTCAGAGTTCTGGTACCATCTTTTAAGTCTGCTTGGTCCAGTATTCTGTGTTGTTGCTGATGGAGCTCTTCACTGCTCTTCTACCCAATCCACCATCTTGTTTGTTCTCTCTAGAAGGGTAGTTTTTAAGCTGAAAATTTTGTATAGTCTGTAAATGATGTTTGTTATAAATATCCAAATGGTACGTGGTAGAAAAAAGGTTCCCCACCCCAGCTTTAAAGTGTTCAAGAGCAAAAATGTCAATTTGAGGACTAAGGTGAGCCTGACCTAAGCCACAGTATTCTCAATAGTCTCATATGCATGTGAAATTAGACAATGAAAACAGAAGACATAGAAGAATTTGTACATTTGAGTTATTGTGTTGGTGAAGATTATTAAAATACCAGGGAGTGCAGAAGAACAAACAAATATGTGTTGAAAGAAGTACAGCCAGAATGATCCTTAGAAGCAAGGATGGCTAAACTTTATCTCTCATACTTCAGACTTGTTATCAGGAGGAACAAGTCCCTGGAAAAAGACACTATGCTTGGTAAAGTAAAGAGTGGACAAACAAAAGGAAGATCCCCAACAAGATGTATTAGAACAGTGGCAGCATCAATGGGATCAAGTGTAGCAACAATTGTGAGGATGGTTCATGACTGGATAGTGTTTTGTTCTATTGATCATAGGGTTGCTATGAGTCAAAACACTCAGTGGAACATAACAGCAACAACCACAACCACTGGGGGATACTGAGTAAAAGTTACACGAATATTTCCATTCTATGTCTTATGAGAAAGAGAAGACTTTCTGCTCCTGTAAAGATTTATAGCCTCAGAAACCTTACATAGGGTCACTTTGAGTGGGAGTCGACACAATGACTGTGGTCTTTGTTTTGGGTATTTTTGTTGCTGTTGTTGTTGTTCCTACGAAAGAAAAAGAGGAAGACCCCAAACAAGATGGATTGGCCAAGTGGCAGCATCAATGGACTCAAGCGTGGCAACAGTAGTGAGGTTGGCCCAGGATCAGGCAGTGTTTCGTTCTGCTGTGCATAAGGTCGCTATGAGTTGGTACCTACTCAATGACACCTAATAAGAACAACAATATATGAATCTATAATTGCCTAAAAATAAAAAGTTTAATTTGGAAAAAAGAGTAAAGTGGAGAGTCAGCAAAGAAGAAGGAGACCTGGAACTATTTGGATTGGCACAGTAGCAGGAGTAATGGGCTCACACATAACACAATTGTGAGATTGGCACAGGATTGGGCAGTGTTTCATTCTATTATTTGTTAGGTTGCTATGAGTCTGAACTGACTTGATGTCACCTTACAACAATAACAACAAGGGAATATTACAAACAACATTATGATTATAAATTTAATAGAGGAATGGACATATTCCAATGCTCACTCAAGAAAAAAGAGATAATCTGAAGAGTCCAATGTCTATAAAAGAAACTGAATTCACAATTTAAAAATTTCGTGCAAAAACCCCCAGGTTTGGAGGGTTTAATTGGTAAGTTCTATTAAACACTTAGGGGAAATAATAGCGCTTTGATAAATCATTACTGAAACACCCAATAAAATAATAATGCTGCGTGAAAAAGTTAGCTAAATATAGTATATATTCCATCTATTCAAAATTCTAGGAAATTCAAACCAATCTATAGTGATAGGAAGGAAGCAGATCTTTGGTTGTTGTGTGAAGGGGATAGTTAAGAGAGGTACTACGTAGGGTCATGAAGAAACTTTTGGAGTGATGGATATTTTCATTCATCTTGATTATGGTAATAGCTAATGTGGTGATAGGTTCATGACTCTGTTCTGACAGGGAATCTTATTCATTGTGTCTGTCCAATTTCTCTTTATATATCCACACGCAAGGTCAGCAGTTCGAAACTACCAGAGGTTCTGCTGGAGAAAGATGAAGCATTCTGCTCCCATAAAGATTTACAGCCTCAGAAACCCTGACTCATAGGGTCGCTATGAGTCAGAACCAACTCCACAGCACTTAACAACAACAACAACAACATCACACCTATTGATAGTTCAGATGGAATGTACTTCACCGAACCATCATGTATGTTGTTAGCAGCTGAACACATTAAACATTTATGCCACAGAGGGACTCCTTCAATTTTAAATCAAACAATCTCTCTCTCTCTGTCTCTCTCTATCTCTATTATTTTTCTTGCTCTGTATCTCAACATGAAGACAAAAGTATGCTGTCTATGATATACTTGTAAACCAACATTTAACCCAAAGAAAACCTGCTGAAGAAATGGTTAACAAAGATCAGACACAAAATCATAATAGATAAACAAAGCAAAAAGTTCACCACTGGACCAATAAACAACATTCTTATCAATGGAGAAAAGATTGAAGTTGTCAAGAACTTCATTCTTCTTGGATCAATGATTAACATTCGCGGAAGCAGCAGTCAAGAGATCAGACGACGTATTGCATTAGACAAATCTGCTGCACAGGAACGTTTTAAAGTGTTGAAGAGCAAAGATGTCACCTTGAGGACTAAGGTGCACCTGACCCAAGCCATGGTATTTTCAATAACCTTGTATGGATGCAAAAGCTGAACAGTGAATAAGGAAGTCGTAGAAGAATTGATGCCTTTGAATTGTGGTGTTGAAGGAGAATACTGGGGGTGCCATGGACTGCCAAAAGAACCAATAGATCTGTGTTGGAAGACGTGCAGCCAGACTTCCTTGGAAGCCAAGATGGCTAAACTTCATCTCTCATACTTTGGACATATTGTCAGGAGGGAACAGTCGCTGGAGAAGGATGTCATGCTGGGTAAGATGGAGGGTCAGAAAAAAAGAGGAAGATCCCCAATGAGATGGATTGGCCAGGTGGCATCATTGATGGCATCAAGTATGGTGGCGGTAGTGAAGTTGGCCCAGGATTGGACATTGTTTCGTTCTGCTGTGCATGGGGTCGCTAAGAGTCGGTTTCAATTCGATGGCACCTGACAACAACAACATTGTATATGAAGTCCTTTTTCCTCAGTATTTGAACATTACCTAATAATATTGTTGCTAGGTGCCCTTAAGTCAATTCTTTCTCATAGTGATCCTATGTATAACAGAAGGAAACACTGCCTGGTCCTTCTTCATCCCTACAATTATTATGTTTGAGCCCAGCGTTGCTGCCACTGGGTCAAGTCATCTTGCTGGGAGTATCCCTCTTTTGCGAGGACCCTCCACATTACCAAGCATAATGTCCTTCCCCAGGGACTGATCCCTCCTGACAACATAGCCAAAGTATGAGAGATGAAGTGTTACCATTCTTGCTTCTGACTGTACTTTTTCTGAGACAGATTTGTTTGTTCTCTGGCAGTCTATGGTACTTTCAATATTCTTCTCCAACACCAATAACTCAAATGCATCAATTCCTCTACAATCTTCCTTATTCATTTTTCAATTTTCTTGCATATGTGGCAATTGAAATGCACCTTAGCTCTCAAATGGACACTTTTGCTCTTGGATAGCTTAAAGTGTTCTTGTGCAGTAGATTTGCCTAATACAATATATTCTTGATTGCTGTTGCCATAAGTGTTGATTGTGGGCCCAAGCAAAATGAAGTCTTTCAAAACCTCAAACTTTCTCTGTTTATCGTGATGTTATTTATTGGCCCAGTTATGAGGATTTGTTTTTTCTGACACTGAGTTGCAATCTATACTGAAAACTGTACTATTTGATATTCATCAATAAATATTTGAAGTCCTCTTTTGTTTCTAGCACTCAAGGTTGTTTCATCTGCAAGTCAGAGATTGTTAAAGTCCTCCTCCAAACCTGATGCCTTGTTCTTTTTCATATAATAAAGATTCTTGTATTATTTGCTCAGCATACAAATTGGATAGGTATAGTGAAATGATACAACCTTGGAACACAGCTTACCCTATTTTAAACCTCTTGATATTCCCTTGTTATGTTTAAACAACTGCCTCTTAGTACTGGTTTCTCATAAGCACAACTAAGTGTTCTGGAATACTCATTCTTTGCAATGTTATCCATAGTTTGCTATGATCCATAAAGTTGCATGCCTGTGTATAATCAATAAAACAAAAGTAAATATCTGTCTGGTATTCTCTGCTTTTAGACAAGATCTATCTGATACCAGCAGTGATAGCCCTCATTCTATCTCATCTTCTACATCCAACTTGAATTTTTGGCAGCTCTCTGTCAATATACTGCTGCAACCACTTTTGAAATATCTTCAGAAATTTTATTTGCATTTGGTATTAATGATATTGTTCAGTGATCACCTTCCTTTGGAATGGGCACAAATATAAATCTCTTCAAATCAGTTGACTAGGTAACTGTCTTGACATAAAATAGTGAGCACCCCTAGCATACGTCAGTTTGTTGAAAGATTTCAGTTTGTATCCTATTGATTCCTGGAGCCTTGTTTTTCACCAATGCCTTCAGTGCAACTTGGACATCTTTCTTCAATACCATTGATTCTTGATCATATGCTACCTCTGGAATTGGTTAAGCATTGAACAATGATTTTTGGCATAGTGACTCTGTACACTCCTTTTATCCTCTTTTGATGCTTCATGCTTCATTCAGCATTTTGACCTGGAATCCCTCAATATTTCAAGTCAAGACTTGACATTTTCTTCAGTTCTTTCACTTGAGAAAAGCTGTGTATGTTCTTCTCTTTGGGTTTTCTAACTCCAGGTCTTTGCACATTTCATTTTAATACTTGACTTTATCTTCTTGAGCTGCCCTTTGAAATTTCTGTTCAGCTCTTTTAAGTCAACATTTATTCTATTTTCTTTAGCTTCTCTATATTCAAGAGCAAGTTTCAGAGTCTCTACTGACATCAATTTTGTTCTTTTCTTTCTCTTCTGTCTTTTTAAAGGACTTTTGCTTTCTTCCTGTGTGATGTTCTTGATGTCATCCCATACTCTTCTGGTCTTCAGTCATTAGTGTCTAATGCATTAAATCTGTTCTAAATTCAATTAGAACACATTTAAGGTCATACTTTTTTTTTTTTTTTTTGAACTTGTTCTAATTTTCTGCAGCTTCAGCCTGAACTTTCTTATAAGCCTTGTTATGGCTGCTGATACTGATTTTTCTCCACCATCTCTTCCCATAGATGTAGTCAGTTTGATTCCTGGATATTCCATCTGTTGAGATCCACATGTATCATCAATGTTGATGTTGCTGATACTTGCCATAAATGAGTCGTTTGTCTTGCAAAATTCTCTCATATGATCACCAGCATCATTTCTACCACCAAGACCATATATTTTAATGAATAATTTTTCCTCTTTGTTCCCTACTTTTGTAATTCCAGCAACAATAATTATCAATGCATCTTGATTGTATATTTGATCAGTTTCAGACTGAAAAAGTTGGTTGAATTCTTCAATTTCATCATCACTAGCTTTTGTTGTTGTTGTTGTTAAGTGCCATCAAGTTAGCACCAACTCACAGCGACCCTATGCACAACAGAATGAAAAATTGCCTGGTCCTGCTTCAACCTCACAATCATTTCTACTCCTGAGCCCATTTCTGATGCCACTGTGCCAATACATCTTGTTGTGGTCTTCCTGTTTTTCTCTGAACTTCCACTTTACCAAACATTGGATCTTCCTCTTTTTTGCTGATCCTTCACTTTACCTAGCATAATTCCTTCTACAGGGACGGGTCCCTTATGATAATATGTCCAAGTATGAGAGACAAAGTCTGGTCATCATGGCTTCTAACCAGCATTCTGGTTGTACTTCTTCAAACACGTATTTATTTGTTCTTATGGTGGTCCATGGTATTTCTAATATTCTTCCCAAACACCATAATTCAAATGCATCAATTCTTCAATAGTCTCCCTTATTCACTTTCAACTTTCATATGCGTATGAAACTATTGAAAATGTCATGGCTTGAATCAGGCACACCTGAGTCCTCAAACTGACATCTTTGCTCTTGAACACTTCAAAGAGGTCTTATTCAACAGATTTGCCTCATGCAAAACACTGTTTGAATTCTTTGCTGCTTTCATGAGTGGTGATGGTGAATCCAAGCAAAATTATGTCTGTGACAATTTCAGTCTTTTCTCCACTTATCATAATGTTATTTATTGCATCTTTTCTCCACTTACCATGATGTTATTTATTGCTCCAGTGGTGAAGATTTTGTTTTCTTTACCTTGTGGTACAACCCATACAGAAGGCTCTTTAACTTTCATCAGTAAGTATTTTAAGTCCTCTTTTAGCAAGCAAGTTTGTGCCATCTGTATAACACAGGTTGTTAATGAACCTTCCTCCAATCCTGCTGCCATGTACTTCTTCTTGGATTATTTGCTCAGCATACCTATTGAATATGTATGTATAGGAAAATAATACAACCCTAGTGTACACCTTTCCTGATTTTAAACAATTCTGTGTCCCCTTGTTCTGTTCAAATGATTGCCTCTTGCTCTCTGTGTATGTTCCTCATTAACAAGTGTTCCAGAATATTCATTCTCCACAATGTTGTTTATAGCTTGTCATGATACACACAGAATAATGCCTTTGCATAGTCAATAAAGCACTAGCATTCTCTGCTTTCGGGCAAGATCCATGTGACATCAGCAATAACATCGCTCATTCTATGTCTTCAACATCCTTCATTCCATGTCTTCGTCTGAATCTGACTTGAACCTCTGGAAATTCCCAGTGAGTAAACATTCAGAAGCAGTCCACTTCTCCTTCTTCCTAATATGTCTTACTATAGAAGCTCAGCTGCAACCTATCTACCATGGTTGTACCTTGCTGGTGTTTAAAACACTGGTGGCATATCTTCCAGCAACACAGCAACATGAAAGCTACCACAATACGACAATCTGATAGATGAGTGGTGATGGTGGTGCTGGTTATATGCTGTGGAGTCGGTTCTGACTCATAGTGACCCTGCATAGGGCTTCCAAGGCTGTAAATCTTTACGAGAGCAGAAAGCCTCATCTTTCTCCTGCCTAACAGCTGATAGTTTCAAACTGCTGACCTTGAGGCTGGCAACCTGACTCATAACCACTATGCTACCAGAGCTCCTTAGATGAATGGCGGAGTCCCTAATAATATACCATAATAGTTTAATCACTTTGATTCAGTATTCTATATTTTTCAGTGAAAAGCATTTTAATCAATGAAGTATATTGAATTATATTAACAATTTATCATATACACTCAGAATAGAATTCTATTCTTGATATCTAATTAGCTTGCTCTTAAATTTTTAATCTATATGCGTCTGCCATGTATAAAGTTTACAGGTGTTATGATATATGGAGTCTCACCTGTTTTATCCTTCCATCAGGCTACATGGATGAAGGAAATAGTCAAGTGCTGAACTAATACCCAAAAGATAGGCACTTCAGATGCACTCAGAGTTACCCTGCAAGACAGACTTGGTGACCTACTTCCTAAAGGTCATAACCTTGAAAACTCTGTGGAGCAATTTTACTTTATGCTGTAGTGTCACCATGAGAAGGAATCAACTCAAAGACAGGTTACAACAATAAAACTTTCATTATTCCTTCTCTTCTCTTTTGATAATAGCACTCTTATTTTCCCTTAACTAACCTGGTGTGGTACTGTGGGTTAATGCACCAGACTGCAAAGCTGTTTGAACTGCAAGGTCTTCGATTCAAGCTCACCAGCTACTCCTTGGAAACCATACATAGGGTTGCTAAGGGTCAGAACCAACTTGACAGCACTTCACAACAACAACAACCATCTCTAGGGCATTCTTAGTTGATGTGTTTCTGAAGGAACAGACTCCCTTAACTCAAAGAGCATGGAAGGGAGTAAAATGGCATTGTGAAAAGATGGCTAGCTGAGTCCAATCCCCTGAATTTCCCTTCTCAACTACGTTTCCAACAGGTAAGCAAGGGCATCTTTGTATTGCATTTGAGGTCAGAGGCTCTAGGTTTATGAAAGAAAAGACAGTCGGACTCTGCTAGTTTGGGGAATGATTGGAAAGCCATGTTATTGAGACCTAAAAGTCTGAAGTTCATAATTCCCAGGGAAAACTAGTCCTGGAAGACCTATGAATTCCCTTAGGCAAAAGTGTTTATATGTGTTATCTGAAGGTTGACCTAGTCCAGCTGGTTGCAGATCTTGGAGGAGAGCTGAATCTATGAAATGAGTTGCTCCTCAGAGACATCTGGGAAAAGGGAAATAGCAACAATGGTTTGGTTGAAAAGTTGCCAATTTGCTTCATTACCAACCCACAAAAGTGGAAATGTTTGCCCTTGAAGGTTTGCCGCTTCATGAAAGATCCTAATGTTGACCTGTATGTATCAGTCAGTGTATACAGAGCCTGAGGTATGAGCAGGAAATGGAAAATAACAACTCACCCTAGTAGTGGCAACAAACCAGAAGGAAAAAAAAAAAAAAAAGATAAACACTTCAAACAGATGTTCTATTGAAATAAGATGTTAGAAGAGTCAGATGAAAAGAGTCACAAAAAAGTAATAAATTCACTCAAGAAGATATCATTAAGGTTAAGAAATTAACCTTTAAATATATGATACATGCTAAACTTAAAAAGAGGAGTCGAGTTGTGATGCTGTAGGAAAGTAGCGTAGTGGTTACGAATCAGGCTGTGAACCTTAAGGTCAGCAGTTCGAAACT
>NW_006408729.1:2191651-2206484 GCF_000296735.1 Chrysochloris asiatica | reverse complement strand
TCCAGCATAGAGATGCTAAAGCAAATGGAAGAAATGAGGAGGTCCAAGAGCTGAACAGAAAATTTCAAAGATCAGCTCGAGAAGATAAAGTCAAAGTGCAAAGATCTGGAATCAGAAAACCAAAAAAGGAAGAAGATGCTCAGCATTTCTCAAGCTGGGGGAACTGAAGAAAAAATTCAAGCCTCAACTTTCATTGTTGAAAGATTTCTGGGCAAATTATGAAATGATGCAGAAAGCATCAAGAGAAGATGGAAGAAATACACAGAGTCACTGTATCAAAAGAAAATGGTTAATGTTCAACCATTTCAAGAGGTAGCATATGATCCAGAGCCAATGATACTGAAGGAAAAAAGTCCAAGGTGCATTAAAGGAATTGGCAAAGAACAAGGCACTGATGGAGTAAAAATTGAAATCTTTCAAGACAGTGAGGTGGCACAGGAGGCACTCACTCATCTCTGCCAAGAAAATTGGAAGACAATTATCTGGCCGACTGCTTGGACGAGATTCGTATTTATGCCCATTCGAAAGAGAGGTGACCCAACGGAATGCAGAAATCATCGGACAATCTCTTTGATATCCCATGAGAGTAAAGTTTTACTAAAGGTAATACAGAAACAGCTACAATCATATACTGATAGAGAACTTTCAGAGGTTCAAGCCAGATTCAGAAGAGGTCGTGGAACGAGGGATATCATTGCTGATGTCCGATGGATCTTGGCTAGAAGCAGAGAATATCAGAAAGATGTTTCCCTGTGCTTTATTGACTACGCAAAGGTTCTCGATTGTGTGGATCATGACAAGCTATGGACAACTCTGTGAAGTACGAGTATTCTGGAATACTTAAATGTGCTCATGAGGAATCTGTACCTGGACCAAGAAGCAATTGTTCAAACAGAACATGGGAACACTGAATGGTTTAAAATTAAGAAAGTTGTACGACAAGGTTGTATTCTTTCACCATACTTATTCAACTTGTATGCTGAGCAAATAATCCAAGAACCTAGGTTATATGAAGAAAAATGTGGCATCAGGATTGGAGGAAGACTCATTCACAACCTGCGATATGCAGATGATACAACCTTGCTTGCTGAAAGTGAAGAGGATTTTAAATACTTACTGATGAAGAGCAAAGAGCACAGCCTTTGGTATGGATTACATCTCAATGTAAAGAAAACAAAAATCCTCACCAATGGACCAATAAACAACATTCTTATCAACAGAGAAAAGGTTGAAGTTGTCAAAGACTTCATTCTTCTTGGATCAGCCATCAACACTCATGGAAGTAGCAGTCAAGAAATCAAATGACGTATTGCATTAGGCAAATCTGCTGCACAAGACCTTTTTAAAGTGTTAAAGATCAAAGATGTCAGCTTGAGGATTAAGGTGTGCCTGACCCAAGCCATGGTATTTTCAATAACCTCATATGCATGAGAAAGCTGGACAGTGAATAAGGATGACTATAGAAGAATTAATGCTTTTGAATTTTGGTGTTGGAGGAGAATATTGAAAGTGCCATGGGCTGCCAAAAAAAAACCATAGATCCATTTTGTAAGAAGTGCAGCCAGAGTGCTCCTTGGAGACCAAGATGGCCAAACTTTATCTCTCATACTCTAGACATATTGCCAGTAGGGACCAGTCACTGGAGAACGATATCATGTTTGGTAAGGTGGAGGGTCAGAGATAAAGAAGAAGACCCCGAACAAGATGGATTGGCCAAGTGGCAGCATTGATGGACTCAAGTGTGGCAACAGTAGTGAGGTTGGCCCAAGATCAGGCAGTGTTTTCATTTTGCTGTGCATAAGGTCACTATGAGTTGGTATCAACTTGATGGCACCTAACAAAAACAACAACATCATGAAAAATGAGAAGATAAGCATAGAAGAAGCTGAATTAATATCAAACAGAATGGACTCCACAAAAAAAATCACCAAGACATAACATAATCAAACCTTTCAAAATCAAGGACAAGGAAAAAACCCTGAGAACAGTTCAGGAAAAATGAAAAATTACATACAAAGGAGAACAAATAAAACTAAGCTCTGATTTCTCTGCAGAAACCATGCAGGCAAGAAGGTAAAGTGATGATTCATACTAAAATTTGAAAAGAAACAATTGCCAACCAAGAATCATATACCCAGCAAAGCTGTCCTTCAAATGTGATGATGATAAAATTAAGGCATTTCTAGTTAAACAAAAATTAAAGGAATTTGTTATAACCAGACCTGTTTTGGAGTCCTGGTGTGGCAGAATAGGATAAGTGCTCAGTCTCAAGGTCAGTTTGAACTGCAAGGTAAGTGGTTCAAACTCACCAGTCGCTCCTCAGAAACCTTACACAGGGTCACTATAAGTGAGAACCAACTGGACAGCACTTAACAACAACAGACCAGTTTACAAAAAATACTAAAGGGTGTTCTTTGGACTAAGAACCAACAGCAGACAACATCCTGAAATTAATATACATGATAACACCACCCAGAATTCAATCCAGATATTAAAAATAAAACAAACCTACAAAACTGAAAATAGGGAACCAGAGGTATCAATTTATAATGAAATCTACTACAAAGCAAAAAAAGGGAATAGTGTTGATATGGAACTTTTACATGGCAGTGAAGTCACGTAAATCTCAAGATAAAACAGACTGTTTTAAATTGGAGTAAATTTATAAATTACAGGGTCGCTATGAGTCAGAACCAACTCCATGGCACACCACTGATAACAAACTCGAAGTAAATTAATACACCTTCAAATCAAAATTACAAAAAGGAAAATCTGAAAGATTGAGTAAACATTAACACAACAGAGATGAAGCAAACAAAAACCCACAAACAAAATGAACTCAGCACAAAAATTGCATGGAACAATGAAAGCCGCAGCGCCACAAAATGGCAGCAATCAATTCACACCTATCCGTAATTACAGTGAATGTACATGGATTAAATTCACCAGTTAAAAACCAGTAGATAAGAAAACAAGATCCTTCAATATGCCATTTACATAAACCACTTCAAAAAGATTGAAACAACCTAAATGTTCATCAACAGTATGATTAAACAAACTTTGGTACATATGCACAATGGAAGAATAATGATGAACACCTCACAACATGGATGAACCAGGAGGACATTATGTGAAGTGAAAATTATTCAATTACAAAAGAACAAATATTATATGGCACTGATGTGGCACTGTAGGATCAGAGCTGGACTGTAAACCACAAGATCAGTTCAAACCCACCAGCTGCTCCTCGGAAACCCTATATAGGGTCACTATAAGTTGTAACTGCCTCGACGGCACTTAACAACAACAAATGATGTAAACAGTTAAAAGGAGGTTTTCTTGGTAAAAGAAATAATCTGTGATGATTTTGGGGGGTTGTTGTTGTTGTTATGTGCCGTGGAGTCGGTGTCGATTCTTAGTGACCCTGTAGAAGGTTTCTGAGGCTGTAAATCTTTACGGGAGCAGAAAGCCTCAACTTTCTCCCGCAGAACAGCTGGTAGTTTCGAACTGCTGACCTTGAGATTCACAGCCCGATTAGTAACCACTACGGTACCAGAACTCCTTAATTGGGAGTTGTTACTGGTGTTAAGTGCTGTCGAGTCGATTCCGATCCATAGTGACCCTGTATAGGGTTTCCGAGGAGCCACTGGTGAGCTTGAACCGCCGATCTTGCAGTTCAAATGGCTTTGTAGTCTGGCGCATTAATCCATAGCGCCACACCAGGACTCCATTATGGCGGGGGGTAGTGGGAAGGAAATTTATTCACAGGCTAGAAGGAACACACATGTTAACATGGATGACAGGGCAGGCACTATACAACAAGAGGAAAGTTAGCACAGGAAAGATGAAGGTATAGGAGTGACACGGGGAGCGGAGGGATGCAATAAAGTGAATAGAGGATAATTGTTGGATATGGAAGAGATCGCAATCATTGTAATGAAGTAAAATATGTGATTTGTTTCGTTTAAAATTGATGATCTGGTCTGTAAACCTTCACTCAATTCACAATAAAATGTTTTTTTAAAAAGTGAACAATTGGTTGAAATAATTGACAGAATAACATTAAAATAACTGAAATGTGGATAACAGATTTTTTTAAATGAATGCATTACTAAAATAACATGAAAATTAGGGATTCATATATGTATTCCCAAAATAGAAAGCAGGAGGGAACAACTGAGAAATTGCCTGTCTGCATACTGTGGGTTAATGCACTGACCCGCAGTCAGTTTGAACTGCCAAGTTGGTGGTTCGAGCTCATCAGCCACTCCTGGGAAACCTTATACAGGGTCACTATGGGTCAGAACCGACGTGATGGCACTTAACAACATATTGTCACTGGATGAAAGGATAAATTCTTTCCTGAGAAATCAAAGCCACTCACAATAAATGTCATGGTCAAATAAATTCATGTAGAAAATTTAACTTAAAATGCTTCCTGGTTCAATTTAATTTTAAAATGTACCAGATATTGGCAGAAAGAGACACAAATTGAGTACTTGTGGAAGTACTGAATTTCAACCCAAGCACCAAAGAATTTCCAAAGTTAAAATTACAGAAAATGTAAGCAATTAATTATTTTAAAATACTTTAATACATTAAACAGCATATGAAATCTAGCTGAAGAAAGAATTAATGAACTAGAAGGTAAGTTTTCTAGTTAATTTAAACAAATTTTACAAAATGAAATCTAAAGAGATGCAGATATGATAGAATGAGAATGAGAAGATTTAACACATTAGTAACTGTTGTTGTTAAGTGCTGTAGAGTCAGTTCCGACTCATAGTGACCCTGTAGAGGGTTTCTGAGGAGCAACTGGTGGGTTTGAACTGCTGACTTTGTGGTTTGCAGTCTAGTACTGATCTTACTTATAGCACCACACAAACAATAGTTACAAAGCTCTTTTTTAATTCCAGTAACCATTCTCTCTACTTTTCCTTTCAGAACTAATACTAAAAATTCATTGCTGCTGAGTCAATTTTGATTCATAGGAACCCTACGCAAGACTGGTGGCAAATGCTTTCTTTTCTAGTTAGTTATAGAGTCTTCCGCTATCACTTGTTGTTGTTGCTGTTGTTGTTAAGAGCTGTCACGTAATGAAAGCAATTAGATTAAGAGCTAGGTGGAGTTCTCGGAAATGCTCAACCTTTGCTAAATTTGCTCTTGCCACTATATATTTTCCCAAAATGATATTTTTGCTGTATTAAGGTAACCTGAATTCCTGTTTCTACTCTACCACTTCTGATATGGAGTCCTGGTGTGGCGCTGTGGATTAATGCACCAAACTGCAAGGCCGTTTGAACTGCAAGGTTGGCAGTTCAAGCTCATCAGTTGCTCCTCGGAAATCCTATACAGGCTCGCTATGGGTCGGAACTGACTTGATGGCACTTCACAACAGCAACAACTTCTGATACAGTATTTGTGATGTCACTTGTGACTTTGAACAAATTACTTAGTTTCTCTGACTTTCAGTGTTTTTATCTGTGAAACTGGAATAATAACAGAATTTTTACAAAGATTTAAAAGACATGTCATTGTTGTTGTTAGGTGTCATCTAGTCTGTATCGACTCATAGCAACTCATATACAACAGAACGAAACACTGCCTGGTCCTGAGCCAACCTCACAATCATTGCTATGTATGAGCTCATTGCTGCTGCCAGCGTGCCAGTACACATTGTTGGGGGTCTTCCTCTTTTTCACTGACTCTCCACTTTAATAAGTATGATATCCTTCAGGGACTGGTCCCTCCTAATAATATGTCCAAAGTATGACAGATGAAGTCAAAGGAGCCTTCTGGCTGTACTTCTTCCAACACAGATTTGTATATTCTTTTGACAGTCCAAGGTACTATTATTATTCCCCTCTAATGCTATAACTGAAATATATCAATTTTTATATGATCTTCCTTGTTCGGTGTCCAACTTTTACATGCATATGAAGCTACTGAAAATACCATGGCTTGGGTCAGGAGCAACTTAGTCCTCAAACTGACATCCGTGTTCTTGAAAGAGGTCTTATGCTGCAAATTTGCCTCATGCAATGTGGCATTGTGGGTTAATGTGCCAGACTGCAAAGCCATTTGAATTGCAAGGTCGGCAGTTCAAGTTCACCAGCAGCTGCTCCTCGGAAACCCTATACAGGGTCGCTATGGGTCAGAATGAACTCGACAGCACTTAACAACAACAACAATATGTCATTTGATTTTTTGACTACTGCTTCCATGAGTGTTGATGGTTAATCTGAGGAAAATGAAGTCTTTGACAGCTTCAATCTTTTATCCACTTATTTGGATGTTGTTTATAGGTTTAGTAGTGAGGGTTTTTGTTTTCTTTACACTGAGGTGCAATCCATACCCAAAGCTGTAGTCTTTGATCTTCATCAGTATGTATTTTAAGTCCTCTTTGCTTTCAGTAAGCCAGGTTGTATCATCTGTGTATAGCTGGTTGTTAATAAGCCTTCCTCCAATCCTGATGCCATGTTTTTCTTCATATGATTCAGCTTCTCTGATTATTTGCTAAGCATACAGATTGAATAAGTATGATGAAAGAATACAATCCTGGTGCATATCTTTCCTAATTTTAAAGCACTAATTGTTCCCTTGTCCTGTTCAAACAATTGCCTCTAGGATTACGTACAAATTCTGCATGAGCACAATTAAATGTTCCAGAGTAATAATTCTCTGCAATGATGTCCATATCTTGTCATGATCCACACATTCGAAATAATTGTGTAATGTAGTCAATAAAAGACAGGTGAACATCTTTCTGGTATTCTCTGCTATCAAACAAGATGCATCTGACGTCAGGAATCCTGTGTCTTCATCTGAATCTGGCTTGAACATCTCTGGCAGTTCTCTGTCAATGTACCATTTTTGAATTGTCTTTAAATATATATATTACTTGCAAGTGACATTGATGATATCATCCAATGATCTCCATATTCCATTAGTCACCTCTCTTTGGAATGGACACAGATGTGGATTTCTTCCAATCAGTTGGTCAGGTAGCTGATTTCAAAATTTCCTAGAGTAGATGAGTGAGTTCCTCCTGTGCTGCATTAGATTGTTGAAATATTTCCATTTGTATTCCATCAATTCCCAGAGCCTTGTTCTTTGGCAATGCCTTCAGTGTACCTTGGACTTCAGCATTATTGGCTTTTGATCTTATACAACTTCTTGAAATGATTGAATATTCATCATTTCTTTCTGGTACACTGACTGTGTATTCCTTCCATCTTCTTTTGATGCTTTCTACATCATTCAATATTTTGACCATGGTGTTGCTATTGTTATTAAGAATCCTTCAATATTGCAACTTAAGGCTTGATTTTTTTCTTCAGTTCTTTCAGCTTGAAAAATGCTGAGTGTGTTCTTTCCTTTTGGTTTTCTAATTCCAGGTATTTGCACATTTCATTATAATGATTAACTTTATCTTCTCAAGCTGTCCTTTGAAAATGTCTGTTCAACTCTTCTACCTCCTCATTTTTTCCATTTGCTTTAGCATCTCTACACTGGAGAGCAAGTTTTAGAATTTCTTCCAACATTCATTTTGGTCTTTTCCTTCTTTCTTATCTTCTCAATGACCTTTTGCTTCCATCCTGTGTGATGTTCTTGATGTCATCCCACAGCTCTCTGGTCTTCGGATTTAAAGTATCTAATGCATTAAATTTGTTCTTCAGATGATCTCTACATTTAGAAAGGATATGTTCAAGGTCATAGTTTGGCTCTCATGGACTTGTTTTAATTTTCTTCAGCTTCAGCCTGAACTCACATTTGAGCAATTGGTGGTCTTTCTGTTCCTTAGTCTGCCATTGCTTTGTTTTAGCTGATGATATGGAGCTTTTCCACTGTCTCTTTACATAGATGTATTCAATTTGATTTCTGTGTATTCCATCTGGTGATTTCCATGTGTATAAACACCTTTTTGTATTGTTTAAAAAAGGTATCTGCATAGAAGAAGTCATTGGTCTTGCAAAAGTCTATCACGTGATCTCCAGCATCATATCTATTACCAAGGCCATACTTTCCAACTACTAATCCTCTTTGTTTCCAACCTTTGCATTCCAATCACCAGTAATTCAGTACATCTTAATTGCATATTTAATCAATTTCAGGCTGAATAAATTGGTAGCATTCTTCAATTTCACCATCACTTGCTTTATAACTGGTGCACACATTTGAACAATAAAGGTATTAACAGGTCTTCTTTGTAGGCATATGGATACTATCTTGTCAGAGACAACGTTGTACTTCAAGATTGATCGTGAAAGTTTTTTTTATGCTGAATGCTATGCTACTCCTATTCAATGTTTATTCCTGGCATGGTAAACTATTTGATTGTCAAATTCCAAATGCCTAATTCCAGTACATTTCAGGTCACATATTCCTAGGATATTGATGTTTATGTGTTCCATTTGATTTTTGACAACTTTTAATTGCCTAGATTCCTACTTCATACATTCCATGTTCCAATTATTAATGGATGTTTATAGCTGTTTCTCCTCAATTTGAGATTTGCCCCATCAGCAAATGGAAGTCCTGAAAGATTTACTCCATTCGCATCATCACAATCAGCTCTACTTGAAGAGGTAGCTCTTCCCCAATCATATTTTGAGTTCCTTGCAATCTGAGGTGCTCATCTTTCAGCACAGCATCTGACAATATTCTGGTGCTTTTCATCAGTTTCAAATTTATGGTGCTATCTGACAGTGTTCCACTGCTATTCATAAGGTTTCAGTGACTAAAATCCAAAATTAATACATCTCTCCTTCTTCCTAGTCCATTTTAGTCTGAAAGCTCAGCTGAAACCTGTCCACCATGGGTGCCCCTTCTGATATTTAAAATAACAGTGATATGGCTTCCAGCAACATGCACACCACCACAGTATGACAAAGTGACAGACATGTGGTAGTTAAAAGACATATGTAGCTAAAACTCCCAACACTTAGTTGGTGTCAGGTAAAATCATGAGCTTGTAAGTTTAGACAGGTGTTGACATGCATTTTAAATATTTGAAGGATTTCTTTGTAAATAAGAGAATAGAATTACTACTACCTTGGCTATTCTACAGAGCAGAAATTTAAACAACAGGGAGAAATCACCAAAAAAATAATGGATTTGACCTCAATGTGAGAAATTCTGTTCACAGTGACCCCTTCAGTAATGGACTAGATTGCCTCATGAATGTTGACCTCTGAAGTAACTGGAATTATTGACAGACTCTGGGATACAATAAAAGAGACTCTTACTTTGTTTATAAAATTGGATTAAAATATCTTTAAATTTATCTTCTAACTATACTAAGTTTCATTTAATTCTAAAACTTGGCTTACAGCAAACAAATGAATGATTTAAGAGCCAAAAACACTTATTTCAAAAGTAAATATTGGTTTCATGTACAAAAAAAAAAAAATGTTTTTAAAAGGAAATAACTAAATCATTTACTACATAAGAGACATGCTTATAATTTTTCTCTATTCTAAGATATTGAAACATTTCTCAAATGTACCCATCTATTGCCTAAGTAAGAAAGATCATATTACATGCTCTTTTAGGGGAGAAATACTTTCTTATGAGTGTCCCTCCCCATACACACATACTGGGAGTGGGGAGAAGATCACACAAATACACATACACATTTGGAGGTTGTTAAACCCATGTAAATGCTGTTTAAATGATTCTTTTACATTGGTGCACCATTAATTCATGGTAAATCTGAAGTATTTTTAACTTGTTGAAACGGTAAAATAGTTAACAGCATTATTTGAATTTTCACTTCAACATGTCCTGACAATGTTTTCCTTAGAAGTCTTGCTGTCAATATGATGAATTGAGATCCATTCTAACATGTTAGCATTATAAGGAATTCTTTCAGATTTCAGTAAAATCTTACAGACTACAGTATGATAGTATTTATGTGCTGTGGAATCAGTTCCTACTCAAATCGACACTTATAGGGTTTCCAAGGCTGTAAATCTTTATGGGAGCAGAAAGCCTCATGTTTCTCCTGCAGAATATATATATATATATATGAAAGCAGTGGCTTCATACTATAAGAAATAAGCTTGGGACTGCAAACCACAAGGTCCGCAGTTCAAGCACACCAGCTCAGCTGTTCCATGGGAGAAAGATGAGGCTTTCTGCTCCCATGAAGATTTAAAACCTCAGAAACCCTATATACTATGAGTATAGGGACCAACGCAACAGCACTTAACAACAACTACAACAGGATATGTATATACAAAGAATCTCATCTCTCAGTTTGTCATACTGTGGAGGCTTGTGTGTTGCTGTGATATTGCAAGCTATGCCTCCAGTATTTTAAATACTAGCCATAGTGATCAGGTTTCAGCCAAGCTTCCAGATGAAGGCAGACTAGGACGAAGGAGAAGAGGATCACTTATAAATGGTTAATCACTGAAAACCTTTTGAATAATATTGCAATACTGTCTGATATAATGCTGGTAGACAAGCATTGCAGGTTGGAAAGCACTAAAAATACAAGTAATGTTGACCTTAATGACCTTCAGGACCTTCATTTGCTAATCGGGTATAACTCAAAATTAGAAGAAACAAATGCAAACATCCACTGATAATTGGAACATGGAACATATTAAGAATGGATCTTAAAAAATTGGATTTTGTCAAAAGTGAAATGTAACACATAAAGATCAATATCCTAGGCATTAGTGAGCTGAAATGGACTGGTATTGGCCATTTTGAACCTGACAGTCATGTGGTTTACTATGCTGGGAACAACAAACTTAAGAGGCATGCCTCATATTCTCATTAAGAAGAACCTTTCAAGAACTATCTTGAAGTGTAATGTTGTCTACAAGGAAGACCAGTTAATACAATTTTCACATTTACAAACCAACCTCTAAAGCCAGTGCTTTATATGAAATTGAAGAATTCTACCAACTTTTTCAGTCTGAAATTGATCAAACATGCAATCATGATGCATTGATAATCACTGGTGAATAAAATGTGAAGGTTGGAAACAAAGAGGAAGGATCAGTCATTGAAAAATATGACCTTGGCGATAGCAATGATGCTGGAGATCTCATGATAGAATTTTGGAAGACCAACAATTTCTTCATTACAAACACATTTTTAACAACATAAGAAGCAACATACATGTGGGCTTCATAGGTGGAATACACTGGAATCAAATTCACTGCATCTATGGAAAGAGAAGATGGAGAGGCTCAATATCATCAACCAAATCATTGTCAGGGACTGATGGTAGAACTTTCTTGTATGCAAGTTCACGTTGAAGCTGAAGAAAAGTAAAATAAGCAAAAAAAGTAAAACAGATTTGATGCATTGCTGTTGTTAGGTGCCATCGAGTCAGTTCAAACTCATAGCAACCTTATGCATGACAGAACAAAACACTGCCTAGTCCTGCACCAAACTCACAATCGCTGCTACATTTGTGCCCATCGCTGCTGCCACTGTTCCAATCCATCTCATTGGAGGTCTTCCTATTTTTCTCCATTTACCCAACATGATATCATTCTCCAGGGACTGGCCCCTCTTGACAATATGTCCAAAGTATGAGAGACAAAGTTGGGACATCCTGGTTTCCAGGGAGCATTCTGGCTGTAGTCTTCCAACACAGATAGGCTTTTCTTTTGGAAGTCCATAGTACTTTAAAAATACTTCTCAAACACCATAGCTCAAATGCAACAGTTCTTCTACAATCTTCCTTATTCACTATTCAACTTTCACATGCATATGAGATGCATTAGACACTACCAAAGACCAGAATAACTGTGGGATGGCATCAGGAACATCATACATGATGAAAACAAAAGTTCATTAAAAAGATAGAAAAGAAAGAACAAAATGGATGTCAGAAGAGACTCTGAAACTTACTCTTAAAAGTAGAGAAGCTAAAACGATTAGAAGAAATTATGACATAAAAGAATTGAATAGAAAATGTCAAAGGGCAGCTCGAGAAGTCAAAGTCAAGCATTATAATGAAATGCAAAGACTTGGAGTTAGAAAACTAAAAGGAAAGGACATGTTCAGCATTTCTCAAGTTAAAAGAACTGAAGAAAAAATTCTAACCTCAGATTGTAATATTGAAGAATTTCATGGAAAAAATATATTGAATGATGCAAGAAGCATCAATAGAAAATGAAAGGTATACAAAAGCCACTACCAGCCACTACTGGTCAACGTTCACTCATTTCAAGAGGTACCATATGTCAAGAACTGATAGTGCTGAAGGAAGATGCCCACATTGCCCTGGAGGCATTAGCGAAAAACAAAACTCCAGGAATTGCCGGAATTGCATTTTGTTCCTCTAAGCAAGGTCATCAAGTGAGCAGTGCACCTCTCTCAGCTGTGCCACCAATCTCTGTGGCCAAATTCAACTGACTCTTCCCATCCTCATCCTTTAGCACCTGTTTGCATTATTTGACACTAATGAACACCTTCCAACTTTTGCAAGTCTTCCTCCCACCTATGATTGCACTTCAGGGGTCTTTAAGAATCTCTCTTTCTCTCGCTACTCTCAGGAGTAAACCCATTCATTCATACGCATGTGAAAATAAACCATTGAAGAATTGATGCTTTTGAGTTATGGTATTCGAGAAGAATATTAAAAGTACCATGGACTTCCAGATTAACAAACAAATCAGTGTTGAAAGAAGTATAGCCAGAATGCTCCTTAGAAGCCAGGATGCCAAGACTTTGTCTCTCATACTTCAGAAATATTATTAGGAGGGACCAGTCCCTGAAAAAGAACATCATGCTTGGTAAAGTGGAGGGTCACAGAAAAAGAGGGAGAATCCCAATAAGATGAATTGGCAGAGTGGCAAAATCAATGGGCTCAAGCTTAACAACAATGGTGAAGATGGCATACGACTGGGCAGTGTTTTGTTCTGTTGTGAATAAGGCCACTATGAGTCAGAACCAATTAAATGGCACCTAACAACAACTGGTAGCGTAGTGGTTACGAATCGGGCTGCGAACCTTAAGGTCAGCAGTTCGAAACTACCAGCTGCTCTGCGGGAGAAAGATGAGGCTTTCTACTCCCGTAAAGATTTACACCCTCGGAAACCCTGTACAGGGTCGCTATGGGTCGGAACCGACTCGACGGCACTTAACAACAACAACAACAATGGTTATTGATCATGAGAATTTCTTCACATGTTTGAGAGCCACCTAAATGTCTACATTGATGAAGTGTCTGTGCATGTCCTTTGCCCATTGTTCAATTGGATTATCTGTCTTCTTGTTGAGTCTTTGAAGTATTCTATAAATTTTAGAGAGTAGTGCTTTGTCTGTTAAATTATTGTCAACCGCTTTTTCTTAATCTAAGGGTTCTCTTTTTACTCTTTTGGTGAAATCCTTTGTTGTACCTCAGTGTCTAATTTTCAGGAGGTCCCAGTCATCTATTTTTTGTTCTGTTTCTGTGTTTTCATTTATGTTTGATAGTGTATTTATGATATGTTTAAAAGTCCCTAAGTTTGTCCCTATTTTTTCATTGATGATCTAGGCTTTACATTTAAGTCTTTAATCCATGTTGAGTTCATTTTTTAATATGGTGTGAGATATTGGTTTTGTTTCTTTTTTTTTGCAAATAGATTTCCAATTTTGCCAGAATCATTTGTTGAAGAGACTATCTCTTCCCTCACTGAATGCATTTAGGCCCTTTGTCAAAGACCAACTAACGTAGATGGATGAATTTACTTCTGGGTTATTAATACTATTCCATGGCTCTATGTCTTTTGTTGTACCGGTACCAAACTGTTTTGACTACTATAGCTGTGTTGTTAGGTTTAAGATCAGGAAGTGAAAGACCAAAAACTTCATTCTTTTAAAATAACATTCTACTTATTCAGGGTCTATTTCCTTTCCATATAAAGTTAGTGATTATTTTTTCCATTTTGTTAAAGAAGGATGTTGGAATCTGGATTAGGATTGCATTATATCTATAGATCGCTTTGGGTAGTGTTGACATTTTTACAATGTTATGTTTTCCTATCCACGAGCAGGGTATATTCCTCCATTTCTACAGCTTTTGTATTTTCTATGTATAGGTCTTTTGTTCCCTGGTTATATCTATACCCAAGTATTTCATCTTTGGGGCTACTATTGTAACTGGTGTGGTGCCAGACTGCAAAGCCATTTGAAATGCAAGGTTGGCAGTTCAGGCTTACCAGTTGCTCCTCAGAAACCCTATACAGGTTTGCTATGGGTCGGAATTGACTCGATGGCTCTTACAAACAACAATAAATTGTAACTGGTGTTGTTTTCCTGATTTCCTTTATAGCACTCTCTTTATTAATGTAAAGGAACCCAACTAATTTTATATGTTGATCTTCTACCCTGCCACTTTGCTGAACATTTCAATGCATTCCATTGATTTTCTTACTGAGTCTTTGGAATTTGCTAAGTATAGGATCATATCATCTCCAAATAGAAACAATTTTACTTCTTTTTTGCCAGTTTGGATACCTTTAATTTCTCTTTGTTTCCTTATATCTTTGGCTAAGACTTACAGCACAATACCGAATAGGCGTAGTGATAAACAAAAATCTAGTTCCTATTCGTAAGGTGAATGGCTTCAGCTTCTCATAGTTGAGAGTTATATTGGCTTTTGGTTTTATATATATATATATGCCCTTTATTACTTTGAGAAGTTTCCTTTCTATTCCTATTTTTGTTGAGTGTTTTTGTCAGAAACAAGTATTGGGTTTTGTCAAATGCCTTCTTGCATCAATTGATGTAATCTTTTATTTATGTGGTATGAATCTTACTTAGTCATGATGTATTACTTTTTTGATTTATTGTTAGATTCTATTGGCTATGATTATGTTGA
>NW_006408729.1:2186194-2191551 GCF_000296735.1 Chrysochloris asiatica | reverse complement strand
TATAGGGTTTCCAAGGAGCAGCTGGTGAGCTTGAACCACCAACCTTGCAGTTCAAATGACTGCAGTCTGATGCATTAGACCACAGTGCCACACCAGGACTCCTTTATGAGGGATATTGGTCTATTTGTTGTTGTTGTTGTTGAGTGCTCGAGTTGATTCTGACCCAACTGCAGACCTTGCAGTTCAAACAGTTTTGCGGTCTGGCACATTAACCCACAATGCTACACTTAGTGATGTCTTTTCCTGATTTTGGTATCAGAGTTACGCTTGCTTCATAAAATGAATTTGGGAGTTTTCCATGTTTTTCTATATTATGAAACAGTTTATATAGAATTGGTGGCAGCTATTCTCTGGTAGCATAGTGGTTACGAATTGGGCTGCGAACCTTAAGGTCAGCAGTTCGAAACTACCAGCTGTTCCTTGGGAGAAAGATGAGGCTTTCTGCTCCCGTAAAGATTTACAGTCTCGGAAACCCTGTACAGGGTCTCTATGAGTCGGAACCGACTCCAATGCACATTACAACAACAACATTCTCTGAGTAGAATTTGCCAGTAAAGCCATCTGGGCTTGGATTTTTTTTAACTAGGAGATTTTTAATGTCTTTATCAATTTTTTCTATTGTTATAAGCTTGTTCAAGCTTTCAACTTCCATCAGTGCTAGTTTAGATAGGTTGTATATTTCTTCTAGGTTTTCAAATTTTTTGAAGTACAATTTTTCACAGCATTCTGTTATTATCCTTTTTTATTTCCATTGGTTCTCTTGTGACATTACCCATAACATTTATGATTTGTATCTTCTTGTTCTTTTATTTTATAAGCTTTATTGATGGTTTGTCAATTACATAAATCCTTTCAAAGAACCAGCTTCTTTTCTTATTGATTTATTATGTTGTTTTTCATTTATTTTCTGCTCTAACTTTTATTATTTTTGTCCCTGGAGAAGGACATCATGCTTGGTAAGTGGAGGGTCAGCAAAAAAGAGGAAGACTCCCAAAGAGATGGATTTGCACAGTGACAGCAACAATGGACTCAAACACAGCAGCAATTGTGAAGCTGGAGCAGGACTAAGAGATGTTTTGTTCTATTGTACATATGATTGCTATGGGTCAGAACTGATTCAACAGCACCTAACAACAACAACACAAGGAAGACCAGTTAATACCACTACTATCCAAATTTATGCATCAACCACTGAAGCCAGTGATGATGAAATTGAAGAATTCTACCAATATGCAATCAAGATGTATTGATAATTACAATTGCAAGGTTAAGGTTGAAAACAAAGAGAAGCGATAAGTCATTGGAAAACACAGTCTTGGTTATAGAAATAATGCTAGAGATGGCATGTTAGAATTTTGCAAGACCAATGTCTTCCTCATTGCAAATATCTTTTTTATACAACATAAAAGATGACTAATCGCCCTAACTAAATAATATGCATAGAAATCAAATTGATTACATCTGTGGAAGAGATGGTGGAAAAACTTCTTATTGTCAGCCAAAAAATGCCATTGGCACACTGTGGAACAGACCATCAGTTGCTCATATGCAAGTTCAGACTGATACTAAAGAAAATTAAACAAGTCAATGATAGCCAAACTATGACATACCTGAATTTATAGATCATCTCAAGAACAGATTTGATGCATTAGACACTAATGACCAACAACCATAAGATCTGAGGGGTGACATCAAGAACATCATATGGAAGAAAGCAAAAGGTCATTAAGAAGACAAGAAAGAAGGAAAAGACCAAAATGGAAGTCAGAAGAGTCTGAAACTTGCTTTTTAGAGTACAGATGCTAAAGCAAATGAAGGAAATCAGAAAGCGAAAGAACTGAACAGAAAGTTTCAAAGGGCAGTTGGAAAAGACAATGTCAAGTATTATAATGAAATGTGCAAAGACCTTGAGTTAAAAAACCAGAAAGGAAGAATATGCTTAGCATTTCTCAAGCTGAAAGAACTGAAGAAAATCTTCAAGCCTCAACTTGCAATACTGAAGAATCCTCTGGGAAAAATACTGAGTGATTCAGAAAGCATCAAAAGGCAATGGAAGCATACACAGAGTCATTGTACCTCAATGAAATTGTTGATGTTGAACCATTTCAAGAGTCAATGGTACTGAAGGAAGAAGTCCAAGGAGTACTAAAGACATTGCTCCATTATACTATTGGTAATTTTCAAGGTAATTATTGTTTAAAGACAGCAAAAGAATATTATTTTGTTATTCCAATCAAGGAGAAAACAATAGATTCATCATTTCTTCTTTATTTTCTCAATGAAATGGAATAAGAATGCCAGTATTTTTAGGCCTTTTGCAAACTGTAGCTTCTCTCCCTTCATGCATAGCCTTCTGAAGGCAGATGTCAAGTTGATTGAAGTGAATGGGAAAAGCATCTCTCATATCCTTTCCTTCTTCCTGAGTCTCTCCATGTGTAGAATATGCTTTTATGGCCAATTTTCTGGTGAAACAATATGCATTTCCCTTTTTTCTATCAGGCCCTTAGCTACACTTTTGAGAATAGAATAATTAACTATAGTTGTTTTGAAAATCTCTTTATTATTTACATAAAGTGTATTTTTGGTGTGCTTTACATCGCCTTGGAAATCCTATACAGGGTCGCTATGGGTCGGAACCGACTCAAAGGCACTTAACAACAACAACAAGAGACACTCTGGTGTGGCACTATAGGATAAGCACTGGTTGCTGACCACAAGCTCAGTGGTTCAAGCCCACCAGACACTTCTTGGAAACCCTGTACAGGGTCACTATGATAGAGAACGGACTTGTTGGCGCTAAACAACAACATGAGAAGTTATATCAGTTTAAAAACAACAAAAAAATGCTGGATGGTGGGTGTCCTGATTTTTTATTTTATTAACTTCCTCAGTATTTTCACTACAAACTGTGTTTTCTTGAAATATTGCCTCGCCGGGTGGTGGGGGGGGGGGGGCGCGGAAATCCAGGTCTCATATCTTTCCACTTCACTCCCAACTCATCCATGTGTTTTCTTTCTTCTGATCTTCCTGCTATCAAATCTTATTCACCATTCCAAAACTGATTAAATGTTATCCTCTTCTCAAGTTTTTTCCTTGATAAATAATATTACTAATAATCTTAATGATGAACAGTATAAGAAAAGGTTCCTGAGCATCTGACACCATGGTAAATGCTTCATATGCTTGATGTCATTTGACCCTTATAATACTTCTATGAAATGGGCATTATTACCATTCTGTTTTACAGATGATGAAATGTCTTAGAATAGTTCAGTAGTACCTCCATGGTCACATAGTTACTCAGTCCAGAAAAAGAGTTAATTACTCTCCTCTGAAGGGTACACCGGGGCCCTAACCTCATATTTGAAACAAGTGTCTCATTCCACAGCCCAAAAGCTTAATCACTAGACAGTAATGTCACCACTGTGATATCCCTCCCTACCTATGATTAAGAATTAATTATGACTCCATGACGAGTCCTGGTGTGGCACTGTGAGTTAAAGCGCTGGACTGCAAAGTCAGTTTGAACCACAAGGTCGGCAGTTCAAGCTCACCAGTCTCTGCTCAGAAATCCTATACAAGGTCGCTATGGGTCAGAACCAACTCGACGACACTTAACAATACCTCCATGAAAGCATTTACTATATTCTGTCCAGTACTATAATTACATACATTCTTTATCTTTGGAGGTAACAAAGATGATGGTGGTGGTGTGATCAGGAATTGGTTCCAATACACGGCGACTATGTATAGAGTTTCTGAGGCTGTAAATCTTTATGGGAACAGAAAGCTTCATCTTTCTTCTGCATAACAGCTGGTATTTTCAAACTGCTGACCTTGAGGTTAGCAGCCCAACTCATAGCCACTATGCTACTAGAGCTCCTTAGCAATGATAGCGTATAAATGTTAATTTAAACTTAAAGAAAGATGTTAGCTTCTATAAGATCAATAATATTCTCTTGTCAAATTTATTGATGTCCCCATTTCTGATTATTTTCATTGTCAAGGGAATAAAAGTCTGTGTTCTTCATATAATCTTAAAAGGAAGATGGTACCCTGGTGTGGTGCAGTAGGATAAGCACTGGACTGCTAAACTCAATGTCAGTAATTCAAAGCCACCAGAAGCTCCTTAGAAACTCTATACAGGGTAGCTATGAGTCAGAACTAGCTCCATGGCACTTAGCAATAACAACAACAATAGGAAGATGCTTTGCCCTTTTCTGGTGGGCGTATTCTTATTGATATAGTCCATTGGAAGCATTACATCTGTCCTGGCTACTATGTGAGAGGTTATTCTTTTTGGCTCTATTTTAGGAACAAAGATACTATCTTCTTTTTCTCTTGTAACCACTTATAGAAGCTAATTTGAGTGCTTTTTCAATTAACTATGCAAACACAAGACAATATGGCAAGCATTTTAATGGAGATATAATGAAATGAAACATTTCCTTATTAGTAGGTAGAGATGCCACAAAGATAAGTGTATGGGTTACTGGTCAAGAGTACAAACATTTTTGTCCTTTAAGCCTTGTAAAAATTAATTTCAAGTCCTTCACTTTTGAATAACTGCTTATTATAGTACATGCCTTTTACCTTATTTAGCTCCCTTTATTCCTTTCTAGAACTCTGTGAGACAGGACTATAATGTTATCCTTATTGTACCAGTGAGTAAACTGAAGCTCAAACAAAGTAATAACCCAAACAAGTAAAAAATATACTAGTACTTGCAAGTAAAGTTTTACTAAAGGTAATACAGAAACAGCTGCAAGCGTACTTTGACAGAGAACTTCCAGAAGCTCAAGCTGGATTCAGAAGAGGCCATGGAATGAGGGATATCATTGCTGATGTCCAATGGATCTTGGCTGAAAGCAGAGAATATCAGAAAGATGTTTACCTGTACTTTATTGACTTTGCAAAAGCTTTCAATTGTGTGGATCATGACAAGCTATGGACAGCATTGCAAAGTATGAGTATTCCGGAATACTTCATTGTGCTCATGAGGAATCTGTATCTGGACCAAAAGGCAGTTGTTCAAACAGAACATGGGAACATTGAATAGTTTAAAATTAAGAAAAGTGTTCGACAAGGTTGTGTTCATTCACCATATTTATTCAACCTGTATGCTGAGCAAATAATCCCAGAATCTGGGTTATATGAAGAAAAACGTGACATCAGGATTGGAGGAGGACTCATTAGCAACCTGCGATATGCAGATGATACAACCTTGCTTACTGAAAGTGAAGAGGACTTAAAACAATTACTGATGAAGATCAAAGAGCACAGCCTTCAGTATGGATTACATCTCAATGTAAAGAAAACAAAAATCCTCACCACTGGACTAATAAACAACATTCTTA
>NW_006408729.1:2148753-2184509 GCF_000296735.1 Chrysochloris asiatica | reverse complement strand
TGGTAAGATGGAGGGTCAGAGAAAAAGAGGAAGACCCCCAACAAGATGGATTGGCCAAGTGGCAGCATCGATGGACTCAAGTGTGGCAACAGTAGCAAGGTTGGCACAGGATCGGGCAGTGTTTCGTTCTGCTGTGTATAAGGTCCTATGAGTTGGTACTGACTCGATGGCACCTAACAACAACAACAACTTGGCCAAAGTCACAGAGATAATTAAAGTCAAGGCCAGGGCTCCAATGCATGTCTGATTTTGAGTCTAGTGGAATCTTTCCATTTCATCATTGCTCCCATAGCCAAGATCTGTGACCCAGGTGTGTCTAAGCATGTTGAGTTGGCTCCATAACCTGAGAAGCTATATACCCTTAATCAAAATACAATTCACTCCTGTTCTATCCTGAAGATGGTTTGTAGATTCACCAGGCTTAGGTACAGGATTCTGTATTTGTGAGTCCCTTTTGCTTACTATAGAATTCTTTCTTGTCAATGAATGTACTACAGATATTTCAACCTCAGAATTCTCCAAACATTAATATTTCCAAAAGCAATTGTGTGAGAATAGAAATTCTTATGATTTCAAATATTTTAGTGTTAAATGTAACATGACCTACCCTTTACACAATCTTAATATCTGAAATCCCACATTTGGACTTTTATTTCTTCATAGCCTGATAAATGCAAATATCCCTTGACACTTCAGGGTGAATAAGCTTGGAGGAATCATTCCTGGAAGCAGTTAACATATAGGGTTTAGATAGAATGTTGAGAAACAAAGTAGTAAGACAGGAAGAATGGTGACTAGAAAAGAGTAGCCTAGGGACTTTTATAGTTTTGCATGCTTAACTTTTCTCACAATTTTAAGTTCCTTCTATTGGACCATTGAGAATTGCAAATTTAATTTAATTAACTAATTAACACCTTTATTTTTTGTTTACAAAAGATGTCAAGCTTGCTCTACACTGTTAACAATCCTGTCTATCTATTCTTTCTCCAATGAGGCTGTTGGCTCTGTAGGACAAGTGTAGAACCGCAAGGTCAGTTTGAACCACAAGGTTGGCTGTTCAAACTCACCAGTCGCTCCTTGGAAACCCTACACTGGGTCACTATGGGTGGGAGCTGACTTGACAGCACTTAACAACATACTCACACTTATTCCATAAAGAATTTTGTTGTCCTAAAACTTTTTTGTCTCCTATAAGTTTGCGCACTTAAAAGCACAAGAGTTATTAAAGTTAGTTATGGTAAGTCTTTAAAAAGAAGAAGGAAAAAAAAACCCAAAAAAACAGTTGCCATGGAGTTGATTCAGTGAGCCAGAGTAGATTTATGCTCTGTGCGCTTTTCTATGGCTGATTTTCAGAAGTGGACCTTTCTTCTGAGGTGGCACTGCATGGTTTCTAGCCTTGAACGTTTATTTTCATCCCAGCTCCCTTAATCATTTGCCGTTACTGAATTCCAGCTATTTGACTCTGGATGCTAAAAGAAGTTGCTTGAAATAGATTGTTGGGCGATCCCAACCTCACAGAGAATCTCCTCAGACCAGTTCCCAATCAAATGATTCTTTGCTTTTCTGGCAATCGCTCTACTAAGAAGGTTCTCTATAACAACGCTGCTTGGGGAAGTGGGTTTCAGAGGAAAATGAGCCTAAAAAGAAGGAAGGGAACTTGCCAGGGGCAATCTAATACATTGCAACACCTGCTGTTGTTGACCTGGTTTTTAGGAGTCCTGGTGTGGTGCTGTGGATTAATGTGCCAGACTGCAAAGTCGTTTGAACTGCAGGTCATCGGTTCAAGCTCACCAACTGCTCCTCGGAAACCCTATACAGGATCACTATGGATCAGAATCGACTCGATGGCACTTAACAACCTGCTTTTTAAGGAGCTCTGGTAGCATAGTGGTTACAGTTGGGCTGCTAATCTCAAGGTCAGCAGTTCAAAACTACCAGCCGTTCAGCGGGAGAAAGAAGAGGCTTTCTGCTCCTATAAAGATTTATAGCCTCGGAAACCTTATACAGACAGGGTCGCTATGAGTCTGAACCGATTCCATGGCACAAAACAACCACCACCACATGGTTATTGGAATCCTGGTGTGGCCTATAGGATCAGCTCTGGACTGCAAATTACAAGATCAGCGGTTCAAACCCACCAGCATCTCCTCGGAAATCCTATGTCACTATGAGGCGAACCGATTCAAAGGCACTTAATAACAACAACCTGGTTATTATTTCATTACTGATATTTAAAAACAAATTTACAGAGTTGTCGCCGAACGCTCTGAAATATCTATTCAGCTCAAAGTTTCTTATTTAGGAACTAATCCACACAGGATATCCTGAGATCCTTGCCCAACACAATACCTAACATAAAAAAAAGCTCAAATGCTGGTGAATGATGGTCATTCAGAGGCCGGTCTGTGGATTCTATAGCGGTCTTCTCCAGGAAAAATACAAAACAAAAACAAAACTTCCATTTGCCAAATCAGTATTTCTTTATGGGCTGTGACCAAAACCATCGCTACCACTATCACTATATTATAGCCACAATTATTATTATAAAGGCCTGACAATGCCCTGTAGATGAGAAGCTCTGCCATATGACCAGGAGTTTTAAGTCCTCAAAAATAAAAAAAAATAAAAGTAGATGTTCATACTTTAGTGGAAACAAATCAGTTACACTATCGAAATTCCCGTTTAATCTGCGAATGTAATTGAGACACAGTCAATTGGAATATACTGATGAGATTTATTTTTTATATCTGTTTGGATCCTTGCCCACCCCATCCCCTCTAGCGGGCCGGGCCTGGCCTCAGGGGCTCCAGATTGCTAGATTTCTGAGCGGCACTGCCTCAGCTTCCCGGGCCTCTGCACCGGCTGCTTCCAGGGACTACCCAGCTCCGTGGGTGCTTCCAGGGAGCGTCCTCGCTCCGGAGCGCCAGATCCGTACTGGCAGCACCTCAGGGATCCTCGGCGTCCCCGCCGCCTCAGGCGCGCCCCTAGTCCTGTGTCCCGAAGCTGCCCCGAAAGACGCAAACTGAGTTAGGGTGGTGAGGCCGGGCCGGGGGCGCGCGGGGGCCCTAGAAAGTGCGGGCTTCCCCCACCCCCGGCGGCGACCCCACCTCCCGCCTCCGCTGCGTGCGCGCCTATGTCAGTCTGTCTGTCTTCTCTCTCGACGTCAGTGGGAATTTCCAGCCAGGAAGTGAGAGAGTGAGCGAGAGAGAAAGAGAGAGAAGTGCAGCAGCGAGCTGGGGCAGGCAGGAAGAGGAGGTTTCGCCACCGGAGCAGCCCGGCGACGAGCTGACAGCTTCCCCTGCCCTTCCAGTCGGTCGGGCTTCCCGCCGTCGCCACCCTCGGCCTGCGCCCAGCCGCCGGCCCGGCTCCGAGAGCCCAGCGCTGCCCAGGCCGGAGTCGCCGCAGCTGGGAAGGCGGCTCCGCAGCGGGCGGCCCGGCCACCGCGCGCCCTGCGCTTCCCTCCGCCCGTGCTGCGGACATGGCGCGGTGCTGACTTGCCCGGCTCGGCAAGACCGCGAGCACTCTTGCTCCGACGCGACCCGCATCCCGACCGCTCCGGCTCTGGCCGACTGCTGCTTCTTCCGCCCGGAGCCCCCAGGCCCGCGCCGACCCGGAGGGGTAGCCCACAGGCGCAGTGAAGCCAGTGCAGACTCGCGGCCAGGGTAAGCCAATCTCGGACTCGTGGGGGGCTACGCAGGGGACGTGTGGCCCGAGTCCCGCCACCAGCCTACCCCGCACCCTCTTCAATCTTGTTGAGACTTCCTCATTCCTGCGCTAACCGCTGGACTACACCGTTGGAGGAGGTTGACAGTCGTGGGAAGGCACATGGGGTTGGCGTGAGGGTGAAAAGGTACACCAGGGTTTCGCTGGGGCCGATCGGCCAAAGGGCCGCGGCCGCCCGGGCCGTCCTTTCTCTTTCCCTTTCTTTCCCTTGGCTCCCAGCGAGAACTGGAACCCTAGAACTCTTAGAAAACTTTTTTTTTTTTTTTTAAATCCCTACCTCCACCCTTTCTAGGAGGTGGAGAGAGGGTTGCGATGCCCCGTAGCTTGAGGAGAGGGGCATGTGGTTGGTGCAGTGCTGAAACAGATTTCACCTAAAGGCTATTCCATAAAATGAAAGCAGAAGTGCATGTCAGTCCTCTTGGCTTGGAAAACCCTCTCTAACGCTCCAGAAATGTGTAGGAAAGCCTTTCTCTTCTGTCTCCTACTTCTGAAAGAAGCCCCACTTCACATAACCCAGCACACAACCGAATCGGGATATGCTCAGGGCCTGACATTTGAAATAGGAAATAAATTACCTACTCAGAGCACTTTTTAGGCCTTCTGGTTGTGTAGAACACTTGGACAGTGCCAAGGTGCAATGTGCATGACCTCTAAAACAAAAATAATGTTATAAACAAAGCCTATCCTCTGGTGTGGTGCTGTGGGTTAATGCGCTGGACTGCAAAGTTGATTTGAACCGCAGGGTCGGCAGTTCAAGCTCACCAGCTGCTCCTCGGAAACCCTATACAGGGTCTCTATGGGTCGGGACCGAGTGGAAGGCACTTAACAACCACAACATCCCAAATACAAGTTTTATTAGTCTTTCAAATAGACTTATATGGGGATGTTTGCTCTGATTTTATTGGTCCATTCTGAAGCTAAAATGGAATTTAATACTACAAGACATGTTCATGGGCTTTGTGAAGTAGGGTTTTGCAGTATAATAGCTTATAAAATAACCATATTTAATGTAAGGATGTTATTCTAAAGCTTATAAACTGAAAAATTATTAAGGTTTACTAAAACTTTTAATAGCTTTGGCATAAAAGTGTTCTTCCACCAACCGGTCGTCTTTTGACAAACACCAATCCTTGGGATCAAGATGTTTTAGCAAAATTCTTCAGCTAAATATTCTTGAGTAGTTTCAATTTATTGATTGTTAAAACTTTAGCAGGAAAACTTGATTAAAATAAAGCCCTTATCTGGGACATATTTTTATCCTGATTTTAATGTATTGTCTAGAAGTGTGTCCTTTTACTATCTAATGCAATATATAAATTGTGTAAGTAATATAAAGCATCTGGGGGGGCTTATGAAATTGGAAACACAGGAAATAACAAGAAATTTATGTTTCCTGTAACATTTTATATTTATCATGTAATTGAGTTGCTAAAAGACAAGGAACTAAGGAACTCTGGGAGTGTAGTGGTTACGAATCAGGCTGTGAACCAGCTGTTCTGCAGGAGAAAGATGAGGCTTTCTGCTCTAGTAAAGATTTACAGCCTCAGAAACCCTGTACAGGGTCTCTGTGAGTGAACCTACTCCATGCGCATAACCACCATATAGGATGAAGGAAAATGGCAAATCTCCATATTGACATATCTGCAACTCTTAATACTCTCCAGAGCTTGTTTAGATAAAATATCATCCTGGCCAACTCCTACTGGACAAGCTAAAACACAAAGGACAACTCATTATATGTATATTTAATGCAGGAAGTAAAAATACTGCTTGTGAATAGCAAGCCACTTCTAACATGTTTGATAGCTTTTTTAAAGCAAACAGTCTAATTCTATTAGGGCTTGGTGGTGATTTGAGAATCTGTTACCTGTGCTTTGAAATTTCAATTTTCTTGGTATTTTCTGCAGTTGGAACTCACTTGATCTGAAAAAATGACCCTATTTTTCAAACCCAGTTAGTAAATACTGGAGTATGTATACAAAAATAGCCATTCCCTTTTGTAGGCACCACTTAGATCTTTGCACTTCCTTCTTACTTTTATCTTTTAAAACAAGATGATCAGCTATGATGACTTAATTACTGTTGCAGGAAGCTCTCTCAGTTCCTCTGAAATGAAGCAGGATTTTAGACTTAGTGATCCTATAGCTCATATTTCTTTTGTCATTGTATCTTTGGACAAATTGAGGTAGTTTGAGAAATTAATACTTTACAGTTTTTTGTTTGTTAAATATGACTGGTTTCAAATTTCCAAATAATTGATGAAGCATATTACTTGGATTTTCGGGGATTGCTCATTGTGGTACATAGCAAGTCCAGATAAGGAATTAGCTGCTAGATGGGTTTTAGAGTATCATTCAATCAGCAAACCCATATGTGTTACCTACTTTAGGGGAGGTATTCCCCTGTTCAGAAAAGGTGAAAGTGCTGGCTTCTAGAGGGAAGTGGTTATTCATAACCTTCAATTAGTTTAGACTTGGAAGAAGGAAGGGTAATGATTGACATTTTAAAACAATAAGCTAAAAATTATTTCTAAGTTGCCAGATAGAGTTTTTGATAGTCAAAATATCTTTTTCCCCATCCAAACTTGTTAGGAGTAGTTGAGCTATCTGAGCACTGATATGGCCTAGTAGGAAGTGCACCTGGGAATGCAGAGTAGTTAACCCTAAAGTAACTATTCAAGTTATTCTCTTCTGGTCTGAAGATCAAAGAGGAAAGGAACCATATTAATAGGACTTATGTATATAAATCAATGTGATGCAAAGTTTTTCTTTAATTTTTTTGAAAAATCTTTTATAGAAGGTGCTTGTGTGTTGGTTGGCATTCTTTATAATATGAATCATATAAGGTGTGATAGAAGAGGAGGAGGAAGAATAGAAGTTTAGTGCTAGAGCTGTTTTGCTCCTATTTCTACATTTACATCTGATCAGAGTTTTCTTTCAATTATATGACAACTGCTTTTTGGTGACCAGTAAACCACTCTGGAACAATTTGCCCCATTTTCTGGGATTGATCTATCTCACTTGTGCTCTTGCACTTCCTATAAATGAACTCACTTGCAATATTCATGTTTTGAATCGACTCTCATCGCTTAGGAGACCTTAAAGGTTTTAAAGAACTGCAATCACAAACCTTTGAGGGATTCAGCCTCAGGGAACACTGTTTGGTCAGGATGACATAGTCTTTCAAGTCAGTTAGGCTCATAGACAGTTTTTAAGAAAAAATATTAGTACTTGAAACTAAAAAAGTTTGATAGAGTTATTAATTATGGTCAAATGGGCAAACCTTGTATCTTTCTAGTAATGCATTTCATTGACAAGTAATCCAGTGTCTCAAGGGTTAACCTTCTTTACATGATGATGAAATTGCTTCATACTTTTGTTTTGGGATTTATTAGAGGGTGTTCCTGTCTTTCAGATTTTCAGGAGAGTTTGGTAGACCTGACCTTGAAGATCAGCCAACTGTTTAGAAAATAAGTTAAGAAATAAAGTAATCATTGCTTCACCACAAATAATTTAAAGCCTAATTTGAACATTGTCACACAAGAAAAAAGTAATATGAAGCATGATTTGTTAAAGATTATAGAATGTCAGCTTTATAGGATATCAATAAAATATTTTTAAATTTAGATTATTAGCTAAAAATACCATTTTATTTTTAAGTCAATCATTTTTCTTCTCTCTTTGCGTTGTCTGTAACTAACACAGATTTTATTTTCGAAAGTACAAGTTTTGTCTGCTTCAATTTGTTGCCTGATTGATGAAATTAGAATAATGATCGCTTTGTTGTTGGGTGCCCTGGCATCAATTCCAACTCATTGTAACTCCATGTGAAAGAGTACAACTGCTTCATAGGGTTTACTAGGCTGTGTGGTGCTGAGGGTTAAATGTGTCAGACTGCAAAGTCGTTTGAACTGCAAGGTTGATGGTTCAAGCTCACCAACTGCCCCTTGGGAACCCTCTACAGGGTCGTTATGGGTCGGAATTGACTCGATGGCACTTAACAACAACAACAATCTTTAGCCAGGTCTTTCCTCACCAGAACCTCTGGATGGATTATATTTTCCAGCTTTCATGCTATCAGTTGACTACATTATTAACTGTTGTACTACCAGGACTCCTAGATTGTAGATGATTTAAATCTCCATTAAAAAATTGAGTGGTTGCTTTTTATTTACGTTTTGCCATTAAGCCAAAAATCTACCAACCCATTTTATTCTGTCCATGCTCTCAACAGATATTAATAAACTTGGTTTCTTTGAACTGGGAAACTGTGAAAAAATTAATTTATGACTGTTGGAACTTTAAGGAAGAATGTGAATATTCTATATGACTTATTATTTAATAGAGTCTACATTATAAAATAGAGAGCTATCTGAAGTGAATAAAAATCCTATAGTTTCAGTTACAAAGAAATAATATCTAATCCATATTGACAAATCCAGAGATATTATTTGAGGTTTAGTCTTGTGCTTATTGATACATAGTAAGCAATCAGTAACCGTTTGTTGAATAAATGACTTCAAGTTTTGTTTATTTGCTTGTTTTGTAATGGTTGGCCTTTTTCTACAGGAACAAAATTAAACTAGTTTGCCTTGCCTTCTGTGAAAGAACAGGTCAAAAACACAGTTATTGCTTCCTTTGTATATTGTTGTTATTTTGTACCTTCAGTCTGTTACAACTTAATAGCGACCCTGTATAGTTTCCGAGTAAGGGCTGGTGAGTTTGAATCGCCAACCTTGCAATTCAAACCAACCTTATGGTTGAGTGCTTACCCCACAGTGAGGGCCACAACAGGACTCTTTTGTAAATATTGGTATCTAAAGTGCATTTGCAGCTTACTAATTTATATTAAAGTATAAGTGCCTTCTAGAAGGAAAACGTTGCATTCCCCAAAAGAAGCTTATGAACTAGAAGTCAAAAATATACACACATGTGCCTAATAGTTTCAGTGTGTTAAGAGGCACTTATTAAGCACAGTTGAAATATTAAAAGGTGCTTGTAAGTAAAAAATGTAACATCTTGACTAATTTAGAAGTTCTTTGAGGTTCCATTGAAAATGTAACTTCAATCTTAGTATCTCAAGAAAAGCAAACAGTGATTACAAGCACTGCTTTATAATGCAAGGATTGTTTAAAGCCTGTCTAAATCAACCAACCCGAAAGTAATAAAATATGTTATGTTATACAGAATTAAATACTTCTTATGCATAACTCTGTGGCTCTTAGAAATTATTAGATGGGAAACCTCAGGCTATTAGCAAGATTTACTGTAATTAAAACATTCATACTTTTATGATTTTGCAACATTATAAAGCATCATAGTAGGATTTGTTTATATTTGTCAATTGTAGCATTTTCTGAAAAGTAACCTTGAAACTCTGAATCTAATCACTTATTCTATGTGAATAAAGTTTATGAAAATGAAGTATACCAAGCAGACAAGCAAAGAGCAAAGTGACAAAGCTCCCTGTCTTCGTGTCTTTGTGTCCCAGAGAGTTAACCTAGGCAACCTTTTGGAAAGTTAGACCCTTTTTATTGAAAACTTCTAACTTCTTCAGACTAATCTACTTTGCTGCCCACTTAATTCTGGTTCTAACCTGAGCTTTCTTCCCATCACTCATAAACTGACACTTAATAAAAGACATTTATTGCAAAAATTTACATATATGCAGAATATTTTTGTTATTAAAAAACTGAGGAAGAAATTGAATGTTTACTTATATAGCAAGTGCATTGTCAATCTACTCATTGTTGAAAAGTATCCCGAAAGTGAATAGCAGTGGTGGTGGTTATGTACCATGGAGTCAGTTCTGACTCATAGCTACCCTGTATGGGGTTTCTGAGGCTGTAAATCGTTACGGGAGCAGAAAGCGTCATCTTTCTCCCACAAAACAGCTGGTAGTTTCGAACTGCTGACCTTTGGGTTCGCAGCCCAATCGTGTTTGTCAATTCAAATAATAAAATAATCCAAGCATTTTGCCTGTGGCTTCCTGTGTCCTCTTAATAGAGAAGTATCAATCTTGTATTTTATTACATAGTCAGCTCAGCCCACAGCTTCAGGGTATAAAGAGAAACATAAACAAAGAACACTGAGCTATGATGTATCCCCTTACCTTACTAATCCAAATTGTATGGACAGTCCATACATTTCAAACTGGCAAATGAAATCATTAGATTTTTTTTCCCTCTAATTTGAGTTTGTTGTTTTTTTTCCTAAATGAGGCTCACTGGTGTTTCTAGGAGAGATTTTGCTGTATTTCACACAAACAAGGAGGGCATGATACATTTTTTGCATACTGTGCAACCGTCCACATGTAATTTTCATAAATGTACTATATTAGTATTTTTTACATGTTGGTTACTTCACTTTATGTTTTTCTCCCCTGTTCAGTGGATTTAATGTTAAGTGCTTATCTCAGTGCCTCTTGATGCAGAGGTTTGATTCCCAGCAGCAGATCCTTACCAACCTACCCTCCTGTTTCTAAGGCAGTCCATTTCCCAGCAGAATTCATTCTCTGCTCTATGAACTGCTTTCTCCAACGCAGGAAGAAATCACTTTTCCCACTCTTGGAATAGCCTTCACCAGGTTGTGTGGGTCTGTCTGCACACACTGGACCAGAGAAGCCACGCAGGCAGGTGCGGCCACCATGCCGCAGCCGTGTACACTCTGCTCTACCATCTGACCGAATTCCCCTCAGCCCGTGTGTGAACATCATGGAGTGGATGTGAGAGCCACAGTTCAGGGAAGTCACGAGTCCCTCACTTGGATGAAATGGGTCCAACTGGCTTCTTGAGGGCATTCATGGGATTAGAGTAGTGTCTATCTTTGCCCACACCATCCTACAGCCCAGAGAATCCACAGGACCTCTAAGTGCATCCTCAAGTTGATAGATCTTACCCTCTGCAGGGTTATTCAATGTTCATACTGTGGCAGCCTTGCACGCAGTCCCTGTCCATCATACCTGGGTGCAGACTGGCTATAAAGAACTCCACTATTTCCAGACACCACCACAAACTGCCTCAGAGTAAGGCACAGTTTCAGTAGTTAATTTTCCAATTAGCAAGGTACTATAAAACGTGTTCCATGACTTCTTGATCATGGCATATATCATTATTATATAAATATGATCAAAATGGACATTTCCAGACTACTTAATGAGGGTTAATGAGGCCAAAATTCACTTCTGGAAATGTCATGAGCCGTGCATAGTGTATGCATGGGCACACAATGCCAGGACTTTTTTGGCATAATTTCATCATTTTGTCATGTATATATGTGTTGCTTACATGGGCACAGTATTCGTGGGGGGAAATGAGGTAATTTTGCTAACCTGAACTAAAGTAAGTACAAGGCCTGTATAAAATTAAGCACACCTCTCAAAAAAGTCTTAATTAACATTCAAACAATAATTTGCTTAACTACCAGCCGCTCCGTGGGAGAAAGATGAGGCTTTCTACTCCCGTAAGGATTTACACCCTCGGAAACCCTGTACAGGGTTGCTATGGGTCGGCTCCGACTCGAAGGCACTTAACAACAACAACATAATGAATCTTATCAATCAAAATCATAGTTTTTATTTTGTTTACCACCATGTATCATGTGATTTGGACTAAACATATTAAATGTTTTATATTATATTTCAATGTCAGGACATATCTATCCCTCATTTTTCCCCTCCAGGAATCATAATTGCAAAGGAGAAAAATTAAAGGTGCTGACAAGCTCCCAAATCAGTCTCCTTATTTATTGGTTCTGTGCCCAAGCCTGCAATTCATTTAAATAGTAAAAATAAATTACTTATGTTTTTGAAAGTAAGCCTTCCAAGACAAGAATTCTAGGAATGAAGAGAGTGACTATTTTTGGATGTTTTATCACAAATTCCTGACTAGAGGTTTATTAATATTTGAAGAGCCTCTCCATCTGACAGCTACTAACTTAAATACAGGTATAATCTAGGGATGTGGGGTTAGCCATATTGGTTTGACCACTAAGACTATTTTTAAACTTTGGTGTTTTGTTTTAATGGAGGAGAGTGGTGATGTGAGGTCAAAGGAGAATAATCTCTTTCTGTTTATAGCAACTAATATAATTCTCTATATGTAATATATGCACTGAATGTTTTAAAATTGGGAAAGGTGTGCAACAGGGTTGTGTTCTTTCACCATTCTTGTTCAATATGTATGCTGAGCAAATAATACAAGAAGTTGGGTTCTATGAAGGAAAACATGGCATCAGGATTGGAGGAAGACTTATTAGCAACTTGAGATATGCAGATGATACAACCTTGCTTGCTGAAAGTGAAGAGGACTTAAAATATTTACTGATGAAGATCAAAGAGCACAGCCTTACGTATGGATTACAACTCAATGTAAAGAAAACAAAAATCCTCACCACTGGACCAATAAACAGCATTCTTATCAATGGAGAAGAGATTGAGGTTGTCAAGGACTTCATTCTTCTTGGATCAACTATCAACACTCGCAGAAGCAGCAGTAAAGAGATCAGACGACGTATTGCACTGGGCAAATCTGCTGCACAGGAACTTTTTTAAAGTATTGAAGAGCAGAGATGTCAGCTTGAGGACTAAGGTGCGCCTGACCCAAGCCATGGTATTTTCAATAACCTCATATGGATGCGAAAGCTGGACAGTGAATAAGGAAGATCGTAGAAGAACTGATGCCTTTGAGTTGTGGTGTTGGAGGAGAATACTGAAAGTGCCATGGACTGCCAAAAGAAGCAATAGATCTGTTTTGGAAGAAGTGCAACCAGAGTGCTCCTTGGAGGCCAAGATGGCTAAGCTTCGTCTCTCATACTTTGGACACATTGTCCAGAGAGAACAGTCACTGGAGAAGGATGTCATGCTGGGTAAGGTGGAGGGTCAGAGAAAAAGAGAAAGACCCCCAATGAGATGGATCAGCCAGGTGACATCATTGACGGCGTCAAGTGTGGCGGCGGTAGTGAGGTTGGCCCAGGATTGGACATTGTTCCGTTCTGCTGTGCATGGGGTCGCTATGAGTTGGTTCCGACTCGATGGCACCTGACAACAACAACAACAATATATGCATATTATAGACTCCTGATGTGGCTCTGTAGGATCTGCACTGGACTGCAAGCCACAAGATCAACAGTTCAAGCCCACCAACTGATCCTCGGATACCATATACAGGGTCACTGTGCATTGGAACGAACTTAACAGCACTTAACAACAACAATGAGTTATAAAAGTAATAATTGAATGGAAGGACAGAAAGGTAGAAAGACTATACAGGAGGATATTGTTCATATTGGGAAAATTTGAAATAGGACAGTAGGAACATGGAGAAGGTTAAGAACAAAAATTGAATTTAACATATTTCAGTTCTCTTGGATATTCAAGAATATACAAAACTATTGATTTACATACCAGGGGGCTTTAAAATATTCATGGAAACATAAAACTAAAAGGTGATGGCATTTTTCCATGAACGTTTTGAAGCCTCCTTATACTAAGAACTGATAAATAAGGCTCAGTGATTTATTTTAAAAAGCTAAGAAGTGAGAGAATTTTTTTAAAATTATTATTAATTTATTCATAATTTCCAACCTTCCAGGAAGTCCAGGAAAATACTTTTTGAAGACCCTGGATTAAAATGAGAAAAAATACATATATAGTCCCATACCATATTCATTGAATATTTTCATTTAATATGCAGTTAATATATTTGTTGTTATTATGTGCTGTCAAGTCAATTCTGGTTCACATCAACCCTATTGTTGTTGTTAACAGTCGGTTCTGACTCATAGTGACCCTGCACAGGATTTCTGAGGCTGTAGATCTTTACAGGAGCAGAAAACCTCATCTTTCTTCCGCAGAACAGCTGGTAGTTTTGAACTGCTAACCTTAAGGTTAGCAGCCCAATTTGCAACCACTACGCTACTAGAGCTCTTTACAGCAACCCTATAGTATCTGGTGATCTTCTCCCATAAAGATTTCAGCTTAAGAAATCTTTATGGGAGAAGATCACCATGTCTTTTTTATCTCAGAGGGACTTCAGCCTAGCAGCCACCCATTAGTTGTGCCACCAAGGCATCTTGCTAATACACTCCTCACTTATCAACATGATGAGTTTCCAAAGACCACGTTGTTAAACAAAAATCAGCATTCTGTGAAAATGGAGGATGACTACATCGATGCACAACTATAACATCATTCTATTACTGCTAAGTCCCTGAGAATCATGGCTGCGCCAAGTTGACAGATAACCTTAATCATCATAGCCAATGTTACTTTCACCTCACACCTTGTTGCTGACAGACATATGTCATCAGTGTACAAAATAGTGAGATAGTAGAGTTTCCTACTGTTGCCTTAAATATGAAATGTCAAGTAATGAGATCATTGATAAGTGAGGAGTTGTTATTGTTAAGTGCCGTCCAGTCCCAACTCACAGTGAACTTTTATAGAGTTTCTGAGGATGGCTGGTGGGTTTGAACTGTCAACATTGCAGTTCAAAGTCCAGTGCTTTTCCTACAGCGTCACACCAGGAGTGTTGTTGTTAAGCACCATGGAGTTGGTCCCAACTCATAGCGACCTTGCACAGGGTTTCCGAGACTGTAAATCTTTAGGGGAGCAGAAAGCCTCATCTTTCTCCCACAGAATGACTGGTAGTTTCAAACTGCTGACCTTGCGATTAGCAGCCCGATTTGTAACCACTATGCTACCACCAGGGTAGGTATTATAAAATATGTAAGTTTAGTATTGTGTCTTTTTTTCAAATGTACTCTTGAGATATTTTGTGGAAACAAAGAACCTAAGGATAATGAAAGCATAGATGAAACTTGAGGAGGAAAGACCGTTATAAAATTAACACTTGTACTTTGCTCTTGACTTGAATATGGAGATAAAGTAATTTGAAAAGTGAATGAGAGTTCTAGGAAAAAGGTGAAATCCTATTTCTCCTAGCTGAGAAGAGACTGATCTTGAGAAGGGATGGTGAGAGGTAGCCCTTAAATAGAAGGTTTTTGTAGGAGTTTCACTGAGGATTCTCTTATTTTTGATGAATGGGAAACAATGACACTTTCACTACATTTTCAAAACACTTTAGAGGTTTTTTGTGATGAAGTAAACATCCCACTTCTGGGAAATTAAAATCAGAAGCATAATATTTGACTATTCATTGTTATTTTCTTGCCATGTGATAACATTAATTTGAGAAAATAACCTGTTTGGTTTTTCTCCATGTTTTTACCCAACTCACCATCCTAGTGACTTAATGAAATTTAATAAGCACATTTTGAAACATTTTACTATTTCCTGGCAAATTTAAAACATTGAAATCAGTCATTTATCTAGAAGTCCTAGGTCTTTTTTATTATAGCAAGGAAAGTATACTATTTCTCTTTTAAAAGTCTACTTTAATAGCCAAATTAGAGTTAGTTCTGGCTATTTAGAGAGGTAGCTCAATCCTGTGTGGAGATAGATGATTTGGGGTGGGGTTATTGTGCTATATTTATGGAACTTTGGTGGCACGGTGGGTTAAGCATTGGACTGCAAATTGAAAAGCTGGCACTTCAAACTCACCAACCACTCTGAGGGAGAGAGATGGAGGCAGTTTTCTTCCATAAAGACTCACAGCCTCAAAAACCAGTAGCTGTTCTATGTTGTCCTATTGGGTCATTATGAGTTAGAATCAACTAGATGGCAATTGTTGTTTTGTTTGCTTTTTAGTGGTACGGTGGTTAAAGCTCTTAGCTACTAATTAAAATGTAACTTGATGTAACCAGCTACTCTCTAGGAGAAAGACATGGTAGCAATCTGCTCCTGAAATGATTTAAAGCCTTGGGAACCCTATAGGGCAGGTCTACTCTACCCTGTACAATCACTATGAGTTGGAATTGACTCAAGATGCAATGGGTTTAGGTTTGGGTTTGGTGCTAGATTAACTAAATATCTGTCAAACTGAAGGAGTCCAGCAAGCAGTTTTATTGAAGTACATAGATTTCCCTGTTAGTTAGTCAACTAATAACCATAGGGTTGGTGGTTCTAACCCTCTCAGAGAGTCCTCAGAAAGCCTAGTGATCTGCTTCTTAAACGTTCTACTCTGCACATTTGGGGTCTTCATGAGTTGGCATCAGTTTGACAGCAAGATGGTTATTGGTTACGCAGATAGCAAATTTACCATCATCTGCCATTGCCCTCTCCCAAAGCTGCTATTCCCAGCATATTATATAGTATAGCTACCAGTTTACTGTGTCTCATTCAGTGTTTTCCCATGCAAAAAATTTAGGAGCCCTTCCTTCATGCTCACTCACTGTTCTCCAGTCACTTACCAAGTTCTATCAATTATCTCCTCCTTATCTCTGGAATCCATCCTTTCCTCACTGAATTTCACGCTTTCATTATTACTGTGTCCAGAGGTATAACTACTTCCTGGTCCATTCTGCCCTTCATTCCAGACTTTCTAAATTATGGTCAGCAAGTCTGATCATAGAAGTGCAAGTCTGAACCTGTTACTGTTCTTAAATTTCTCAAGTGCATTTAAATTGCCTTCACAAGCTGATTATTGTGCACCTCACCGCTGCTACCTTTAATCCCAACTGATCCCTTCTTTATCTAGACATCCATATCAACTGTAAATCTTTGAAATGTGATTGCTTCTGCATATATGCACTTACATGCACTAGCTGGGTGAGGAGTGCCCTTCATTCTTAGCCATTGTTCTACTACTCTTGCATTAACATTTCTCCCATCTTCTCAGCATTCTATCTGGCCACCCCCCAAAAAAGTTCTCTTGACTTCTCGTGCCTTCTAGACAAGGATTTTGAGTTTTACTTTTTGGTGGCACTAATGAAGGAATAAGTGAAAAACTAGACAGAATATCAGAAGACTGATAGGATTAAGCAGTCTGAGTCTGGGCAAGTAAATTTTTCTAGCTCTTATTTTCTCTCTGTTTACATATTAAAAAAAATTTTTTTTATTTGGACTAAATGAGCATCTGCCTCTAACTTTTTCTTTAATATCTTGTTATAGCTGTTGTTAGATGCCATCAGGTCAGTTCCAACTCATAGCGACCTATGAACAGCAGAACAAAACACTTCCCATTCCTGTGCCATCCTCATAATCATTATTAATCTTGAGCCCTTTGTTACTGCCACTGTGCTAAGCCATCAAGTTGATGGTCTTCCTTTTTTTCACTGACCCTCCCCTTTACCTAGCATGATGCCCTTCTCCAGGGATTGGTCCCTTCTGGTTATATGTCCAAAGTATGAGAGACGAAGTCTCACCATCATGGAGCATTCTAAGGAGCATTCAGGCTATTCTTCTTCCAACACAGATTTGTTTATTCTTCTAGCAGCTCATGGCACTTTGTTTTCTTCTCCAGCACTGTAAATCAAATACATTGATTCTTCTTTGGTCTTTCTTATTCACAGTCCAAGTTGCACATGCACATGAAGCTACTGAAAATACCCTGGCTTGAGTTAAGAGCACCTTAGTCCTCAAACTAACATCTTTGTTCTTGAACACCTTAAAGAGGGTTTGTGCAGCACATTTGTTTAATGCAATATGTCATTTGAATTACTGACTGCTGCTTCTATGAGAGTTGATAGTGGATCCAAGCAAAACAAAGTCTTTGACAACTTCAGTCTTTTTTTATTTACCGTGATGTTATTTATTGGTCTGGTGGTGAGGATTTTATTTTCTTTACTCTGAGGTGCAACACATACTGAAAGTCGTGGTCTTTGTTCTTCATCAGTATTTTAAGTCCTCTTCCCTTTCAGCAAGCAAGGGTGTATCATCTGCATATTGTAAATTGTTACTTCCTCCAATCCTGATGCCTGGTTCTTTTTCCTTTAACACAGCTTCTCAGATTATTTGCTCAGCATACATATTGAATAAGTATGGTGAGAGAATACAACCCTGTCACACACCTTTACTGATTTTAAACCATTCAGTGGCTCCTTGTTCTGTTTGAATGACTGTCTCTTGGTCTATGTATAAGTTCCTCGTGAGCACAATTAATGGTTTCCAAATACTCATCCCCCGCAATGTTGTCCATAGTTTGTCATGATCCACACACTTAAAAGCCTTCGCATAGTCAATAAAACACAGGTAAACATCTTTCTGGTATTCTCTGCTTTCAACCATGATCCATCTTACGTCTTCCAGATTTCTTGGTATAGTTGAGTGAGTGTCTCCAGTGCTGCATCAGTTTGTTGAAATATTTCCATTTGTATTCCTTAGACTTCTTCCTTCAGTACCACTGGCTCTTGATCATATGTTATGTCTTGAAATGGTCGAACATGGTCCATTTCTTTTATGTACAGTGACTCTGTATATTCCTTCCATGCTTTTTTGATGCTTTCTGCATCATTCAATATTTTGCCCATTGTTGTTGCTAATTGCCATCCAGTCAGCCCCAACCCATAGCCGCCCTGCATAGGATTTCCAAGGAGCAGCTGGTGAATTTGAATGGCCAACCTTGTGGTTCAAACCAACCTTGTGGTCCAGTGCTATCCTACAACACTACACCAAGGCTCCACTATTGTGCCCATAGTATCCATCAGTATTTCAAATTGAGACTTGAATTTTCTCTTCACTTCTTTCAGCTTGAGAAATACTGAGCATGTTCTTCATTTCTGGTGTTCTAACGCCAGGTCTTTGCACATTTCATTATAATATTTGACTTTGTCTTTTTGAGCTGCCCTTCGAAATTTTCTGTTCAACTGTTTTACTTCCTCATTTCTTCCATTTGTTTAGCATTTCTATGCTGAATATCAGGTTTCAGAATTTTTTCTGACATCCATTTTGCTCTTTTCCTTCCTTCTTGTCTTCTTAATGATTTCTTGTTTTCTTCCTGTATCATGTTCTTGATGTCATAACACAAACTCTTCTGGTCTTGGGCCACTAGTGTCTAATGCATCAATTCTGGTCTACAGATGATTTCTAGATTCAGGTGGCATATGTTCAAGGACAAATTTTGGCTCTTTTGGACTTGTTTTCATTTTCTTCAACTTCAGCATTTACTTACATAGGAGCAATTGGTGGTCTGTTCCACAGTCTTCCCCTTGTCTTGGTTTGGCTGAAGATATATAACTTTTCTACCGTCTCTTTCCAAATATTTCATCAATTTTATTTCTGTGTATGCCATATGATGAGGTCTATGTGTTAAGTGATGTTGTTGTTAAGTGATGTTGAGTTGGTTGTCTATAGCCATCTTTTATGTTGTTTTAAAAAGATATCTGTAATGAATAATCAGTGGTGTTGCAAAATTTTATCTTCTGTGATCTCCTGCATTAGTTCCATCACTCATGCCATATTTTCCAACTACTGATCCTTCCTGTTAATTTCCGATCTTTGTATTCCAGTAACCAATAATTATTAATATGTCTTGATTGCCTTTTTTTTTTTTTTTATCAATTTCAGACTGAAGAATTTGGTAGAATTCTTCAATTTCATCATCACGGTGCATACATTTGAATAGTAGTGGTTTTAAGTTGTCTTTGTAGGTGTATGAATATTATCTTAACAAAGACAGCATTATACTTCAAGATAGATCTTGAAATGCTTTATTGGATGATAAATACGAAACCATTCCTCTTTAATATTATATAATTGTTTATAATCGGTATAATTGTGTTACTTGAATGACTTTAGATTTTCTTTCATATTGAATGTGTAGTTTATCAATTGTGATCTTTGGTTCCAGTTCTTGATTCTTCCTGGTACCCAGATGTTTCTCAAGCTGAATCTTTTAATTATTAATTAATTTCTACTATGAACTGACATTCATATTTCTCTAAAGAAACTGATGGCAAACAAGAAAATTGAATATAGAGTTCAATATTTGATTTTCATAATCTGTTCAGGTATTTCATTAATTATAACTATATTTGGAAGGAGGAATAAGGGGAGGTAGTGATAGGTGAGGTAAATCACCATCTGGCATAGCAAGAAAATAATAAAATGTCTAAAACTGGTCAATCAAGAGCAAAGATATAAGCAAACTATTTGCAAATTCAAAAAGAACTGCCAGGAAGCCCCAAAAAGAGAAAGTTTTCAAGTCTTAAAAAAGTCATTCTCTCTTGGAAATAGGATTGGAGGTGAGGAGAGGTAAATAGGAGAGGGAATCATTACCCTTCTACCTTTACATATCAGGATGTTATATGTTAACCATTAGTTAATTCATGTAAGTATATGCTTTACCTTTTCTATTGTCAGACATAATTCTAGGTGCTAGGAATATAACACTGAAGAAAATAGAAATCCTAACATTTTGGAATTTGGATAATTTAAAATGTTTTCTGACTTTAAAAGTTGTTCTTAAATTATCATTTAAAAATTAAAGAATAGCACAATTTTTAAAAGCACACAGATCTTAAGAGTACAGCTGTAATGATTTACCATGAAATGAATACATTTAATATCATGGAAATGAACACATTTAAGAAATAAAACATTACCAGTTCCCCCAGATACCCCTTTTCTGTCTTTTCTTAGGCTTGACTCGATTTTCCACTTGAATTTAAAAGGTTTCACTGATACTTTTGTGTTAGATACATGTGGTTTCCATGACTCATATTCATCCACATTAATTATCAATAGTTGACTCAATGAATTAATTTCTCCAACTGGCTAGCAAAAAATTTCACACAAGTAAGAGTTCTATGGTTAACGATCCTCAGGTCAATCAACTTCATCTTTTCTTCATGGAATAAAAAAGATTTTCTCTGAGATATTAGCAAAACCAAAAATCACATCACATTTTCACATTAATTTATCACTTATGAGGTTAAGAGTAAATACTGTGCTAATTGGCAAATATTCAAGGTCTCTAAAATAGATAAAGAAAAAAAGAATCTCTTTGGGCCTTCTCAGACATAGAAGAAACAGTATACGTCACCTCTCACTTTACACACTGATGTTTATCTATATGAATGGTCAGTAGGGTAAGACTTCATAACTCAATTCAATGACACAAAGTTCCCCTTTACAAAACGTGCTTTTTATGGTTGCAAATCATTGCCTTTTTTGTGTAACTGGAAGGTCATTGTTTTGATTGTTTCGTTGAGGAAACCCTTTTCTTCCTTCATGCTGAATATAGTATTGTCAATATAAGCAAATATTATTGGTTCACATGTTTAATTGTTTTCTTTTAAGATATAAAGGACACATTTTCTAATGGATTTTGGAGGATTTCATTCCAAACTAAAGTCAAGTCATATTCAGATTCAAGAGAACTGAATATGTTTCTATGCATTTAATCAAAAGAATGCTAATACTTAATTCATAATCCTTGAGGTCTTCTTCCTCCCTAATCTGAAAACACCAATACTCCAGAATGGTACTCAAGACAAAGGCCAGATATAAAAATTACAATTCTACCATATACAATATTTTTAGGGAAGAGGAACGCCACAGCACTAGAAGTAAGGAAGCAGAAGGTTTCAGAGCAAAGTCCAAGAAGTCAAATCTCTTAATGAAGCCACTTGAATGAAAGTGCTCAAATCTTGAGCAAATGTAATAAATTGTTTTTTATTTGGAAATGGAAAACATCAACACTCTGTTAGTGGCTTTAATTATAATGTGAGGTTTTATCTAATTTATTATAATCCTTTGAGAACCTTTATAGATCTACAAGTCATTTTCACCTAATTTTATTCTATATAATAGTAATCATAAAAGTCATTTAGAATGGAATCTTCCACTTGATATATATGGCATTTAATTACATTATGTTTAAAAGGTGCTCAAAACATCTTTTTGATCCTGTAAATTACAGTCAGCTATGATTAAGAAAACAACCATGGGCAAAGATTTGTTTCTTATACAGCACATTGGAATGCATTCTAATCAGTTTCATAAGAAAAATCCCTGTCCCCCATGGTTATAGTGGACATGATACAGCAAGAATTTAGGTACTTTTTTCATCCTGGGGAATGAAGTTTTATTTGTTATATTTTACTGACTCTAAGTGTCACTTATTTTCTCTCTCTTCCCCCCACAAACTAACCCCTTGGCTTAATTCCATATATTTGAAGATTTTCTAGATATCTTTCTGTTATTGAATTCTAATTTAATTCCATCATATTTAGATAAAATGTTATATGTTTTTACTTCTTTGAAGTCTACTACAATTTTTTTATAGCCCAGCAGCATATAGATAGATCTATGTGCCAATGAAAATGTATATTCTGTAGTCTTTGTAGAGTGTTCTATACATGTATTGAAATTAAATTGGTTGATGGTTTTCATAAATCATCTATGTCCTGTCAGTTTTCTTTAGTCAGTTATTTAGAGAAGATGTTAAAAGCCATAATTATAATCGTGAATTTGTCTGTTTTTCCTTTATTTCCATTAGTTTTGGTTCCAATTATTTTGAAGGTCTATTGTAGGTATATACACATTTAAAATATTTATTTCTCCTTGATCACCTGATTATTTCATTGTTATGAAATGTCCCTCTTTATGCCTGGTAATTCTTGCTTTCTTGATGTAAGCTTTATCTTATATTTTAATACAACTTACTTTTTATGATTAGTATTTGTATAGTTAACTTGTCTAAATTTTCATCTTAACACCTTTAACTATCTATGTTTTTATAATTAAAGTGTATTGCTCATTTTTAAAAAGCCAATACTTGAGTCTTGTTTTTATCCAGTCTGACAGTTGCTACTTTTTATGAGTGAGATTAGTCCATTTATATTTAGTGTAATTATTGATATGGTTGGGTTTAAGCTTACCATCTTCCTCATTGTTAGATATTTGTTTCATCTAATTCATATTCATTCTTTTCTACCATCCTTTGGCTGTTTCTTATTTTTTTTAATTCCATTTCATCTTCATTTGTTTTTCTTTTTAAAGTGGTTGCTTTAGAGATTACGGTATGCATCCTTGAGTCTACCATGAATTAATAATTAATACTTTACATATAAGAACTTGGTGACAGTATAATTTCTACTTGTCTTCTTCTCTTCCCCTATGTTATTATTGTTACTCATTTTACTTCTACATATATTGATATTATTTCTCTTTTAATATTCAGTTGTCTATTTAAGAAGTTAATAACTGAGGTAACAAAATCTTAGATGTATTTAACATTTCATTGCTCTTTCATTTCTTCATTTTGGTCCCAAGTTTTTAACTGAAAGTATTTTCCTTCAACATAAAGAACTTTTTTTTCTTAGCATGTCTTTTAGAACAAGGTTGTGGTGATGATTTCACTCAACTATTTTTTAGTTGAAATTATTGATTTCACCTTAATTTTTAAAGGCTATTCTCACTGAATATAGGAGTCTGGGCTGATTTTCTCCTCTTGCACTTTAAAGATGCCTTGTCTATTGATTGTATTGTTTCTTATAGGAAGTGAACTATCATATTTATCATTATTCTCCCATATGTGATATGTTCTTTTTGTCACTGGTGGCTTTTAGAATTTGTGTCTTCGTTAAGCATTAGTTTTTAGCATTTTGGCTATATTATTTCTAAACGTTGCTTGCCTTTTTTTTCTCCTCCTGTCTTTATACAACATGGGGATCTTGAAATTCTTGGATCTAAGAGTTGAATTTTAAAAACAAATTTGAAGATTTTTTTGACCATTACTATTTCTAACATATTTCTCTAGCTGTCTCCTCTTCTGGTGTAAAACTGTAGGCTAAGCACTGGACTGCAAGGTCAGCAGTTCAAACTTACTAGCCCTTCCTAGGAAGCCCTACATAGGGTTGCTATGAGTTGGCACCAACTTGATGGCACTTAACAACAACAACAACAAATTTCCTTCTCTAGAACTCTAGTCCTCTTGATGAAGTGCTGGTGTGGTGCTGTAGGATAAGTGCTACACTGCTAACCTCAAGGTTGGCAGTTCAAACCCATCAGCCACTCCTCAGAAGCCCTGTACAGGGTCACTGTGAGTCAGAACTGACACAACAGCACTTAACAGTAGCAACAAAAATCTCTCAATATTGTCTCTGCAAAAACCATGTGGGAACCAATGTCTGACCTCCCCTGGCTTCACAATGGGGAAAGAGAATAAAAGTCTAAATCAGCCCAAGGGTGATTTCTATGAAGCCAAGGTCAGACATGCTCCTACAATACAGCCTTCTTTACCTTACTTTTACACCAGCCATCACTCCCACAGCACTCTCGGCTTCACATCTGGGTTCCACAATTCATTGTAATGGCCAGAAAGAACTCATAACAATACTTACAATTATGGGGTTTACTAGGGAAGTGAAGAGGTTACAATTCAGGATGAAAACCAACTCAGGATGCAGCAGTTTTCCAATCAGGAATGCCTCCTGTGTGCCATACTGCAGGCACACCTCACTCTTGTCTTTGGCTTCTCAGCCATGTGGCCTGCCACCTCTGCTTCAGCGTGTGGGCCTAGAGTGTGGAGCTGCTCTGTCTCTCCATGCTGACACCACTGCCATCACCTCATCTTACCTTACTGTCTCGCCTTGCTGTGTCATGCTCCACTCATGCTCTTCCTTCTTGATGGTCCTGGCATCTTCCATTCCTGCTTCTGAGATGGCTCCTTTTAAACCTAGCTAAATGGCAAAACTAACCAATCCCAACCTTAGAGTCCTGTATACCTTATTTGCATGGTCCCACTCAATCACTTGGAGACAATCAAGAAGACATTGGATAGAACAGCTGTATCCAGTAAATTCAAAGTACTACAGATTTCTAAAGTTGTATTCATTTTATTTCTGCTGTTTTTCTCTATATATTTCAGTTTGAAAATCTATTGACATTTCTTCCAGTTTGTTTATTCTTCCTTGTACAGTGTCCAATATGCTGACAGATTCAAGGTGAAACATTCAATTCTAGAATTCCAGTTGATTCTTTTCTTCATATGTATTTTCTTCTAAAATTAACTGCCTGATCACTCAATATGACTATATTTTCACTTAAGTTCTTGAATATGTTACTAATGACTATTTTAAAGTCTTTGGCTGTTAGTTCTAACACCTGTGTCATTTTTCCTTTTGGTCACATTTTCCTTTGCTTTATGTTTATTCACTTTTTTATTGCATGTCATACATCATGGATGCTGCAATGTAGTTGTAGTTGTTGTTATTAAGTGCCATTGAGTCAGGTTCGATAGTTCTGACTCATAGGGTTTCTGAAGCATGGCAGGTAAGTTTGAACTGCTGACTTTGCAATTAGTAGCCCATCGCTTATCTTATAGCACCACACAGGCACCCCACTACATTGCAGAGAGTTGGGATTTTTGTCTTGCTTTAAAGAATATTGGATTTTGTTGAAATTAATTAATTTACTGCTGGGTCATTTGGTTTTACTAAGAAAGGGCTAAAGTAGCTCTTATTGTAGGATGTGGCCTTTACTCCTAATACATGGTTTTTCTAAGTCACAATTGAATGTTTAGTGAGGTCTCTCCACCCTGACTAATTAGAATATCAATTGTCTGAACTCTGGAATCTCCATTCTGATCAGAGAATCCCCAGCAATTTTTTGTCAGTAGGCTTTGCAGAGTTCTGTTTTGCATGAGCACAGCTTATTATTAGAGCAATGTCTAGAGGTAATTTCTATGCAAATTTCTGAGACTTTCTGCATAATTCCTTCCACACTGCCCAGTGAGATTGTTGCTTTTCATTTGAGCTCTGATTCCCAGTGTTATAGTTTGAAAAGTGTCCTCAGTCAAAAAGCAGGAGTTAATGTGAAGCTCTCCTCAAGCATTTCCATTCTCTTAACATTGTACAACCTGATGCTGGTTTTTTTTTCCATTGTCATAAACTTGTCACAAGTATTTTGTGTAATTTACAATTGACTGTGACAGGAGGGCAAGTTCAAGAACTCTTACTCTGTCATGAATGAATCCAGAAGTCTACATGTTAACATATCTTAAGTTAATCTGCAGTGACTCCATAATATAAGCACAGGACTACAAACCACAGGGTTGGTGGTTTGAGCCCACCAGCTTCTCTGTGGGAGAAAGATGAGGCTTTCTACTCCCACAAAGATTTGAAAAACCCTCAGAAACCCTATGCATGGTCGTTATGAGTTGGAACCAAGTTGATGGCATTTAACACCAAATTGGTCGGTATTTTACAATTAATGTAATCGTAATCTTAAAAACTACCTAGTGTTTATCAATTTAGCAATACAGCAAAATTAAAATCTTTACTTTTAAGGTGCTTAGATAGATTAAACTGGGAACTATATATAATTAAATTGCAGTAAGACAGTTCCCTAATAATGTTATCGTTGTGGATTAATGTACTAGCCTGCAAGGTCAGTTTGAACTGCAAGGTCAGTGGGTCAAGCTCACCAGCCGCTCCTTGGAAACCCTATACAGGGTCGCTATGAGTCAGAACTGACTTGGTGGCATTTAACAATAAAAACAAAATGATAATAGAAAACCCACAAGTTGACAGCTATAATGACAGTTATTTTCTCACATTTTAAGAGGCTAGAAGTTTGAAATCAGGGTGCCAGCTCTAGAGGAAAGCTCTCTTTCTCTGTTGAATCTGGGAAAAGGTCCTTGACTCTTCAGCTTCTGTTCCTTGGTTGTTTGTTGATCTTCATGTGGCTTTGCATCTGTCTTCCTCCAACTGTGCTTCCCCACTTCCTTGTTTAATCTCTTTTTGTATCTAAGAAGATATTGACTCAAGCCATACCCTTATATTCATACTGTCTCATTAATATAGCTAAGAAAACCCATTCCCAAATGGGATTATAACCACAGGCATCCTTGTTGTTAAGTGCCTTTTACTCATAACAACCCTTTATAGGGCTTTCAAAGAGTGGCTGATAATCTTGAACTGCTGACCTTGGAACTCAAAGCAACCTTGCAGTCTGGCGCATCTGCCCACAGCGCCATACCAGGAGTCTCCACACTAGGACTTTTGTTGTTGTTGTTAAGTGCTGTAGAGTCGGTTCTGACCCATAGCAACCCTGCATAGAGTTTTCAAGGAACAGCTGGTAAGCTGAATCACCAACCTTGCAGTTCAAACTGACCTTGCAGTCCAGAATATTAACCCACAGTGTCACACCAGGACTCCACACTAGGACAGTTCTTGTTGTTAAATGCCATCAAGTCAGTTCTGACCCATAGAGACCTTGTGTATGGTTTCCGAGGAGTGGCTGGTGAGCTCGAACTGCCGACTTTGCAGCTCAAAGCAACCTTGCAGTCCAGTGCATTAACCTACAGCGTCACACCAGGGCTCCCCCGACTAGGACTGTTGTTGTTGTTATGTGCCATGGACTTGGTGCTAACTCATAGTGACCCTGTACAGGATTTCCAAGGCTTTAAATCTTTACGGGAGCAGAAAGCCTCATCTTTCTCCCGCAGAACAGCTGGTAGTTTCGAACTGCTGACCCTGAGGTTCTCAGCCCAATTTGTAACCACTACGCTACCAGAGCTCCTTCCCACTAGGACTAGAGGCTGTTATTTACCAACATATTTTGTGGTGGTAGTAGTTAACTGCTGTCGAGTCGGTTCAGACTCAATGATCCTGTATAGGGTTTCCAAGGAGCGACTAGTGAGTTTGAACCTCCAACCTTGCAGTTCAAATTGACCTTGTGGTCAAGTGCATTATCCTGCATAATTCAATCCATAACTGTGTGTTTAAAAAAAACAACTATACTGCTGATTCCCACTCAAAGGCCCCGTAAGACAGAGTAGAACTGCCCCATAAGGTTTCCAAGATTGTAAATCTTTACAGAAGCAGCTTGCCATATCTTTTGCCTGCGGAGCAAATAGGGAATTTGAACTTCCAGCTGTTTGGTTAGCAGCTGAGTATTTAACCACTGCACCATCAGAGCACCTCAAAAGTATGTTGTTGTTGTTAGAGCCATCGAGCTGGTTCTGACTTATAGCGACTTTGTATAGGGTTTCAGAGGAGCGACTTGTGGGTTTGAACAGACGACCTTGTGGTTAGCAGTCCAATGTTTGTCCTATAGTGCCACAAGTGAAAAATCATTAATGCACATAGGTGTTATAAACTTTCTGTAGGCTACAAGGCTATAGGTCAGAAGGTAAATAAAGGGTTTTATGGACTTTGAGTAGAATCTTCAGGAATAGGTATTATTTAGATAGGATGACATTTTAGAATTCAAGACATACTGTGAGCAACGTACAAGGCAGAAATGAGCAAGGCATGCTTGAATGATCAATCTGCTTGAACTAGAGAATTTTGGTTAGGACGTAGTAATGTTTGTTGTTTTAAGTGCTGTTGAGTTGCTTCCGAGGAGCAGCTGAGGGTTTGAACTACCGACTTTGTAGTTAGTAGTCCATTGTTTACCCTACAACACCACACCAGGACTCCAGGATAGAATAATAAGTAATGCTTATAATATGTTGAGGTCAAGTGAGGATATATTTAAGGATGCAAGGGATTAGAGTTTTTAGTCTACTTTGAACTGATTGAAATGGCATATTTAATAGTAATAATAATAATAATATAGCAAGAATGTGAGAGATGAGAGATACTAAGGAGGAAAAACACAACAGTGCGGGAGAACACTGAGGAGGCTATTATTGTCCTTCAAGTGAGATGATATTACAGTGAAAATAAAAAGGAGCAGATACAATAAACAACACAAAGAAAAAGTCAGCCAAACGTGATAATTTACTTGATTTATAGGAAAAGAAGGCTGGCTTAGCTGGTCTCTGAAGTCTGTTGGCTGTTCAGTGGGCCAGGATGGTTTGGGTGGGAGGTGGGGTGGTTTGCACAGCTAGAACTGCTCCACTCAGCTCCATATGGTCTCTAGCCCTCCAGTTCACATTGCAGCAGTGTCCCAACATAGCAAGATTGGTCACTTTAAAGCCTTTTGAAGTCTGGGTTCAGGATTTGCACAGCATCACTTCTATCTCATTTTATTAGTCAAATCAAATCACAGACCGAGGCAGATTGAAGGGTTGAAGCAGATTTTTCCTCTCTCTCTTTTTCATTGGGAGGAATTACAAAGAAATTGTTACAGCAGCTTAATTCACCAGCCCCTCCACGGGAGAAAAATGTGGCAGCCTGCTTCCGTAAAGATTGCAGCCATGGAAACCTTGTGGACAGTTTTACTCTGATCTTTCATGTCCCAAAGAGTTGGAATCAACTCCATGGCTTTCCATCTCCCACAACTGTAATTCTGTGGGGGTGGGCAATGTATGACTCTCGTGTACTTCAGTGTCTTTAAAACTGACATATAATATACATAATTAAAAATAAATAAATAAATGACTAAATCTTAATGAAGAAAAAGAAAACATTCAGGTAGGGTTTCAATATACTTTTGTTTTAAATATATAATACTTGTATCATCCTATCAGTGAGTGTCCTGGTGTGGTGCTGCAGGTTAATGCACTAAACTGCAAGGTTGGTTTGAATTCTAATGTCAGCGGTTCAAACTTACCAGCCGCTCCTCAGAAACCCTATACAGGGTAGCTGTGAGTCAGAACAGACTCAACAGCACTTAACAACAACATCAGTGAGTGTGGTGTTTCCTGTAGAAATGTTTCAGGAAGAATCTCTTTATTCTCATCTATCTTTAAATCAGCTAGAGGAAATACTTTAAAAAAGCAATTGCCACTTGAGTTAACATTGTTAGGTATTTCTACCCTCCCATTTGTTTGCCTGGGAAGAATTCACTTAAGTTTTGGGTATAGTCAGAGCCTTTTTCTGCTTTTTAGACTATGCTAAGACTATGACTAGACTAGCTCCAACATGAACATTCTGAAGAGCTGGAGCAAAGGAGATATATTAAAACAGTGTAAAGCAAGAAGGAAAAGAACTTCTGCTTTTTAGATAAGTGAAAACCATGGGCTGTGGAGTCAGATTAACCAGCATTACTCTTTGCCTTTAAGCAAACAATTTACCCTCTAAACCTCAGTTTTCTCATCTGTGACAATAACACTTTTCAGGTTTGTTTTGAGGATGAAGTGAAACATGTAAAGCACCAGCTATAGTTCCTGACTAATAAGAGTTGGTCAATAAAGTTGAGTTCCTTCTTTATGTGAACCAAAGCTCTGTCATTTTATGTGATAGCATTCATCAGGGTTTCTCAGCCTTGACATTGTTGACATTTGGAGCCAGATAATTCTTTGCCATGAGGACCTGTGTGTGCAGCATTGTAATTTATTGAACCATATACCAGGTCTCTGGAGATGCACTAGGTGTTAGTTGGACCTCCCTGTTATGACAACCCAAAATGTCTCCAGAACCTGCCAGTTGTCCTGTGGGGCAGACTGGAGAATACAAATGTTTCATCTAACTGGGGCACAGAATACCCTTAGAGAGGGAAGGGGGTAGTGGACTTGTAAGTATATGGTGGGAAAGAAATAAAAATACTTGATTCTTCTCAGAATGCTTGAAACTATTACTGTTTATGTATTACTGTTCCTGTAATCTGTTGTAAACGTATTGTTTGATACATTTAATATATAACATCGGTATTCACTGTGCTGAGAAGAGCCCTGGTGGCACAGAGTTAAAGCATTTGGCTGCTAACCACAAGGTTGGCATTTTGAACCCACAAAAGAAAGATGAGGCAATCTAATTTCATAAAGATTTACAGCTGTTAGGACAGTTCAACTCTGTACAGCAAAGTTGCTAGGAGTTGTAACTGATTTGATGACAATGGGTTTGTTTTTGGATTGTTGTTTTTGTTGTTTGTTTGGTTTGTTTATTCTGGGGGGGGCGGGGGAAGGTGCTAAGAAGCTTTTCATGGATTAACTAGTTGAATGTTGTTAATGTCTCTTCTCCCTATTAGACTGGCATTCCATTGTGAACAGGGACCGTGTCTTATACCAGGTTCTAGCGCAGCATACTTGTACTTGCCAAATAATTCCATTTGAGCTGGGAACACTGCACCCAAATGAAGTAAACAAACAAAAATTGCACTGCTTTGAGCTGACTTCAACTCATAGTGACCCTGTAGGACAAAGTAGAATTGCCCCACGTGGTTGCCAAGGCTGTAAATCTTTACAAAAGCAGACTGCCATATCTTTCTGTGAAATGGCAGGTGAGTTCCTGCCTGATCTTTTAGTTAACAGCCAAGTGCTTTGACCACTGTGCCATCAAGTCTACTTAATGAAAATGATGTTGTTTGTCATTGAATCAGTTCCAACTCATAGAGACCCTGTATAGGTTTCTTAGCCTGTAAATCTTCAGTGGAGCTGAAAGCCTCATCTTTCTCCCAGTAAGAAGCTGGTGGGCTTGAACTTTGTGGCTAGCAATCTAGTGCTTATCCTACAATGCCACAGTGCCACTCCAGTGAAACCAGGCAGTTGAAAATGAAAGGAGTGGAAATACATAAAAATCAATTAATAAAAATTAAAATGTAGTTAGACACATAGTGTTAATTCCTTACCCAAAACTCAGTAATCAGCTAGTCTGAGGAAAAGAACAAAACCTATCACTAATTTTTTTTTTTTTTTTTTTAATCATCTCTACGTCAGTATATCCAAGGAGCTCTGGTTGTGTATTGGTTATGAATCGGGCTGCTAATCTCATGGTCAGCAGTTCGAAACTACCAGCTGGTCCATGGGAGAAAGATGAGGCTTTCTGGTCCCGTAAAGATTTAATGCCTCGGAAACCTAATGCAGGATCCTTATGAGTTGGAACCGACTCCACAGCACATAGAAACAACAAGCCAGTATATCATTAGAAAGATACAAACTGCCTCTTTAAAAGTAAATTATTTCTTGAAACACATCCTGCTTAAAAACTACCAGATCATAGATGAAATTTTTTAAATGAATAAAAAATAAATGAAAGAGCTGACAAAAAAAAAAAAAAGTAAATTATTTCTATTCGTTTGTTATAAGGAAAATTCCATTAGTGCTTACAAATGTTTGGCTCGCCCAAACATCATGATTTTATTCATTATATGTCACTCATTGTTAAAGATGTCAGAATTAAAAGTTAAGGAGAGGGTTTAATTTTTCCGTTTTCTATTAAAAATATTTATTTCCAACTACATATTGAACTGGAAAATTAAAACATTATGGAAATGTATAACATAGAGACTAAAACTTGTTTTAGTAGTCTATATATCTGAATTATTATTTTTAATGCTGTTGTTGTTGTTCGGTGTCATTGAGTCAGTTCCAACTCATAATGATCTTGTTTCGGGTTTCCAATGAGTAGTTGGATCTTGTGGTTAGCAATCCAGTGCTTATCCTACAGTGCCACACTAGGACTTCTTATTTTTAATAGTTGCATGATATGTAGGAACTCTGGTAGCATAGTGGTTATGAATTGGGCTGCGAGTTGCAAGGTCAGCAGTTTGGAACTACCAGCTGTTCCGCGGGAGAAAGATGAGACTTTCTGCTCCTGTAAAGATTTATAGCCTTGGAAACCCTGTACAGGGTTGCTAGGAGTCAGAACTGACTCCACAGCATATAACAACAACAACAACTATAACGTAATTGGTGGTAGTGGTGGCTGTATGCCTTGGAGTCAGTTTCGACTCATACCCACCCTGTGTAGGGTTCCCAAGCTTGTAAATCTTTATGGGAGGAGAAAGCCTCATCTTTTGTGGATGGTAGATTCAAACTGTTAGCCTTGTAGTTAGCAATCCAACTCGTAACCCACTATCTTACCAGACCCTCTCGTTCAATAATCTGCTATAAAAGGTCATTTGATTTATTTCCAGTTTTGTTTTCTTTTTATGCAGTGAATATTTTTTGCACACTTAAAATTTTTTTAAACACTTCTTCAGGACAAATTCCAAGAAGTAGAATGGCAGAGACAGAGGGTATTCTCATTGAGTTTTTCACAGCATAGCCACACATGTATATGTATACTTTACATCACATTTCCTCTGAAAAATTCCTCTATAGAAAGAGGTTCCACAGTGTCCTTTGTGAATTTATTATCCAAAAGAGAGATGACAAAAATTCACCCTCTTTCTTATAGTTTCATTCTCATTGCTATCCAAGATGGGGTATTAAAATTATACGTAAGTGGCATTTGTTGTGATTGAATATGATCTTGAAAATAGAAGCATTTTATCTCTCTGATTCCCAGCAGAACCTTCTAGTTTTAGAAAAACGTAAACCTCTGTTTTTCAGATTGTACATTATGACCCATTACTGTTTCATGAGTCTTTTAAGTGGGTTTTACAAGCATTTTCTAAACTGAAATCTAATAGACTAGAAAGAATGTATCTGGGTCAGTCTTTCAGTTTGGTTAAATGTGTGTGCATACGCATGCACATCGTCATGTTTTCTGGGGTTTTTTTTTTTTTTTTTGTAGTGTCTTGAATGTATTTTTACAGTGAGTGGGATCATAGTTAAAAAAATGAAATATTCCTGATCTTACAAAGTATCTCCTATTGCAAGTGGAGAAATGCCCCAACCCCATCTTTAATGGTACAACTTTGTGGCCTTGAATTTAATTCACTGAGAAGGCCCAGTGCTGTACTACAGTGCTAACAGTGGGGTTGTCACAGCCGTGCAGGTAAGAAGCCCTCTTGATAAGTCATGCCAGGATGAACTTATTACCTATTCATAATTTAGCTAACATCAGTAAGCTTTTCATGTAAAAACTACAGTCAATTTACTGGGAAAGAGACTTTATTTATTCTTAGCTAACTACAGCGCTCCCTGTATGGTAGAAAGGGTTGGCTATTCCAACTCCACCCAGAGGCACTTTGGAAGACAGACCTGGCAGTCTACTTCTGAAGAGTCACAGCTTTGAAAACTCTAGGGAGTACAGTTCGACTCTGCACACAATGAAGTGGATCAGCTCCATGGCAACTAACAACCATAACACCTAACCCTGGGTGGCACAGAAGGTGAAGTGTTCCACTACCAACGGAAAGGTTGCTAGTTCAGACACACCCAGAGGCACCTCAGAAGAAAGGCCTAATGATTTACTTCTGAAAAATCAGCCATTGAAAACCAGATAAAGAACACTAATACTCTGACATACAAGGGGGGACCATGATTCAGAACTGACTTGATGGCAGCTGCTCTTAGACTTAATTTTTGTTAGCTAGCTACATTTTCTGTGTTTTTTTCATGGTATGAAAATCTCCCCCAAAACTTCACACACTGGGGAAAAGTGATATGGAGTTTAGACTCATCTTCTCCCCAGGCAATTGAATGTCTCTCTTTCTGTTTCAAGATCCTTAAAAGCACAGAACTTTGCAAAGGGAATGGAGGAGGAAGGGCAGGGGGCATAGGGGTATGGCAAGGGGCTTTCCCTGTGCTTTCCTAGTCTTTCACTTCTAAAGATTTAGTTGATATTTCAGATTTTTAGTACAGTTTATGCATATATTACTCAGTGATTCTTCTTTTCCAAATGATTTTAGGTGTATTTTAGCATTCTATTTTTAAGTTATAAATTAACATTAACAATAACCCTAGAGTTACTGCTACTTTTACTCTTCACCATGGATTTAGCTGGCTTGCAAATGCTGTGTTGTGTTGTTGTGAAGTGCCGTCAAGTCAGTTACAACCCATAGCAACCCTGTATAGGGTTTCTGAGGAGAAGCTGGTAAGCTTGAACTGCCGACCTTGCAGTTCAAACGGCTTTGCAGTCTGGCGCATTAACCCACAGCGCCACACCAGGACTTTTATAGCAAATGCTATAAAATGCTATAAAAGTTCAGATTTTAACTGTTATCCAGGTGCCCCTGAGGCTATTGTGAATGTTTGTTGGGCTTTTAAAACTATGATCTTTTAGCACTCATTAGTACATAAATCATGGGTGGGTCCTGGAGAGAAGACTTTGTTTAATTTGATGCTTTGTCCAGTGCCTATGGTTTAATGATATAAGGTTTTAATTACAATAGCAATTGAGATAATAACCCTGCAGTAGTTCTGATGAAGTAGATTTTGTTAAGTTTTTAATATTAGGGTGAATGCTACTTTTTATGAAATCTAAGCTTTCAAAGGAAATGATCCATAGGTTTAAAAATACATTTATTATTAATATAATAGTCAAGTTGAATGGGTTCTGTCACTGTAGACTGAGGACTAAGATTGTTTGAAAAGATTTAGGTGCTCAACCCAGTGTGGCACTGCAGGATAAGCACTGGAGTGATAACTACAAGGTTGGGGGTTCAAAAGAACCAGCTACTCCTCAGAAACTGCACCCAGAGACAGAACCAACTTGATGGCACTTAACAAAGCAAAAATGAAATAAAAGGATATTAATATATTTCTTCCAGTATTGTCGTACTTTGGTGGCTTATGTGCTGCTGTAATGCTGGAAGCTATGTCACTGGTATTTCATTTATCCATGGTGGACAGGTTTTGGCTGAGTTTCCAGACTAAGGTAGACTTAGGAACAAGACAGATCACTTTTAAAGTATCAGACAGAGCATTTCACTGTATTCACTTTAGCCAGTGAAAACCTTATGAATACAGTGAAATGCTCTGTCTGATATAGTGCTGGAAGATAAGCCCCTTAGGTTGCAAGACACTAAGATATGAGTGGGGAAGAGCTTTCTCCTCAAAGTAGAGTCATTCTTAATGACATGGATGGAGCAAAGCTTTCAGTACCATCATTTGTTGATGGAGCATGACTCAAAATAAGAAGGAACAGCCACAAACATCCATTAATATTAGAACATGGAATATCTGAAGTATGAATTTAGGAAAATTGGAAGTCATCAAAAATGAAATGGAACACAGCAAGATCCATATCCTAGACATTGGTGAGTTAAAATGAATTGGTAGTGACCATTTTGAATAAGACCGTCATATGGCTTACTATACCAAGAATGACAAATTGAAAAGGAATGGTGTATTCATTATCAAAAAGAGATTTTCAGGATATATCTTGAAGTATGTTCCTATCTGTAATAGGGTAATATCCATATGCTTACTAGTTAATGAGAGTATTATTCAAATTTATGTACCAACCACTAACGCCACTGATGAAAAATTTGACAAATTCTACCAATATCTGAAGTCTGAAATTGATCACATATGCAATCAAGATGCATTGATTGTTGCTGTTTTTAAGGTGCCATTGAGTCGGTACTGACTTATAGCGACCCTATGTACAACAAAACGAAACTCTGCCTGGTCCTGGGCCAACCTCACAGTTGTTGCCACGCTTGAACCCATTGATGCTGTCATATTGCCA
>NW_006408729.1:2131521-2147693 GCF_000296735.1 Chrysochloris asiatica | reverse complement strand
GGCTTTACTCCATTCGCATCATCACAGTCAACTCTACTTTGAGGAGGCAACTCTTCCCCAGTCGCATTTTGAGTGCCTTCTAACCTGAGGGGCTCATTATCCGGCACTGTATCTGACAGTGTTTTTTTGTGTTTTCAGTGACTAAATATTCAGAAGTAGTTCGTCATTCCTTCTTCCTAGTCCATCTTCATCTGGAAGCTCATCTGAAACCTGTCCACCATGGGTGACCCTTCTGGTATTTAAAATACTGGTGGCATAGCTTCCAGAATCACAGCAACTCACAAGCCACCACAGTACGACAAACTGACAGACAAGGGGTGGAGAGGTATTGATGATTACTGGTAAATTGAGTGTGACAGTTGGAAATAAATATCTAGCCAACCTAGAAGAGAAACATAGTTGTGCCCATTTCAATGAAAGGCTATCCAACAGAATGCAGAAATTATCAAACAACATCATTAATATTACAAGCAAGTAAAATGTTGCTATTACTTTTATATTAATTCAAAATTGGTTGAAACAGTACATCTACCTGGAATCATCAGAAATTCAAGCTGTATTTAGAAGAGGATATGGAATAAGGGATATCATAGATGATGTCAAATGGATGTTGGCTGAAGCCAGAGAATACCAGAAAAGTGTTTACTTGTGTTTTATTGGCTATGGAAAAGCATTCATTTGTGTGGATCATGAATTATTGATAACATTTTAAAGAGGGGGTATTCCAGAGCACTTAATTGTGCTCATGCCAAACCTATACATAGACCAAGAGGCAGTCATTCGAACAGAAAAGGGGGTACTGTGTGATTTAAAATCAGGAAGTGTGTGTCACAGTTATATCCTTAGACCCTACTTACGCAATCTGTATGCTTAGCAAATAATATGAGAAGTTTGAGAAGAATGTGGCATCAGGATTGGAGAAAGATTGATGCCAAGATGCATGAAGATCTCCAGTGAATGCTGGACTTACCGATATCAAAAGAACACAAGGACCTTTCTCCAGAGCTGACAAAGAGAAAAAGCCTTCTAGAGCCGGCACTCTGAATTTGATAGAATAAACTTCTGTTTGTTAAGGCCATCCACTTATGGCATTTATGTAATAGCAGCACTAGATAAGGAAGGCAGTGAGGAACTAAAGACCACTTACATTCATTTGTTTATCTAAGATCACACAGCCAGCAAGTGTCAGTACTCTTGAATTTTTAATGGATTAATTTCTCCCTTGGCTGTTTGTCTTAATTAAGATTTGTTCTAGCAAGGAAGTGCAGCTGTTTATATATCTTCAGTTGTTAGTTATTGTTGCATTGGCTCTTGACTCATGGCAACCCCATTCACAATAGAAAAAAATGCTGTCCAGTCCTGATCCATCCCCTTGGTTAGTTGCAGATTAGACTGTTGTGATCTTTAAGGTTTTCATTGGTTGATTTTTAGAAGTAGATCTCCAAGGCTTTCTTCCTAGTTCATTCTTGTCTGGAAGTTACACTGAAACCTGTTCGGCATCATATTAACACAAAAATGCGTTGAACTTAGAATTTGAACCCAGGTGTCCGATATGGAAGGCTAGAATTCTACCACTGAGCCCCCAAACCAAAACCAAATCAAGCCCACTGTCATTGAATTGGTTTCAGTTCATGTTGATCCTACATAGGGTTTCTGAGACTGTTAATCTCTACAGGAGCAGACAGCCTCATCTTTCTCCTTTGGAGCAATTGGTGAGTTTGAACAGCAAGCCTTGGTTAGCAGCCCAACACCTAGGGTCTCTATATTTTAGCAAATATTTTATTGTGACTCAACATGAACTTAACTGTTCTGTGATAGTCAGAGCTTCCCTTTCCCCTTTTGTTAAAGTTGGACACTGCTATCTGGCCTACTAGGAGTCCTCATGAGGCTTTCTCCTTCATCACAAGCCACACAGGTTTTAACAAGAAGAGATTTCACTGGAATCTGGTTTGTCTTTGGATGCTGTTGTGCTGATTGCAGTTATAGGTGATATTCTCATTAGGGTGACAGCTAAACTGTTTAAAAAGAGACTAAACAATATATTGAATTAAAGAGCAAAGAAGTTTCTTTCTTTCTCACCTCACCATTAGTGTGAACTGTTTAGGTGGTTAGGGCAGCTCTGCCCTCTCATGTCATTGAAGGATGCAGAATCCTTCCATTTATGGATCTGCCATTGGTTAGGCCATTTATCATCATCTACATGGTAGAAGCAGGGTCTTTTCCATGTCTGAATTTTAACCAGCAAGAGAGAGGAAAAAAACAAAAACATGGCGGAAACATGTTGAGGGCTTTAAACCCAGAGGTGGATGTGACACACAACAGTTCAGACACTCCTCTGGCAAGAATTTAGTCTATAATGGTCATCTGTAGTCCAAGCAAGAGTATGGAATAACCCTGCTGAAGTCATGTTTCAGCTACAGCTCTATTACTATGGCAAGGGATAAGTCTGGTGGATAGCTATCATTCTCAGCCATAGTCCCAAGTGCTTATGAGTGATTTACAGACTTTATGCAAAGAGACCAGGGGGAGGGAGGGAAGGAAAAATTTGTCTCAGGAATTAATCTTGCTTTCAGCATTTTTTTTTCATCTTATAATTTTTCATGTCACCTATCTAAGGTTTGATTTAAATAAATTAGCCTATATATAAAATATATATAGGAGCTCTGGTAGCGTAGTGGTTACGAATCAGGCTGCGAAGTTAAGGTCAGCAGTTCGAAACTACCAGCTGCTCCGCGGGAGAAAGATGAGGCTTTCTACTCCCGTAAGGATTTACACCCTCGGAAACCCTGTACAGGGTCGCTATGGGTCGGAACCGACTCGAAGGCACTTAACAACAACTTCGAAGGCACTTAACAACAACTGCGAACCTTAAGGTCAGCAGTTCTAAACTACCAGCTGCTCCGCGGGAGAAAGATGAGGCTTTCTACTCCCGTAAGGATTTACACCCTCGGAAACCCTGTACAGGGTCGCTATGGGTTGGAACCGACTCGAAGGCACTTAACAACAACTTAACAATATATAAAATAATGATAAGGTATTCTTAAGCAAAAGGAACTCTGGTAGCGTAGTGGTTACGAATCGGGCTGCTCTCCTCAGGGTCAGCAGTTTGAAACTACCAGCTGTTCCACGGGAGAAAGATGAGGCGTTTTGCTCCCGTAAAGATTTACAGCCTCAGAAACCCTGCACAGGGTTAGTATGAGTCGGAACCGACTCCATGGCACATAACAACAGCATTCTTAAGCAAATGCATCTAAAATGGTATGTGATTCAGATATAATAATTACTCAGGGTCTTCTGGGTAATAGAGGATTGCTAGAGCCTATAGTGGGTAAGTATATGGCTGGGTTGATTAAATCTGGGACTGTATCCTTGATAAGAAGGGCTCTTATTTACATTTTTTAATTGCTTTTTTAAACTATGAGGTTTCTATACATCACTTAAAGTGGTAGGAAATGGCCTGACTCAATGAAATGCACTAGAAGACTGGATTATTCCAGCCCTTGTACTATGTCAAGTGCTTATCAGGCATTTCTTACAGTACAAGGATTCCTTCTGAACTTCTCAATTTGAATGGCTTGTGGAAAGCATGGAGACAGTTCTGGGACTATCACAGATAGAAAGTAACGTTGTATATCCTTGAAGTCTCCCTCGTCTACTTAATGCCATCAAAGTCCATTCTGACTAATAGCAACCCATATAGCATCCCAAGACTATGAATCTTTCCAGGAGCAGATAGCCTCATCTTTTCCCGAGGAGCAGCATTTGTGGGTTTGAACTCTGCCAACCTTTTGATTAGCAGCCCAACACCTAACCCACAGTGCCACCAGGGCTCCTTCCTTGAAGTCTAGAGAGTAATTAAAAGCAGCTTATAAAAATCCAAGCATACCTCATTTTTATCCAGAAACTGGAGACCAGTTTACACTAAACTCCAAGATACTTTTGTGAGTTTAATGTGGGGGTTTGGGGTTATATATAAATAGTTTGGGTTTTTGTTTTTGTTTTTGTTTTTTTGATTATGCAAGAAAATCAAGAGTTAGATACCAAACAGGAACTACAACATGTCTTCTTCTGAAAGTCTTTTTTTAAGGATTGTATGTAGTCTGCTAGAACAGATACAGTTTAGTCTTGCATGAAAATGGGAATGGTGATGGAATTTTCAAGGTTAATTCCAGGCTTACAGTTTTGTCTTGTTTTAATATACAGCTCCAGAATGGCAGAAGACGATCCATATATGATAGGGCATGAACAAGTAAGTTATCATATACTATAATCGCATTTATAATTTTATATAACTTCATATTTCTGGAGCCCCAGTGGCTATGCTATAGGATAAGCACTGGACTGCAACCTCAAGGTTGGAGTTCAAACCCACTAGCTACTCTCAGGAGAAAGATGAGGCTTTCTGCTCCCATAAAGATTTACAGCCTTGGAAACATGATATAGGGTCCCTATGAACTGTTCAACGGCAGCATGTTTGGTTTTTGGGGGAGTTGAGTATTCATTCTAGAGACAACATAAGTAATTTATTATCAGTTAAACTCTAAAATTAGTTAAAAGTCATTAGTTTTATTTGGCTCCATGATTCCACCCACCCACCCAAGTGAGGTCACAGAGGACATGTCACATAAAATGAGTAACTTAAATCCTGTCATCACACAAATTGTTGCATAACTTTATATATGTTGCTGATCAAAAATAGCCCCTTAAAGTATATACTTAAAGTTCATCTAATGGGGAGACAGATGGATATAGGGGAAAAAAAACCCTATGTGATTTAGAATCTGAAAATCTTTCAAGTGCTAACTGCTGCTTACCAACTCTTCAACCTGCAGTCACCAGACCCCAACATCCTCACTTTTTCTCATTTGTAAACTAAGAATCCTAACCCCTCCACTCACAAAAACCAATTGATATTCAGTTAGTTCTGCCTCATGGCAGCCTCATGTTTCCATGTAGAACAGCGCAGAGGGTTTTCAGTGGTGTGACCTTTCAGAAGTTAATAGCCAGGCCTTTCTTCTGAAGCACCTCTAGATGGATTCTAACTACTTAACATTTGTATTACTGAGTATTTAACCATTTATACTACCCACGGACCCTATTCATTGGGATGTTGAAAAGTCTCAGTGGATAATGAATGTGAATTGTGAGAGTATTTTATTTTAAAAATTATTATTGAGTCATTTCTGAGTCAGGATGACCATATATATGAGAGTATAGAAGAGTTTTCAGTGACTGATTTTTAAAACACAGATAGCTCAGTCTTTCTTCCAAGTTACCTTTCGGTGGGCTCAAGTCTCCAACTTTTCAGTTAGCCACTAAGCATGGTTAACCCAGGGATTCCTTGGAACAAAAAACTTCATTATACCAGCAGAATAAAGGAACACTGTTTTTTTGTTTTTCTCCAACTTTTTTTTTTTTTTTCAACATTACAAGCCTGCAGAAATTTTGAATAGTTCAACAAACCTTCACATAAATTTGCTGGCTATTGATATTTAGCTTCTCTCCTCCATTTACAAATGAGCTCTGGTAGTGTAGTGGTTACAAGTTGGGCTGCTAACCTCAAGGTCAGCAGTTCGAAACCACTAGCTGTTCCATGGCAGAAAGATGAGGCTTTCTGCTCCTGTAAAGAATCATAGCCTTGGAAACCCTATACAGGGTCTCTGTGAGTCAAAACCTACTCCATGGCACACCACCACCTGCATTTGTAAGTATACATATATAAATGTAAAAGGAGTCCCTGAATGGCACAGATAGCTAAACACTGGGCTACTAACTAGAAACTTTGTGGTGCACATCCACTCAGAGGTACCTTGGAAGAAAGGCCTGGCAATTTGCTTCCAAAAGATCACATTGTTAAATACCTTTTGGAGCTCAGTACTGCTCTGACACATGTTTGCCATGAACCAGTATTACCTAGATGACAACCGGTTTATAAATTATATATATGTGTGTGTGTGTGTGTGTGTATACATATGTTTATATTTATTTATCAAAGAGTCCCAGTGTTGTTGTGGGTTAGGCATTGGGCTGTAACCACAGGATTGGTCATTCAAATTCACCATCTGCTGCACAGGAAAAAGATGAGACTCTCTACTCCCATAAAGATTTACAGTCTTGGAAACCTATGAGTCAGAATCAACACAATGGCAATGGGCATATTGAATATTGAAACATTATGAATAGCACTGGAATATTATTAGATACAGTGCCAGAATATGAGCCCCTCATGTTGAAAGGCATTCAAAATATAACTGGGAAAGAACTGTCTCCTCAAAGTAGACTTGACCATGATGATACAAATGGAGTAAAGCTTTTGGGACCTTCATTTTCTGATGAGGTACAACTCAAAATGAGGAGAAACGTCTGCAAACATCGATTAATAATCAGAACATGGAGTATACAAAGTATTAATCTGGAAAAATTGGAAGTTGTCAAAAATAATGAAATGAACACATAAACATTGATATTATAGACATTAGTGAGCTGAAACGGACTAATATTGGTCATTTTGTATCTGACAATCACATGGTTTACTATGCCAGGAATAACAAATTAAAGAGAAATGGCATCACATTCATGATCAAAATGAACATATCCAAGATCTGTCTTGAAGTACAACACTATCTGCAATAGGATAATATCCATACGCCTACAAGGAGGACCAGTTAATACCACTATTATTCAAATTTATTCACCAACCACTAAAGCCAGTGATGGTGAAACGGAAGAAATCTATCAGTATCTTCAGTCCAAAATTGATCAAACATGTAATCAAGATATATTGATAATTACTGGTGATTGGAATGCAAAAGTTAGAAACAATGAGGAAGGATAAGTAGTTGGAAAATATGGCCTTGGTGATAGAAACAGTGCTGGAGATTGCATAGTAGAATTTTGTAAAATTAATGACTTCTTCACTGCAAATACCTTTTTTAAATAGCATAAAAGATGACTGCTCATGGACCTCACCAGATGGCATGCACAGAAATCAAACTGACAACATCTATGGAAAGAGACAGTAGAAAAGCTCTATATCTTCAGTCAAAACAAGGCCAGGGGCAGGCCCTGGAGCATCAATTGCTCATATGCAAGTTCAAGCTGATGATGAAGAAAATTGAAACAAGTCCACAAGAGCCAAAATATGACCTTGACCATAACCCACCTAAATTTAGAAATCATCTGAAGAACAGATTTGATGCATTAGACACTATCAAGACTGAAGGCCAATAGAGTTGTGAGATGACATCAAAAGCATCATACATGAAGAAAGTAAAAGTTCATTAGGAAGACAAGAAAGAAGAAAAAGACCAAAATGGATGTCAGAAGAGACTCTGAAACTTGCTCTCCAGCATAAAGATGCTAAAGCAAATGGAAGAATTGAATTGGTAAAAGAACTGAACAGAAAATTTCAAAGGTCAACTCGAGAAGACAGAGTCAAATATTATAATGAGATGGATTGGCAAAGTGGCAGCATCAATGGGCTCACACGTTGCTACAATTGTGAGGATGGTACAGGACCAAGCAGTGTTTCGTTCAGTTGTGCATAAAGTCAAGATGAGTTGGAACTGACTCAAAGGCACCTAACAACAACAACATGTGTGTTGTACTATTTCTACTCATACTGACCTTGTATAGGGTTTTCAGGGCTGTAAATCTTTGTTGGAGCAGAAAGCCTCAACTTTTTCTTGTGGTGTGACTGGTGAGTTTGACCCACTGACCTTGTGGTTAACAGTCCAGTGCTTATTCTACAAAATTACTATGCTCCCGATGGCAGTGGGTGTATATATGTATGTTGTTAAGTGCCATCTAGTTGGTTCCAACTCATAGCAACCTCTATAATGTTTTCGAAGAAGGACTGCTGTGTGTGAACCTTTGATCTTGCTGTTAACAGTCCAGTGCTTATCCTTCAGTGCCACTCAGTTGTTGTTGTTAAGTGTCGTTGAGTTGGTTCTGACTCATAGCGAACCTGTATAGGGCTTCCGAGTAGTTGGTGTTATTTGAACCACCAATCTTGAGGTTATCAGTCCAGTTCTTATCCTACAGCACCACACCAGCACTCCTAGGTGCCACATTAGGACTACACACACACTCACACACATGTTAAGGATAGACTGCTAACAGAAAGGTTGAGGGTTCAAACCCACCAGTCATTCTTCAGGAGAAAGATGAGACTACTTCACTACAAATATGCTTCACTACTAGCCAAATGGTTTGCAGTTTGAACCCAAACAGAGGCACCTCAGTAGACAGGTCTAGATGTTTCCATAGGTCATATCCTGGAAAAGCTACGGAGCAGCTCTACTATGCACATACAGTGTGGGACAGAATTAGCTTATTGGGAAATAACAATAGGATAGTTACAATGGCAACATTAAAATTGTAATGAAATAATTTTAAGAAGTATATTAAGCACTAAGGTTAATTCATTCATCAATTATTTATTGAAGCATTACTATGCCAGAATTTGGCTTAGTGGAAGAACAAAAATAAGTGATACATACTTATTCCTACTTTCAGGAAGCTGCCATTCTAATGAGAGGGTCATGTTGATAAGTGCTGATGAGTTGGTTCAGACTCATAATGACCCGGTCCTTTCCAAGGGTTTCCAAGGAGCAGCTGGTGGGCTTGAACAGACAGTCCTACAGTTAGCAGTCCAATGCTTATCCTACAGCACCACACCAGGATACAGACAGAGATAATTTCTACATGGTGATAAATGCAGTGGTCTGTATAAAGTGAAACAGAAATGTTGAAAGAAATCATGTGATCCTGCCAGGGGGAAGAGTAGGCATAAGGAAGACTCTCCGTAGAAGGTTTACTTAAGCTGCGTTTTGGAAGATGTTGTTTGCTAGACTAGAGAGGGAAAGAGGCATTTTAGGGAGAGGAACATTAGGTTCCAAAACACCCTGATTCAGTATTCATAGTGATAACACTTAAATCTTAGCAGCAAGCCTGAAAAGAATACATTTCCCAATCTCACACATGCACAGAATCAGTTAGAAAATAAAAGCAAAAGTGAAATACTTTTTAAGGGTTCTAGTATGGTTTCTGTAAACAAAATAAACTTACATAGCATTCATTACTATTGGTCATATTCTAGTTGATTTAGAAGAAATGCCTGTGCATTGCCTTTAACATTGAAATGCTTCTTTCTGATTTAGGGGGTTTTTTTTGGTAACGGTAGTGAAAAGGGATAAATCTACAGGCATTTTCTGATTGCATTGTGAAAGACATTTGACTATTCATGATGTCAAAAACCTTTGTTTTACCTTTCACTTTTATATGTTATCTCTAACAATTAAAGCAAACTCTGGCCAGCATGAGGGTTGTTTCTGCTTGGTTTTAAACCATGCTTTCCTGTCTATGCACAGGAAATCTTATCAGCAAGAGATGGCCATTTGTGCCACACAAGAGTAAAACATGCTGAAAACACTCATCTCGAAAGTGTTTTTTTTTTTTTTTTATGTGGCATTTTTGTGATCATCAACAACAGGGGTGGAGCGTGTTCTGATTTTCTACTCTTGATAGAAGACCTTGAAATATTTTTTGTCTGGCCCTTGCTTTGAGCTGCATGGTTAGTATTTCCTAAAGTTTACATATTCTTCTCAATGTTTTAGTATATTCTGAAGTTTTCTCTCCAACCCTGATATAATAATTAATGCAAGCTGCCCCACAACACAGTTTCTTTTTTCTTTGTTTTTAAAAAAGATGTTTCTTTCTCTCTCCCTCTCCTGTTGATATAAATGCTTTGGCCTTCTAACCATTCATTTTAGCCTCCTGCAGGTCCATAAGGAAGGAGATTTTCTGCTAGGTCATCTTTCTGCTCTTTAACTGGTGAATATTCTCTATAAGGTGGAAACCTTTTTAACAGTAACTGATTATTATTTTTCCTTGTATTTCCTGTTCAGTGAACCATGGATAGTATCAATGAATTTTTACTCTTAACTCAAACAGAGCAAACTTATAGAGTTTGTGTTGTTAAGTGTCATTGAGTCGGTTCCTACTCATAGCAACCCCATATAGGCTTTCCAAGAAACAACTTGTGTGTTTGAACTACAAACCTTTTGGTTAGCTTGTTGTTATTAAGTGCTGTAGAGTTGGTTCCAACTCACAGCAACTCTGTATAGGGTTTCTGATGCTTTTTAAATCTTCATGGGAGCAGAAAGCCTCATCTTTCTTCTGCAGAGTGGCTGGTGGGTTTGAACCACGGACCTTGTGATTCGAAGTTCAGTGCTTATCTTAGAGAGTTACACCAGGACTTTATACCTCCTATAATTGAATTTGAAGTATTATTAATTTATTTAAACCCTAAAAAAAAATTATTGATTTGACAATGGATGCTAGGTTCTTAGATGTTCAAGACTGCCAATAATTTATTAATAAAGACAAGGAGATAAATTGTGCTACTGGTTACTTGTTTATTTTAATACAAGTTCCAACACACTTATTATTAGCTCATTATAAAAGAGTGATGCATTGTTGATTTCTAAGCCATTCATAGACATTTCAAAAATTTATTTAGACTGAAGCAGATAGCAAGTTCAGAAATAGGAATTTAAAGTCCTAAATGAACCAAGTGGAAAGGGAACTTTGCTCTTGAGATAAGTAATTATCAGTAGTTATCAAGATAGACTTAAATTCCACAAAATGTATTTCATGCCCACTGTATTAGTTAGCAGTTGCTGCTGTAATAAATTTCCACATATTTAGTTACTTAATGCAAAAACACAAATTTATTCTTCTACAATACTGGAGGTCATAATTCTAAATTCATTGTAAAGGTTGCATTTCTTCTCGAGGCTCTGTTCCCTGCCTTTTTCAGCTTGTAGACATCACTTCATTCCTTGGTTTGTGATCCCTTCCTTACAATATTCCAACTCCTGATTTTGTTGTCACATTCCCTATTACTCACTACCCATTCCAGCTTAAATTATTCCAGAACTGTTGTCTCTTTCTTTTAGATCTTGAAGTTGGGTGGCTACAGTAACATGTATTTACTACCATAAAAGAGTTATATAGATTTACAGCATTATATTCACATGCTTGTTATAAGGGGCTTTGGATTTAATACAGCGTTATGTTTTTAAAAGAGGACACACTTCAAATCTTTCATTCAACAAATATTTATCAATTATCCATTCTGATAGCAGGACCAAGGCAATGTTTCATTTTGTTGTACACAGGGTTGCTATGAGTCAGCATCGACTCAGCAGCACCTAACAACCACTCTGATAGCATACACTTGGTCCAGAAGATAAATTAATAAGTAAGATAAACCAAGCCCTTACCTCTGTGGACTTTATAACTAGATTATTCTTCTCAAATCTCTTTGTTACATAAACATAACCCAACCCTATGTAAATTTAAGCATATATGAGAACCTAACTAAAGTTGAAATATTTTCAATTTTTTGTTTTTTACTGTAGTTTTGGTTCTTGTAATTATGTTTTGGGTATTCCAAATTTTAATTTTAATGCAATGCTTGAAAAATAATAAAATATTTTAATTTTCTTCTTTACAGATGTTTCATTTGGATCCACTAACTCATACAATGTTTAATCCAGATTTATTTCAACCAGAAATGCCACTACCAACAGGTAAGAAAACTCTTCATTCCTGTTGTCCTGTTGTTTTCTATTCTTTAAATTTAGAATTTGCAAATATTCTCTTTTAGAAATTCAGTGATGTATTTAGAAAACAGGTGATAATTTATGGCTTACAAACCAATCTTTCAATATATTTTCTTGAAAATATTTGCACAAAAATGTTTCTCTTCACTTATTCACTGAATGACTCATTGCTAACATTTGCAAGGACAGATATTTGCTAGGAGAGTTCAGAAAAAATTTCTTTACTCTGATGCCAAACTCTTTATTAGCAATATAAGGATTTTCCTTGTTTTCAATCTTATTTTCCCTGGGTTCACTTTAACTTCCAGATTCACGTAAGTTAGTCTCCACTCTTTACTTCTATTCCAAAGTTGTTTGTTTATTTGAATCTAGGGGCCTGTTGTGTGCCAGGCAGTAGGGTAACCAAGTGTACAAAAACTACAAAAACCTTCTCAGTAGGAAAACCATCTTTTAAAGAAATCTTTGGCTTTATATTCTGACCAGATAAATAAAATTCGTGGTAATAATCCTTTTTAATCTTTCCTAACATGACTGTATTATTCTGATTCACAAATTACATGGATTATCAAAAAAAAAAAAGAATCGACTCCCTTAGTTTCATTTAATTATGTGTTTATATGTAAGCTGTGTGGTGGACTGCTGGTGTGGCGCTGTGGGTTAATGCGCTGGATTGCAAAGTCGTTTGAACTGCAAAGTCGATGGTTCAAGCTCACCAGCCACTCCTCAGAAATCCTATACAGGGTTGCTGTGGGTCGGAACCAACTCAAAGGCACTTCACAGCAGCTTCACAAGCTGTGTGATATGTTCTGTTTAGGTCTGCACATGACCAGTGAGATTTAACCGATGTTCAAATATTGTGAGTGAATTGTGGCGGTAGTAACTTAACAGGGAGTTTGGTAATCACTGAAGTGAGACATTAAGCTGTTTTATTTATCTTGGATTTGCTTGTCCACCTTGGGAGGCTTATCCAGTTTGTATCATTCTCCTGTAAAGCTACTGTTGCTACTTTTGTACTTTTTTTTTTAAGCCCAGAAGGCTTTTCTACATTTTTACTTATAGTATTTCTGTGACTTTATGGAAAGGGAAAAAATATATTTGGTGTAGTTTCATCTTCACTGGTGTAAGTTGTATTGCTGAGGCCTTTCTCTGTTTACCCCACAAATACATATTTTAGGCTATCATATCTGAGATTATCTTGTAAAGTACTACTCAATTCGAGCTCTAGGTCGGCTTCCTGTGTGCAAGTAAAATGTCTTAGTAACTTTTGTGCTTCCTGTGAACATTTTTCACCCCTTGGGGTCCAAATTCTTTTTCTTAGTATTAACGCCATATTTAAATGATAAGAACTGGATTCTGCCCTCAGGAACTGTATACGTTTCTATTTAATGCCTGTGAATGCCAAACTTCAAGTGCCTAACTTCTTTACTATAAACATGTTCCAACTCCTTTATATTTCCCATGACCTCTTTTCCAAATGTTGCTTTCTTAGAAGGCTGCCCTCTTGATAAACATTTAGCATTACAGAGAGGATGTTTTTATGAGTGATCTGGGTTATATTGCCACATGGATTACATATTGAGCTCTGTCCAATTGATTGAAGTCATAGCAACCCAGTGTGACAGAGTAGAACTGCCCCACAGGGTTTCCTAAACTGAAATCTTTCCTGGAACAAATCACCATGTGTTTCCTTCCACAGAGAGGCAGATGGGTTTGAACTGCTGACCTTTTCATTAGCAGCCAAATCTTTAATCACTGTACCACCAGGGCTCCATAACTTGTATATTGTTGTTGTCATGTGCCATTAAGTCAGTTCTGACTCATACTAGCCCTGAGTACCACAGACTAGAACTCTGCCTTGCCTTGCACCATCCTTATAAACTCTGCTGTATTGAGCAATGTTGCAGTCACTATGTCAGCCCACTTCTTTGAGGATCTTCCTCCTATTTACCAAGCAAGGTTGTATAGTGGTAGTGTTTAAATATTTTTATTTCTAAGTTGGCTTGTTCTTTATAAAAAATTTAATAATAGCCATTTTTATTAGAATTTTTTCATTGCAGTTTTCTCTTCTTAAAGCAGTTTAAAGTTTCCAGGAATGACTTATTTACCAAAATTATGCTACATTGGCCAGTTACTTCCCACTTTTCACCCGACATACCTATGAAATTCATGAAGAGTAACAGGAAATAATTATACATTTTTTTCCTACGGTCTTCTAGCCTTATCCTAATTCATCATAACACTGAAAAGACAAAAATGAATTATTTTTTGTTATTATTTATTTTTAATTTCAGCCTGAAGGTGTGTCTCCTCTTAAATTTATGTATTTAAAGTAATAACACTTATTTTTCTTTAAGGGGTTGAGAGTATTCACAATGACTGCAACAATGAGCTCAAATGCAGCAACAATTGTGAGAACAGTGCAGGGCTGGGCAGTGTTTCTATCTATTGTACACAGGGTCTCTTGGAGCCACAACCAACTCAACAGCACCTAACAGCAGTAACAACAAAAATTAAGTCATAAACTTATAGCTGAAAGATAATGGAGATTAAAATGAACACAGAAATATTCTATAATTTTTTAGTACCTAATATCTTAACTTACATTCAAACAAATGAGAAACATCACATGCCTTTATTTATTACAGAGTTGTGGGTTATTATACTGTTGACATAAAAACTAGCTGGGGAGTTAGGGACTTTTTCATATTCAACAAATTTGTATTTGTGCTCTCAAAAGTTCTGATTTTCCTTTGAATTTCCAAAGTCAGATATAATTGAGATGTGGTCAATGCTTTTATTTTCTGTTATAGTTTTACATTAATTGATTGGCATATGTGTAACTTAAACTAAATTGTTATTTTCAGGGTTTTATAAAAATGCTTGTCCTGTTTTAGGATAGGGTTTATATGAGAACACAGTATTTTTTTTTAAATGACATATCAATGTCAAAAGTTTGGATTAGTAAGAATCCACCATGGCTGATAAACCAAATTTATGTAAATGAGGAGGGAGGACAAGCTAGGCAGTTAAGGAATAAAGGTAGTAGTTATGGATTCAGGTAAGGGAAAAGGAACCAAAAACTTAATGTAAAGAAAAGCAGGTAGCCTGAGGTCAAGGTCAGTTGCACATCTCCAGGCCCTAGTTCAAGCCTTTCTGGTTTCACATTGATCACATTCTCTTTGAGAAGGCATGTAAAATGGAAATCAGTGTCTAATAATGTGAAGACAAAAGACAGTAACATAATGCCCAAGATGCTTTTAATTGGTGTTTATGTCATTTTAAGGAGCCCTCAAGGTGCAGTGGTTAAAGCATTCAATTGTTAATTGATAGCTTGGTAGTTTGAACCTACCATCTACTCCATGAGACAAAGATGTGACAATCTGCTCCCATCGGGATATACAACATTGGGAACTGTATGGGGCCGCACTTTTCTGTCTTACAGGGTGGCTATGAGTCAGAATCACCAGCAATGAGTTTGTTGGGTTTTGTGTTGTTATTAAGATGCTGAGTTAGAATATATTAATTCCTGTCTGCCATCATGCTTTTTGTTGGATTAGGTAATGTGCCTTCACCATTCAGTAAACATTTATGTATGGTGGCTCTCTAAAGGTGCAAAACTATTATTAAAACAAGAGTAAATTTAATATCTTAAAAGAGGAAGAGAAATTAGGCCCTTGTGGAATTAGCTGGAGCGTTTCATTGAAATTTCTATTGAGAAATATAACTTTAGTTTTTTACTTGCTTTATTATTATATTTTATACCGAATTTGAGAAGCCTCACAGTTTATTTTGGTTTCTGTTTGTTGTTTTTGTTTTTAGCAGATGGTCCGTACCTTCAAATATTAGAACAACCTAAACAGGTAAGAAGATTAAAGGGATGGGACGTTTTATTTCAATGTTGTTAGATCAGTAAGTCTAATATCAAAAGCTCAAGCACTGAATAACAGTAACACAGTTTTATGAAGCACAACAATCTGCCATATTCCATAATAGCTTTATTTATCCTCCTTACATTTCTCTTTGTCATTCTTCAAATTGTCTCTAGCTACAGTACATAGTTCCTTGCAGCTCTGGTTAATTATAGAATCTTAGTATTCTGCCGTCACTACCAATTTAGCTTGCTTGCTAGGCACTCCCAGAAACGGCATAGATTATCTCCATTCCTTTTTCATTTGTAAAGAAATACATAGACACACAGTTCACATATATTGAGTTACACCCATCAGTCGTGTCCTTGTGCTCACACATGTAGTAGTTTGCTTTCTTTCCTCCTTGTAGTAGTGCTGTTAGCCCTTCCTAAAAGGATTCTTCTTTGGAACATCCACATAACCTAAAGTAGAGTACTGTGCTACAGTGATAGGTGAATCTCATCCATCTGCTGTGTGTTTTAAACTCAACCTCTTTGGAGTTGTAAGAGGAACATTTTCTTTATCAAGCTCGATCTCTTGCTACTGGATTCTGTAAAAAGTTGTTAAGAACTGAAGATAATCCAACTCTATAGGTAAATATTTATTGAAAGTTGCATAGGGCTAGTGCTTTGGG
>NW_006408729.1:2120949-2131331 GCF_000296735.1 Chrysochloris asiatica | reverse complement strand
GAAGATTTTAATTGTTAAGAGATGGAGGTAATGGTATAGCCTCTTATGGAATAAGGGCAAAATCAGGGAATCTCTAAATAGATATACTTCCCATATTCTTGTGAGACTGAGAATACTAGACCTGCCTCTTGCTGTTACATTACTTAGTCTCCTAATGCTGCTATAACAGAAGTGCCACAAATGATGGCTTTAAAGAATAGAAATTTATTTTCTCATAGTTCAGGAGGCAAGAAGTCCAAGTTCCAAGCACTGACTATAGGGGAAGGCGCTTGCTCTGTCCTCTCTGGAGGGCATCATTGTCTCTTAGCTTCTCTAGTCTTGTCCTGGTGTTCCTTGGTTTTTTGGAGCTCTCCATGTGGCCTCTACCTTTTCCTCATTTGTGTTTGCTTGCTTGCTATGTGGAATCGGCTCTTTTAATATCTATTAAGTGATTAGATTTAAGACACACCTTCTATTCACCTGACCTCATTAACATAACAAAGAAAACCCTATTCGCAAATGGAATTGCATCCAAAGGTATAAGGTTTAGAATCCCAACACAAATTTGGGGCGTGCAATAATACAGTAATTGTTATGTTAAATCCATAACAATTATTCAATACATTCCTTAAGTATTGTTTAGTTGTTGTTGTGATGTTTGTTTGTTGTAGCCCAGGTGAGTATAATGCTTTTCATGGTACAACGTTTTTAATAAATACTTAAATAGATCAAGAACTTAAATGAAATCATACACTGAGTTTTCTAGAATTATGGTATTATTAATACATTCATAGTTAGTCAACTTTTAAAGGAAATAAATATTTTAGCTATGACCAAAGAGATTATCCTTATAAGATCAAAATTATATGGGGACAGAAAAGCCACATGAGACTTTGGAGTATTGTTGTAGGTGACACACCCTGACTTTACAGGCTGTCAGTATGGTTGTTTTACTTCCATGTCTAATTCCATAGCTGTGATTTTGCACAGAAGGGCACCAATTTTCCATTAGTTTGATATATTGAAAGTTGTTCTGGCTGTTGTAACATCTGTGTAATCCATGAAACTGAGAAATCAACTAAAATTTGTCTGAATACCATACTAAGTATGCTTTTCAAATATCTATTTTTATAATCATAACAAAATAAAAAGAATTAAAAACATATTTTCTTATAAAGGGATCAGTAGTCATAAGGAAAAAATAATACATGTGATTTACTTGGAGGATCAATATAGTTCCAAAATTCAGAATTTAATTCACTATATGTAGATGCATAGAAGCTCAAGAGAGCAAAACAGTATGTTTGTTTACCAAACAATGTTATTTTCATGTCTGACTCCAGTGAAAGTAAGAAAGTTGTATTTCAGTCAGACTTTCTGACCGGATGAGTGTAGCCTTGCCTTTGAGGTTGAAGACTCATTTTAAGCAAATGGAGTTACTGAGATGAATAGCTGTGGATTGACAAACCTTTAATCTCTAGAATCAGAAACACATCCAGACTATGCCTTTGAAGATACCTGATCTTCCTCAAAAAAAAGTTTATTTATTTTCTTCTTCAGCTTATAAATTCCTCTGCAAAGAACTTAAGATACTCTTTTGCAACCATTAGCACTCCTGGTGTGACACTGTAGGATAAGCACTGACTGCGAACCATATGGTCAGTGGTTCAAATCTACCAGCTGCTCCTCAGAAATCCTATACAAAATTGTTGTGAATTGACTCAACAGCACTTAACAACAACAACATGCAACCATGAATAATAATACCTATTAAATGTTTTTCAAACTATAAGTAAGCCATTAAAACATATTTTTACTTGTAATCTATTTAATATTGAACCAGTAAGATATACATACGTACATAAATATATTTTCCAGCTACTTAAAAGGAATTTTGTGATTCAAGATAATGCATTGTTTTATTAATTTTGTGTTAAAATAAAGGTTAAGGAAATATTCTTTTTTCTTCTGGCCTTCTTACCACAGGCTCTCCCCAGTTCTGACAGGGATGAGTCATAGCATAGGTTACTAATCTTTAGAATCATGCTTGGCTGTATATTATACAGTGTTAATTATCTTACACTGTTTAAAAAATGAAGCAGTGTTCAAACTGGTTAACAGTCAAGTGAATCTGTATCTTTATGGTTAGCCAGTTCTGGAGGCTAAATGTTGCACATGCTGATTGGTTTATTGTTGTTTTTTCTTACACTTTTGAAATATCATTTAATTAATACAAGTAAAGGAACAATCACTGCCTGTAGCATTTTTTTTTTTTTAATTGGGTCTGAAGCAAAACTGAAGAGTTGTCTCTAAATTATTCATCTAACCTCAGAAGTCTTCCTTGATAATTAGGTTGGAATCTCCTGAGCAGTCACATAGAAGATTTATTGTAGGTGCCATCTTTTATGAGTTGACCAAACACTGCAAACCTGTGGAACTTTCCCAGACTAGAAAATTTATTTCAGGCTTTAGTCCAATCCAGAAATCTGCTTTACTAGTGATCCTCTTTGGAAATCATCAGTCCTTCAAAAAATATAGGGAAGTTCTAGATACTTCCCAGAGACTTTAAATAGTTGAGGGCATCTGAACCAGGAATTGTTCTGCAAGACCCTATTCGGTACAATACTACCAACAAAACAAGTACACTGTTGTGGAGTCGATTCCAGCTCATAGGACAGAGTAAAACTGGCTCATAGGGTCCCCAAGGGTGTAATATTTATGGTAGCCAACAATATCATCTTTCTCGTGCAGAGCAGCTGGTAGGTTCAAACCACTGACCTTTCAGCTAGCAGCCCAAAGTTTATCCACTATGCCACCAGGACACCTTGGTACATTTACATTAGTTCATGAGATCAAAGCTGCTAACAAAAACCTCTATGTTTGCTGGGGCTTCACAGTTGTATGAGTGTGTTGCTCCTAATGATCTAAAGATCTAGCACTCTTTACTTGAAGTAGTCCTGCAGTATGAAAAATGAAAGGTGAGGATGTTCCTTAAAGTATGTTAACATATTTTTCTTTATAATAAAGGGTGAATTAGGGGAGGGGGAGGGGGGGAAAGAACCCCATACTGTACAACTAATAACATTACCACAAATTACTGTTGGTGTTATTAAGTGCCGTTGAGTACACAAAGTAGTTGACATCATTATAAAGTATTTATAGGTTGAATGCTTCTAAAAATACAATGAAACTTCCCTTAATATGGTGATGAAGATCATTCAAAGAATTTTGGCCTTGTTTTATTCTTCAAATATAAATGTGCATAATTATAATTTTGTTTTATAAATCATAAAATGTGAGAACAGGAGTAGACGTTAAAGAGTCTGATTGAATATATTCATTTGTATAAACGAAAATCGTGGCACTTAGATGGTTATCAAAGAGGCCTTGGTGGTACAGCTGTTATTGTGCTTTACTGCTAATTGAAAGGTTAGCAGTTGAAAGCCACCAGGAAATTTGAATCTGCAGGGTAAAAGATGTGGTAGTGTACTTTTATAAAGATCTCAACCTTGGAAACCCTATGGAGTGATTCTACTCTGCCTATCAGGTCGTCATAAGTCTGAATTGACTCGCTGACAAAAAAAAAATTTGATTTTTGGTTTAGATGTTTATCAGTTTACAGTAGTTCACATAGTAAAGACTTCCAGATAGCCTTTCATTGATGAGCTAATTTATAAAATACTTGGATCATCAATAATATCTAAGGGAATGCCTGGTTTGGAATTCACTGATATCAGCTAACATACCCAGTTTGAGCTTGATTTTATATATATCAAGTCAGCAATCTTATTTTTTTAACTGTTGAGTAAGATTCACCAGATGCAGTCTAGTGCAGAGTTGGTCTACATCTCTGATGTGATATATTTAATGATGCATTTCTGTATTGTTATGAGTCAACTATAATCACAGCTTATGAGGAATTCCTCTAAGTAAGAGTCAAAGAAGCATAATTTTGAACAGCTTGTCAGCAGCAATTTAAGATGAGAAAGCTCTGATTCAAATAAGCCTTAGCATGTCAAGTACAAAGGCTTAAACTCTTCAGCAGTCTCCTCTCTCCACCCATGCAGAGAGAAGGAGATACCTCCTAATTAGGTACCTGGCTTTGAACCACATCTCACTGTACAGATATCAGTTATCAATGCTCGTTATGGGAAAAATGATTCTCACTTACAGAGGACCCCTTCTTATATATTTCTTCTTTTGTCTAATACATATAGGGGTTGAATTTTTATAAATGTGTTACTACCATTGTTAATCAGTATTTCTCAAGCTTGTTGGTTCACCTTTACAGAGAGGATTTCGTTTCCGTTATGTATGTGAGGGACCATCCCATGGTGGACTTCCTGGTGCATCTAGTGAAAAGAACAAGAAGTCTTACCCTCAGGTCAAAGTAAGTCCGTGGTGTCCTTCTATGTGAATTCTGGAAGATTTTATTTCCTAGGAATAAAATCAAGAAACTGATTTAATTGAATACAATTTGCATTTGCCCTAAGATGAAATGTTCAATGATTGTGATAATCTTTTATAGAAATTTATCTCTTGATAGATGTAATAGGCATTAAAACTCTAATAGTAGAAATTATTTTAACATTAGCTAACTTAAACTTTACTATTTCTCAGTTATCATAAAGCTTGTTTTTGTTGTTGTTTGTTTTTTAATTGTGTGCTTCTTAAAGCTTTCTTAAATCTTTGGAAGACATGGCTTGATTTTAGGTCTTTAGAAACTTAGTGAAAACCAAAACAAATGACTGAGTGTATGGATTATATAGTATATTATTTAAGATCATGAATTCAAATGCAGATGCTGTTATAAACTATATGATTTTGATTAGGTTATTCAACACTTAAACCACAGCATTTTCATTGTGTCAAATGCAGAAATATTAATAGCATATACTTCATAGGGTTTCTTAAGGATTAAATAAGAAAATGTGTGCGTTTGTGCCAGTCAAGTTTCCACCAGAAAAACAAAACCCCTAGGATCAGTAGGAGAGAGAGATGGATGGATGGATGGATGGATGAATAGATATATACACAGACAGATTAGATACATTCTATAGATAGATGTTGATAGCTGAATTGATGTATTTCAAGGAACTGCCTTACGTAATTGTGATGTCTATAATTTTTTTACTGCCTTTAAACTGATTGGATAAGGCCACATAAATTATCAACAATCTCCTTTACTTACAGTCAGCTGATTGCAAATGTTAACCATCTACAAAATACCTTCACAGTAACTCTTAGGTTAGGGTTTGATTCAAAAACTAGGTACTATACCTTAGCCAAGTTGACAAAAGGGTTTGCCTTTGGTTCAGAATTGTTCAGTCATGGCTGATGGAAACAAAGGCAGTGTATCCGTCCATAGCATCCAAATCTCTTACACATCCGCATGAGCAGGACACAGACAAAGGAGCCCTGTTCAAACACAGCAGCTGTGAATGCCACTTTGAATGTGTGTCACAGCACAGTTAGCTGCCATCTTTGACAGGGTACCACTGCCTGTTTCTTGCACTGGTCAAAATCCAATTCACAAAAGATTTATTTTCCATGCCATGCATCTGTTGTCTTTGTTTCCATTGGCCATGACTGAACATTGAAAACCAGCTGGAAATTCTGGTTGGCATGTAAAGTAACCATCACAGTGGTTCATGGAGAGTCTTAACAGTGCGCACAACCTCAAACTACACTTTGAGCATATGTGCGACCATATGTGTTTCTCAGTGTTGAAACTTAACTGCTTCCTGACATATTTACGGTGTGCCTTTTATTCATCTTGTTGCTGTTAAGTGTCATTGAGTCAGCTCCAATACATGGCCACTTTGTACAGGGTTTCTGAGGAGCAACTGGTGGGTTTGAACCACCGACCTTGCAGTTACCAGTACAGTGCTTATCCTACAGCACCACACCAGGAGTCATTTTAAGATTATTTGTTTGTTGATTTAATTGAGAATATCTTTCTCTGAATATTTGAGTTTTTTAATTTCATAATATAGTTTCATGTTGTGTAGTGGTTATGAGTTGGGTTGCTAACCTCAAGGTCAGTAGTTCAAAACTACCAGCTGTTCTACAGGAGAAACATGAGACTTTCTGCTCTCGTAAAGATTTACAGCTTCGGAAACCTTATGGAGGTTCGCTAAGAGTAGAAACTGACTCCACGGCACATCACCACCACCAACACCATGTCATGTTACTTAGACACTTTTGCAGATAGCCAGTGAATAATTGCAATTGAAGCATTTAGAAAAGTGTTTCAGTGTTGAATTTGTTGAACCTTGAGTGACATGAGTTTGAACTGTGTAGGTCCACTTATTCACGGATTTATTTTTAATATAATGCCTTGTGATGTTAATAAAATCCTTGTGAGCAATTCACCTCTCCAGTGAATTGCGTATTACAGTAAAAAGTGATCTCTCTTGAATCTCAAGTATTTTCCATCATACTTGGTGCTATAACCATGGGACCTATACAAAGTGTCACTAGTGATGCTGAAAGTGCTCCAGAGATGCAGAGAAAAGTCATGACGTTATTAAAAAAAAAAAAAAAAAAAAAAAAAAAAAAAAAGCTGAATTGCTTGGTATATACCATAGATTCAGGCCGGCAGCTTCAGGATAAAAGATTCCAGCATAAGGACCATGGTAAAAAAAAAAAAAAACAAGAAGAAGAAAAGCAAATTCCTGAAGCTGTCACTGCAGCTAGGCCAGCTGGCATACTTTTGTATTTCACATTAAAAATGCAGCTTTTATGTGGATACAGTATATAATAAATATAAGATAAAAAATATGCGTTATCACTAAGTATTCCGGTCACCAGAAGACTTGTTAAAGTGCCTTCGAGTCAGTTCCAACTCTGTATAGGGTTTCCGTGGAGCAGCTAGTAGGTTTGAACTGTCGACCTTATGATTCGCAGTCCATTGTTGATCCTACAGCTTCATACTAGGTGTCAAAAGTTAATCACAGATTCATAGGTTTTTCAACTGCGTGGAAGGTCTGTGCTCCTAATCCTGTGTTATTCAAGAGTTCAAGGTTTGGACAAAGTGTTATCAACATAGCTCGTACTGAAGAGTGTATATCATTTTGGACATAGCTTACTTTTGGTTTCGATTTTTTTATTTGCTGGTTTGCTTTTGTGATTAGGTGAAGCCCAACTGGGCAGAGCCTCAGCAAAATTATGATGAGAAGGAAGTTTGTCTTTGGTTTGATCATCCTTGGCTTTTGTCTCCTGCCTTTCCTCATACCCCACTTCTAGGCTCAGGCTTTGCTTATTTCTTATTCGTAACAAAAGTCAAAATGCTGTGAAACTCATTCCTTACCTTTTGAGTGAAACTCTACTATATAGTATCAAGTTTCCCAGTTGTATTTGCATTTGTGATTCCCTTTGCATAGCTGTTGAATGGAAGATGTTTTTCCTACTGAAAGTTTACTAGGTAAGGGAAATATGATGTCTTTAGATCACAGGAGCAGATCAAAATCTTATGACCTCAAGTGCTTGAGAAACTGGAGGAAGGGCAAGGAGCACCAATGTTGAAAAAAAAAAAAAAAAAGAATTAGCATTTTATTAAATACTAAAGGTGTGCCAAGAGCGTTACAAATGTAATCTCTTCTAATCATCATAACAACCCTGATAGGAAAAAGATACTATACCTATGAGAAAACTGAAGCTCAGAGCGATGAATTAACACACCTTTGGCATAGGACTGCTGTATATCATCAAGTTGATTCCTACTCATAGTGACCCACTACTGACAGAGTAGAGTTGACCTATAAGGTTTCCTAGGCTGTAATCTTTATAGGAACACATTACCAGGACTAGTATCTGTTATGTAGCAAACTATGGAGCCATACAGTGGGTTAAACATTGCCTGGTACTCACAATATCAGCAATTTAAAACCACCAGCTACTCCAAAGGAGAAAAATGAGATTTGCTGTCTCTATAAAAATTTACAGCCTTGGAAACTCTGGGAAATAGTTCTTCTCTACCCCGTAGGGTCGCTGTGAGTTAGAATCCACTAGACAATAATGAGTAGTGGGTGGTGATTGTTCATTGAACCTCTCCTATGGAATGTGCACATTTGAGTTGATAGGGATAGGGAGCTAAGGGGATAGGGTATGACTGTACAAGTAAGTTACAGGAAATGATAACTTTGGAAAATAAGTGAAAGAGAGGCTCAGGGGCCAAACGGATCTGAGAGATTGAAGACTCCAATTCAGTAATTTTTCACTCATGTCATAGATACAATATTTCATAGATACAAGTATCTGTGTTTATGCTGAATCTTCACATACCGTTGTGTAGTGGTTTACCTGCTCTAACAACATATTGCTGCCTTAGAAATCTAGAAATGAAGCAACTTATTGGACATTTGATGTTACAGAAGGGATGCTTCTAAACCAGAATTTCTTGCTAAATCATAGGTTCCATACAGTGTTTGGAGTCCTGGTGTGGTGCTGTGGGTTAATGTGCCAGACTGCAAAGCCATTTGCAAGGTTGTCAAGGTCGGCAGTTCAAGTTCACCAGCTGCTCTTTGGAAACCCTATACAGGGTCGCTATGGGTCAGAATTGACTCGATGGCACTTAACAACAACAACAATAAAGTGTTTAATACCTTGTGGGAAATATAAGCATATAAACAATTAATCATATAACAAGTCAAGATATAAACATGGAAGATTGGCCATTATTAAACTTTAACTGAAGCTTCATTATTTCATCCAATATTTTTATTCCCTAATTCAACATATTTCCCTGGAAGAAAGTTGAGGCTTTCTGCTCCCATAAAGATTTCCAGCATCGGAAACTCTGTACAGGGTCTCTATGAGCCAGAACTGACTCCATGGCACATAACCACCACCACCAATTCAACATATATTTATTAAGCATTTAATCAAGTTGTAAGAAAAAGGATAACTTGGAGGTTAGAGAAACAACTATTGTAGATGAGCAGTCACTGCAATTTAGATGGCACACCACTGAAACAATCAGTTACAGGAAACAGTTTTATTTTATCTTATTGTTGTTGAGTGCTATTCAGTCATTTCCAAATTATAGCAACCCTGTATAGGGTTTCCGAGGAGCGGCTGGTGAGTTTGAATCATCTGCTTTGCGGTTCAAAACGACCTTGGGTCAAGTGCTTATCCTTATTTAGAAGAATAGCGAGGAAAAAGAGAAATAGACAACCATAAACGATTTTTTTCCAGTGCTCTTTCCCAATATCACCTTTATTAATCTTTTTCATCAAGGATAATTGAAAGTGACCTGTCACTTTATGAAGGAATTTTAGCTTTATTTCCCTCTAAAATATAGGCAGAGGAAAGGATTTTTGTAAGTGTATATGTTTTGCCAGAAGGATCATTACAGTTTTACATGTCTTTCTGCAGTGTAGCTAAGAGTGTACTCTTGGTGAAACTTTAAGGGAAGCTGTAGATGTGTGCATCTAAACCAGAATTTCTCAGATATAGAACTATTGGTATCTGGAGCTGGATAATTCTTTGTTGTGGAGGGCTGTCCTGTGCATTCCAGGTTATTTACCAGCATTCCTGGACTTACTTACTGGAGTCCTGGTGTGGCGCTGTGGCTTAGTGCGCCAGACTGCAAAGCCGTTTGAACTGCAACATCAATGATTCAAGTGCACCAGTTGCTCCTCGGAAACCCTATACAGGGTCTCTACGGGTAGGAATCTACCCAACGGCACTTAACAACAACAACTTACTAGAGACCAATTGGGACAACGAAAAATGTCTCTAGACATTGTCAGATGTCCCTGGTTTTATATGCATATATGTGTAAAATCTCCCCTGGTTAATAACCACTGAACCTCTTTACTCATTGTGTGCTCTCTTACTATAAAACTGTGTCACAGTAGTGCTGTAGAATAAGCACTGGACTGCTAACCACAAGGTTGGCAGTACAAACTCACCATGAGCTCCTCAGGAGAAAAGTGAGCCTTTCTTGCTCCTGTTAAGATTTTGCAGCCTTGGACGAATCCCAACAGGGTCACTATGAGTTGGAATCTACTCAGTGACAATGGGTTTGGGGTTATTTTTCAAATAAACTTTTCCAGATGACTAGTAGATATTTCTTATTTTCAAGATAATAAATATGGTGTCAGTGTAAAATTTCCTAGAATCTCTTAGTTAATGTACCTGGATATTAAAGAGAAAGACAAAACTGTGAAGAAAAGCTGTATCACAAACATTCCATGTTCTATGATAACTGTGTACCTAAGAGTTAAGGTAAGTGTTCCATTGGTGAGCTGTCATAAATGATTGTAGAAGAGAAAGTGAAAGTAAAGATGGGATTCAGTCCACACTGTAGACTGCAGAGCACTTGTTGTTGTTGTCAGGTGCCATCGAGTCAGAACTGACTTATAGTGACCCCATGCACAGCAGAACGAAACAATGTC
>NW_006408729.1:2105569-2117855 GCF_000296735.1 Chrysochloris asiatica | reverse complement strand
AGTAAACCATGTGGTTGTCAGATTCAAAATGGCCAATACCAGTCCATTTCAGCTCACTAATGCCTAAGATATCGATGTTGATGTGTTCCATTTCATTTTTGTGACACCTTCCAAATTTCCCAGATTCATACTTTGTACATTCCATGTTCCAATTTTCAATGGATGTTTACAGCTGTTTCTCTTCATTTTGATTTGTGGCCCATTAGCAAATGAAGGTTCTGTGACCTTTTTTCTGCTTGGAGGAGGAATTGTTTTCCCTAGTCGCATTCTGAGTGTCTTCCCACTTTCCAGTCCTGTATCTGACAATGTTTCTCTGCTATTCATAGAGTTTTCAGTGACTAGTGATTCGGAAGTAGTTTGTCACTCTTTCTTCCTAGTCTGTCTTTGTTTGGAAGCTCATCTGAAACCTGTCCACCATGGATGACCCTGCTGGTTATTCAAAACACCGGTTGCATAGCCCTCAGAATCATAGCAATTCAAACCACCACAGCATGACAGACAGACGAGTGGTGGTTGCGTGGTTGCTGTTTAATAGGAATCTCCTTGTGCTAGGGTCCTTAAGTCTGGCTCAAAGGTGGGATTTCTGTCCTCGGATGTCAATCAAGAGGCAGAAGTGCAGTAGGTGCAACTAGGTTGTAGTGAGATGCTTTGGGCTGGGCTTGTGGGTCTCTAAGTTGGTTGACCCCGCCTCAAAGCCAGGATCCAACGGTTAGGCTAGGAAGGCGCTCTCGCATCCAGGGTTAGTAGGACAACCTGGCCGGCTCCTGCAGTCTCTTCCCGCTAGGCAGTATCTCCCCATCGACCTGGTCTCCAGATACCTCTCACCCCGCCGCTCTGTGGTCTGGGTTTCATTTAACACCTCCACCAGGTCTGCGCAGTTGTCGCACATCGTTTAGCCGCCGCCCTCCATGATAGAAGCCCTCACGCAGAGCACCTACATGTGAGCAATGGGACATCTTTGGAATGGTCCTCACCTTCTTCTTCTGGTGGGAGGAGGTGAGTGAAGAGTTTCCCATGTTTCCCCAGGAACTTTAGATTTACATTTACTGAAAAGAAATTATGCTGCCAAAGATGATCAGTAAACCAGTTGCCGAAGAATAGGCTTCAACTTATCGAATCTAATTTGCCAGGTGTGTGAGAGTAGAACTGTGCTCCATAGTTTCCAAGGCACTGGTATTTCAGAAGCAGATTTCCAGGCTTTTCTTCTGAGGCACATCTGGGTTGATTAAAACTGCCAAACTTTCAGTTAGTAGCTGAATTCTTAAATGTTTGCACCATCCAGGGACTCAAGCCCTACATACTGCTTACTTATTAAGTGCATGTGTTAAGTCTTAAAAGTAAAATGTTTGGGTTTTGTCTTATCCCCAGCTACAGCCATTTACTCTTCTCTCTCTCCCTTCAACCTCTCTTCCTCTCTTTCTGCCAGGCCTTTGTAAGAACACTGTTCTGCTTTCCCAAGTGACACCAGATGCTGGACAAGGCTTAGGGAGAGAGATTGTCATTCAGTACGGCTCAATCATATGGTGACAGCAGCAAAGGGTTAGGGGTCAACCCTAAAGCTTTGGGGGCTGCAGATACCAACTGCACTTTATAGAGTATATAGATATATAAATTGCTTATCTAGTATTTGCTATCTCAAGGTAAGTCGCATTAAAAGCAACTTGAGGAGTCTACCATTTTCTACCTGAAATTTTTGTCTGAGGTTTAAAACTTTACTTCAGATTAAGTAGGGTTTTAGTTAGCTTAGATACCCTTTCACCATGTTGAGATTATTTCTCTGCACTTAACTAGAACTTGGGTTACCCCACCACCAGTTCTCTGCAAGTTTCTTTCACTACCTGCTGATAAAGATCATATTTAACTTTCTAGTGTGTTTAGAGAGAGTCTTCACATTACTTTACATTTTTACAACATTAAAATTTCACACATACCTAAATTTACATAAAAGTTAAAAAATATGTCATAAAGCATATCCTACCACTTAGTTTTAGTAGATATTAACATTCTTTGTAGCTCTTCCTGTGTATGTGTGTGTGAGAGAGAGAGAAAACATAATTGCAGCTAAAGACCCACCCATCCATTTTTCCTCCTTACTTTACTGTAGGTAAACCACTATTCTGAAGTTTAATTTTTGGATAGATTGTTATATTTTACAATCGAAGTGTACATCCATAAACATTTTAAGAAAATTAATTTTTACTAGGAATTTGTCCCAAATTTCCTATTTTGTAATGTATCTTCCTATCAGGGAAAATGAGGATTAAAACTGGGCCACATTGGATATAAATTGGTGCTCACTTTGGCCTTTTGATCTCTCTTCGCTCTCTAGATAAAATGTAGTCATCGCTTAGGTAGAGTTTATGTTTTTAATAACATACAAAGAAAAATCTAAGGAAAGGACTGTTATTCCCTGCTCTTTTTTATAAAAAAGAAAAAAAATCTGTTAAATATTTAATAATTTATTATCCTTTCCTATACACTTTCTCTTTAAAGTCTCTTCAGTCTTTCATCATGGAACGTCTAATGGGAGAGACTGGCAGAAATGCACAAGAACCTTCCTCTAGGCCACGCGTGTCCCTGCCTGTTTTTTGACTCAGCAAGGAGTGCCAGGGAAGACTCATTTCCCTGGTTTTCCCAAAAGTTATGCATGTAACTTATTTTTAATCAAACTATCTTCCTCTTCAGAGAGGTGAAATGGTGCCAAGGGGAGCAGCTTCCTAGGGTTTTAAAATGGGTTCTGTCTGATTCTCTTCTAAGGTGACCAGAAAGCACCCATATCCCAACCTCACTTGACATGATATCCTTTATTGTGGCTCACATCTATGCAAAGCAGAAATCAGTGTCAGTGACTTTGATTCTAAAATACAAAAAGCTTAGTATTCTCCCTTTCCATGCAATTATAGATATCAAATACAATGGACTTCAAGTTCAACCACAGCTATAACCAGTGTAACTATTTTTTCTAAAATATTTTCTGTAACCTTGTTCTCATATATATTTTCTTTCTTGTTTTATGTTAAGCAGAAGGCCTGTGTTGAAATGTGTAGGATAGAAACAGTTTGGGGTGGGGTGGGGGTTCTTGGGATTTGGATTTGTTCCCTACTCCCCAAACCTTGATTTAGAGGGGGAAATCGTCTCTACTTTTAGAGGCTCTCACTTCCAAATCCTAAATGTTAAGTTTACGTTAAGGTCAAGTAAAGACTGACTGATCTGCTGTGGCGTTTAAGGATATCACATATCCTTGCATAACATCCCATTCCTTTGTATAGACTTGTCTGATTTGAGAGGTTTGCCATTTTAAGGATCTAAGTGGAATACTAATTTTGAACAATTTAATCTGACTTAATTACTGAAAATAACATAGGAAAAGATCATCAATCATCAATCAGGCATACATATAGAAACTAGTTAGTAGTATTTATTAAAAATTTTCCTGATACTCTTAAGCTGTTCTTTGTTCACTTATGCTAATAAGAAAAAATAGCCATGTCTTGTTTGTTCATGTGCTCTGTAACACAGGAAAAGCTGAAGAGAATAACTTTTGATCCTGGGGTCTATGGATCCTTTTTGGTGGTTTCAGAGGGATTTTGGACTCCTTAATTTATATGCAAAATTTTATGTGTATGAATGTGGATTTCTCTGGGAAGATGAAATCTTTAAGATTTTCAAAAAGGAAAACTCTCAAATATGGTCATGAGTGCTCTGGAACACATGCTATTTTAGCTCTTTGATGATGTTGGTGGTGTTGTTAGGTGCCATAGAGTCAGTTTCGATTCAATGCAACTCTGTGCACAACAAAACGAAACACTGTGCCATCCTTATAACTGTTGTTATGTTTGAGCCCATTGTTGCCACTGTATCAATCAGCCTTTTTTGGGGGGTTGTCTTTCTCTTTTTCATTGATGCTACACTTTACCAAGTATGATGTCCTTCTTCAGGAACTGGTCCATCCTGACAACATGTCCAAAGTATAAGAAACAAAATCTTGCCATTCTAGCTTCCAAGGAGCATTCTGAATGGATATACTTCTTCCCAGACAGATTTGCTTGTTCTTCTGACAGTCCATAGTACTTTCAGTGTTTTTTGCCAACAGTGTAATTCAAATGCATTGATTCTTCTCCACTCTTCTTTATTCATTGTCCAAGTATCACATGCATATTAGACCATCACAAATATTTTAGACTTCAAACTGTTATAACACTTTAAAAGATCATATGCAGCAGATTTGCTTAATGTAAAAATACATCATTTGATTTCTTGACTGTTGATTCCATTACCATTGATTGTGGATCCAAGCAAAATGAATTCTTTGATAATCTCAGCCTTTTGTACATTTATCATGAGGTTATTTATTGGTCCAGTTCTGAGGGTTTGTGTTCTCTTTATATTGAGAAGTAATCCATACTGAAGGCTGTTGTCTTTTATATTCAAGTATGGTAAAAGGATACAACCCTGGCACACACTTTTCCTGATTTTAAACTATTCACCTATCTCCTTGTTCTGTTCCAGTGACTGCCTCTTAGTCTATATACATATTCCTCATGAGCACAATTAAATTTTCTGCAGTAGCCATTCTTTGCAGTGTTATCCAAAGTTTGTTATGACTCACACAATTGAAAGTCTTTGCATAGTCAATAAAGCACAAGTAAACATCTTTCTGTTACTGTCTGCTTTCAGCGAAGATCAACCTTACATCAGCAATGATATCCCTTATTCTCCATCCTCTTCTGAATTAGACTTTAATATCTAGCAGGCTTCAATTTACTGCTGTAACCATTTTTTAATTATCTCCAGTAAAATTTTACATGCATGTGATATTGATGCTATCGTTCCATTATTTCCACATTCCATTGGGTCACCTTTCTTTGGAATTGGCACAAATATGGATCTCTTCCAATCAGTTGACCAGATTGGTTTGTCAAATTTCTTGACAAAGATGAATAAGCACCTTCAACGTTGCACCACTTTGTTGAAACTTTTCAATTTGTATTCGGACAATTCCTGAAGCCTTGTTTTTCACCAGTGCCTTTAATTCACTTTGGACCCGCACCCCCTTCCTCACTATCATCAGTTCTTGATCATATGGTAATTCCTGAAATAGTTGAGTATTGGTCAATTTTTGGTACAATGACTCTGTGTATTCCTTCCATCTTCTTTTGATGCTTCCTAAGTCATTCATTGCAGTAGTCCTGGTACAGTAGTGAGTTACATGTTAGGATGCTAATCTTGAAATCAACAGTTTGAGTCCACCACACTCCTCTGTTTCCATAAAGATTTACAGCCTTGGGAATACTATACAGAGTCACCATGAAACAGAACCAACTCAACCACACATGGTAGCAGCAGCAGTAGAGTCATTCAATATTTTGCCCATAGAATCCTTCAATACTGCAAGCCAAGGTTTGAACTGTTCTTCAGGTTTTTCAGCTTGAGAAATGCTGAGAATGTTCTTCCTTTTTGGTTTTCTAACTCCCGGTCTTTGCTCATTTCATTTTAATACTTGACTTTTTCTTTTTGAGCTGCCCTTTGAAATGTTCTGCTCAGGTCTTTTACTTCCTCATATTTTCCTTTTTTTAAGCTTCTTTAAGTTGAAGAATAAATTTCAGAGACTCTTCTGACATCCATTTTGGTCTTTTCTTCTTTCTTGTCCTTTTAATGACCTTTTGCTTTCTTCCTGTATGATGTTTTTGATGTCATCCCATATTTTCCAAATACTCATCCTTCCTCTTTGTTTCCAACCTTTGCTTTCCAGTTGCCAGTTATTATCAATGCATTTTGATTAGATATTTGATCAATTTAAGACTGAAGAGTTTGGTAGAATTCATCATTGTCTTTAGTGGTTGGCGCCTAAATTTGAAAAATAGTGGTATTAACTGGTCTTCTTTGTAGGCACATGAATATTATTCTATCACAGACAACATTGCACTTCAAGATAGATCTTGAAATGTTCTTTTTAATGCTAATTACAGCATCATTCCTCTTCAATTTATCACTCCCAGCATAGTAAACCATGTGATTGTCTGATTCAGAATGGTCAGTACCAGTCAATTTCAGCTCAGTAATGCCTAGGATGTCGATGTTTATGTGTTCCATTTCATGTGTGAAAATTTATAATTTTCCTAGATTCATATTCATACATTCCATGTTCCTATTATTAAAGAATGTTTGCAGCTGTTTCTTCTCATTTTGAGTTGTGCCTCATCACCAAATGAAGGTCCTGAAAGCTTTGCTCCATCCACATCATTATGGTCAACTCTCCTTTGAGATGACAGCTCCTTTCCAGTCATATTTTGAAAGCTTTCTAACCTGGGGGTGGATTTGTAAGGAAGAGGGTTGGGGCTCATCTTTCGGTACTATACATGACAATCATCTATTGCTGACTAACTTTTTAGTCACTAACCATTGAGAAGTGATCTGCCTCTTCTTCCTCTTCATCTGTCTTAGTCTGGAAACTACTGAATTCTATCTACCATGGATGACTTTACTGGTGTTTAAAATACTGGTGACTTAACTTCCAACATCATAGCAACACACAATCCACCACAGTATGACAAAGTGACAGATGAGTGGTGATAGCTCTTTGATAACAGCTCATTTTAAAAATTGGAGTACAAAATGGTCCAAGTGACTAACATTCCAAGTCACGAGCTGTAATGTTGGAAGTCTGGCATACCAGGGGCTCTTCAAAAGAAATACCTGTTGATCTACACCAGAAAAAAAATCAATCATTGAAAACTATGGGATACCATTCTATTCTGACATAAGTGGGGTCCCCATTGAGTCACAGTTGACTCAACAGCAACTGAGTTTTTGTTTGTTTGTTTTAATTAAGATACTTACATATAAGAGTTGGAATTCTGGTATGCTGCTATAGAATAAGCACTGGAGCGCTAACCACAAAGTCAGTGGTTCAAACCCACTAGCCACTTCTCAGAAATGCTAGGCAGGATTGCTTTGAGTCAGAACTGATTGATCAACAACAAATGAGAGTTAAGCAGAAAGTACTGCTCTAGGGTTTCAGTTCATACATGCACAGGTTTACTCCTAGCAAAATGTGTTTAAATATGTCTCTGTGATCAGTGGATGGGTGTAGACACGCTCTCTCGATAATACGCTTATCTTAGCCTTTGTAGTGTGCCTTTTAAAAAAGTTCAATCCAAACAGTAGCTTTCAAGAGGATCGGCTGGCCATTATACTACCTAGGTCGGCTCAGAAGGTTATGGTGGCTGTTTTTGGACTCACGATGGGTAATCTTGATAGATAGTCTTGAAGGACACAGGAAAATCATGGGGGCTTTTTATGAAAAAATTTAAAGAAAATTGAAAACTACATTGATGAGAAATTGGCCAGAGAAGTTGTCCTGAGAAATTATTTTCCCTCAGGACGATGCACTTGCTCATTCTTTGAGGGTATCAAGGGCTGTCCTAGGATTATTTCTTTGGGATATCTTACTCCATCTACCTTATAGCCTTGATCTTACTTCTTCAGACATCTTTTGGTTCCACTCTTCAAGTTTGAAGACCATTTGAAGGGAACACAATTTGAGTCCCTTGATGATGTCAAAACTGTCATTTTGAGTTAATGTAAATGAAAGAGCACAGGATTCTTCAGGAAAGGGTTAGAGAAGTGAAAACACAATTTTCAGAAGTTTGTAGACCTAGATGGAGGATATGTCAAGAAACAATAGCTTCACATTTTCATATTTTTGTTTAATAAAGTTTTCTATGATTTTAGCAGTTCTTTTGGACTTATATGACTTATAAATGTTTTTCATTTTACATTTGAATTTTTTATATTTGCATTTTTGTTCATTTTCAGTAAGTTGAAATGCTTCTGTTTACTTACCACGTAGTTATGAAAAGCCTCCCTTCAATGTTGGGGTAGTGTAGAAGAGGTTAAACTTGGTATCAACAGCCAAAAAAGTAACTATGCTTCATTGCTCTTCTCTCTCTCTTGCTCGTCTATAGAGGTGTTAATTAAGCATGAGGTTAGCCATTAGTGGAAGAAGTCAAAAGAGGAAAAGCAATTCATTTAACCAATATTTATTGAACACTGACTGTGAGTCCAGTACTGCTCTAGACAAGCAGACAAAATTCCCTCCCACGCATAACCACTTCTATGCAATTCTTTCATGTAGTTTCAGAAGTTTTGCATTTGGCCTTTAAAACAAAATATTTTCTTCCAAAATGTTTTTAAAAATAACCCTCTGAGCCCACTGTATGTACTAAAAAGTCACCATTATGAACTGGAGAAAGTTACTAAGTGAAGGAAACTTCTGGCACAAATTACAGCTGTGAAACTTGGCTCTTAGAAATGATTGTTGTTGTTGTTAAGTGACATAGAGTTGGTTCTGACCCATAGCGACCCTGTATAGGCTTTCTGAAGAGCAGCAGGTGAGCTTAAACCGCTGACTTTGTGGTTCAAAAGCATCTTTGAAGTCCAGTACTTGAACCCACAGCACCACACCAGGACCTGGAAATAATAGGTATAGCCATATTGTTGCTGGGTGTCATCGAGTTGATTCTGACTCAGCAACCCTCTGAAGGGTCTTCAAAAAGTTTGTGGAAAATGGAATGAAAAGATAATGGAATTTTTCCACACATTTTTTGAAATTCCTTATATGTACCAGAGTGGAACTGCTCCTTGGGGTTTCTAGGCTGATGGCACTTAAAGCAGCAACAATTTTTACAGTAGCAGACTGCCAGGTTTTTTCTCCACAGAGCTACCAATGGGTTTAAACAACTGACCTTTTAGTTAACAAACAAATGCTTAACCATTGCTTCTTTAATTTATACATTGGGTGTATTTTACATTTAATTTTGCCAATCTGGTTTTGCAACCTTTCTCTGTGGACCCTTCTCCTTTTTCATCCCCTATACTTCCCTAAATATAAGTGTGTTCCTGGAACGAAACAGAAACAAAGCACTGATGATTTCTTCTAATTCCAGCCATCTCAGACTATATTGTCTCCCCTTTCCATCTAGGAATTTAGTGACCATAAAGTCACATACTGACAATTCTTGATTAGATGACTTTAATACAAAAGAAGTAATAGATTCCCCAAATGTGTATTACTGCGTACTCTACAAACAAGTTGCTTTCAATCCGCTTGCGAGTCTAGAGATGAAGCTGTTGTACCCTGGCAGTCTGAATTTCCACTCTCAATAGCAGCCCCCTCAGGTGGATTTTAGGTCAGAATCCTCTCGTCTGCATTCACCTTCCTGAGATTTCCTGTGGGTGGCTAGAAGGGGCATGCTTACTTCCACAGACAATGCTCTTTACGTTTCCATGCACTCAATGGCTCTCCGTGCTTACTAACATCATCTCATTTACTCATCACAATAGACACTATGTAATCTTCAGACTGAGAAGAAGCCCTCAGAGGTTTGAGTACTCGGATCCTCATTTTATAAATAAGGAAATTGAGACCTAGAGAAATTAGGAAGCTTACCCTGGGTCTCACAGCCTTTCAAGGATGGAGCTCAGTATTTCAGTTCAGTTAGTGGGATTAAAGAGTCCACACCCTGACCCATCACAATAATATGGATCTTTCTCTATTTCCAGGGATCCTTTAAATTCTTGGTTCTCAACCAGGATCTCAACACAGACAGGAGTGTGTATTAGAACTGCCCCCAAAAAACCTTCTAAAGGCAGAGACTCTCTCTATGCATTTTAAACACCATGCATTCTTCACCCAAGCTAAGATTCTAATAGGATCATTTCTATGGACTCATGCTATCATATAATGTTAACATATAACAAAAGATGATAGAACAAGTAAATTATGCTATAATCCTGGAGTAGATATAATATTTGCCACTGTGTTCTGAAAATTATGAGGACTCTGTGTAACGCAGAAACTGCCTCATATGAATGAAAAAGCAGGATTCCAACCCACTGATTACAAATATTAGCCTATTTATATAAAGCTTAGGCTGTAGAATGTAGGTAAATCTTTTGTTTTGCTTACCCATAAGTTAAACCAAACTGACCAACACGTAGAAATCTCTGGGTGATTTAAAAGGTTAAGTTCTCAACTACTAACCAAAAGGTTGATAGTTCAAACCCACCTAGAGACAACTTGGAAGAGAGGTGCCTGGCATTCTGCTTTCGAAAGATCACAGCCTTGAAAACTCTATGGAACAAGTCTACTTTATACGTACAAAGTCGCTCTGAGTTGGAATCAGCTTAATAAAACTGGTTTGGTTTGGGGGTTTGGTCTTGAGTAACAGGGCCTGGGCTGAGGAAAAAATTTAGCGTAAAGTAGAATAACTTAATATATGCAATTTTCAGTATGTCCTAGTTGAAGATGGAGCTATGTAAAGTCATAGAGATAAATAAACTGATTTCCTCCAGAGAGCTGTGGGAGAATACAATGTGGTTATTAAACTTTTGCAAAAACTTATTTAAAATGCAATTTTTTCCAAAGTCTGGCAAATTAGATAGATAATCCCACCACTACAAAACTCCTAGAATTGCTAAAATAAAAATGTAACATTATCTCTAAATTCAGTATAGTCAAATTTGTAAGAAAGCATGAAAAATACTTAAGGGCTATTAAACAAAAGAGAACTTTAGAGTCCTGGTGTAGCACTACCGGTTAATGTACTAGACTGCAAGGTCGGCTTGAACTTCAAGGATGATGGTTCAAGCTCACCAGCCACTCTTTGGAAACCTTATACAAGGTCACTATGAGTCAGAATGGACTCAACAGCATTTAAAAACAACAACAACAATATGGATGGACTCTGGGGCCACAGCTGTCCTGTAAATATTTTCTGACCTGGATAATCAAGAAGTTTGATTTTTAAAAGTCTTTCAGGAACAAGATATAAGATCTTGGGTCTTTCCAATTTAAGGAATCAGAACTAAGGTTATCCTCCTTTTGAATCAGTATTCTTATATGGTGGTGGTGGTTGTGGTGGTGGTTATATGCCGTGGAGTCAATTCCAAGTCATAGTGACCCGTATAGGCTTTCTGAGGCTGTAAATCTTTGTGGGAACAAAAAGCCCCATTTTTCTCCCACGGAATCCCTGGTACTTTTGAACTGCTGACCTTGAGATTACCAGCCTAACTCATAACCACTACGTCACTATCATTTCTGTTCGTGAGCGATTCTCCATCAGAAAAGATGATGGGGAAATTGCCTCGCTCTACCTAATCTCTGGACTATGGGAAAACATAATGTGTCTCTTGAAAATCAATAATTACGTGCTCAACTCTTACAGATTCAGAGTTCAAACTAGGACTCTCACTGTAGGATAAACATTGGACTTCTAAATACATCGTTGGTGGTTCAAATCTATTTGTCATTCCTAAGAAATCCTATATAAGGTGGCTATGAGTCAAAACTGACTTAACGGTACTTAACAACAACAAGTGTGGCGGCGGTACTGAGATTGGCCCAGGATCTGACATTGTTTCGTTCTGCTGTGCATGGCATCGTTATGAGTCGGTTCCGACTCGATGGCACCTGACAACAACAACAAATGTCATCTAGGAAATGACAGGTCTAGTCACTAGCTTAAAGTGATTTCAGAGTGGTTGTACCCTCAGAGCCTGATAGAAGTAAACAGAATAATAAAAAAAATGAGCTCTTGATCAAAAATTATAAAACATGCAAGCAAAGAAGCCACTATAATGAAATATTGAGAGAACACTAAAAATCAAAAATAAATCCCAGAATCTTTAGATTATCAGTTATTTGGATATACTGAACATAAACTAAATTATTTTAAATTTAATTAAATATGAAATAAAAAACAAGACAATTAAAAGAAAACCAAATAACATTTCTATTAAAAATATAATCATTGAAATAATTTTTAACTCAGTGAATGAATTAAAAGCAAGATTAAGATACAGTGGAAGAAAGAATTATCAAACTGAAAAATAGAAATGTAGAAAATTTCTAGAATGTAGCACCCATGGAAAGTTTTCTGGTATCATAAATACAGGTTCTGATTCACTAAGTCCAGGATGTGGTGAAGATGACTTGTGGACCACACTTTTAAAGGCTGGCTGGACTCTGAAGTATTTAGGTTCTGGGTTGGGTATGATTTTGATTCTTATTTGATCACTTATTAACATTGGTACTTGTCTAAGCCTGAATTTCCTCATCTGTAAATTGAGATCCATTTTCTCATTTATAAAGATGAAATCAACAATACCTACTTCATAGGACAATGTGTCCCAAAAGGGAATTTACAGATCATCTGAAGAACAGATCTGATGAATTAAACACTAAAGACCGAAGACCAGAAGAGTTGTGGGATGACATCAAGAA
>NW_006408729.1:2091503-2103778 GCF_000296735.1 Chrysochloris asiatica | reverse complement strand
CCCAACGAGATGTATCAGACAGGTGGCATCGTTGATGGCATCACGCGTGGCAGCAGTAGTGAGGTTGGCCCAGAATCGGACATTGTTTTATTCTGCTGTGCATGGGGTCGCTATGAGTCGGTTCCGACTCGATGGCACCTGACAACAACAACAACAATGTTTTTAACGCTTGTCCATTGAAAACATGGTTGTCATTGTTGTTAGGTGCCATCAAGTTGGTACTGACTCATAGCGACCCTATGTACAAGCCTTGACTTACAATATTGAAGGATTCTATGGCCAAAATACTGAACAATCTGCTGTTGTTGTTTTTAGATGCCTTCAAGTCTGTACCGATTCATAGCGACCTTATGCACAGCAGAACAAAACACTGCCCTATCCTGGGCCAATTTCACAATTGTTGCCACACTTGAACCCACTGATGCTTCCACTTGGCCAGTCCATCTCACTGGGGATCTTCCTCTCTTTCTCTGACCCTCCATCTTACCAAACATGAGACCCTTCTCCTGCGATTGGTCCCTCCTCTCCTGTCAATATGTCTAAAGTATGAGAAACAAAGTCTGGCCATTCTGGCCTCCAGGGAGCACTCTGGCTGCACTCTTTTGGCAGCCCATGGCTCTTTCAATATTCTCTTCCAACACTATAACTCAGAAACATCAATTCTTCTACGGCCTTCCTTATTCACTGCTCAGCTTTTGCATGCATATGAGGTTATTGAAAATATCTTGGCTTGTGTCAGGCACACCTTATTCCTCAAGCTGACATCTTTGGTCTTCAACACTTTAAAAAGTTCTTGTACAGCAGATTTGCCTAATGCAATACATCCTCTGATTTCTTGACTGCTGCTTCCATGAATGTTGATAGTTGATCCAAGAACATGGTTAGCATTAATTAATTTTGAAGCATATATCAGGATGTCATTTCTGGGATTAGCCAATGTTTTGAATTATTTAAAAAAGAGAAATTCCTCTGATAATATTTCCCCATTGAATAGATGGTGGACCCTAAGACAGTGATGAAATAGTAAATGTTCAAACAATGGATGCTCTACAAGAGAAACAAAACAACATATTGATTTGTGGTATTGATGTTGGTTGTATGCCATTGAATTGGTTTTGACTCATTTCGACACTGTATAGGGTTTCCGAGGCTGTAAATCTGTAAGGGAGCAAAAAGCCTTGTCTTTCTCCTGCAGAGCAACTGGTAGATTCGAACTGGAGTATTTGCTTATTTCTTTGGTGTAAATATTCTCAGACTCAAGCTACCAATATGAAGTCAAGTGGCTTGCTCAAAATTTAACAATCAACTCTTGTGAGCCAGGCAAGCAGACACCAATGCACTTCTGTAAGAATTCATAAAACAGATATGAGATCACATCCTAGATAGCAGACCAGTGAGCAATAGTGAGATCAAGAGAGGGTAATGAATTGCTTCTTCAGAAGGAATTGCGTAAGGTTCTTTACTCAAGTGTTACATAATAGTGTTACCAGGGATTTGCAGGATCTGAGTAAACTCATTAAAGTGGAAACATCTGTTGTATTGTAGTAAAATAAAGCTGTGGTTTAGTGGGCAAAAAACACCAGACTTGAAAGCAAAAGCTAGATCTTAGTCCAAATTGTGTCTCTTATAGATAGTGAAATTTTAACAAGATGTTTAATCACTTATAAGATAAAAATAGAAATACCTACTTACTGGTCAGGACAAATGTTAAAGAGTGAGTGAAATAATTGACATAAAAACATCTAGCATAGTCCCTAGCAAATAGTTAGCAGCACTAATGTTTGTTCAAGATAGTTTTATGCATTTAGTGTGTGTGTGTGTGTGTATATATATGTGTGTGTGTGTGTGTGTGTATATGTGTATGTGTGTGTATATAAATAAATAAATAAATATATATATATATATATATTTATATACAATCATCCTGGCATCAACTTGACAGCATGCATTGGAATGCAAAGTCAGTATGAACAATAAGATTTTTGGTTCAAGCTCACCAGCTGCTCCTTGGGAACCCTATATGGGGTCATTATGGGTCGGAACTGACTTGACAGCGCTTAACAACTACAAATATAGATAGATAGATAGAGAGTTAGGGAGAGCCCTGGGAGTGTAGTGGATTATGAACTGGGCTGCTACCCACAAGTTCAGCAGTTTGAATCTACTAGCATATCATCAGGAGAAGGATGGGGGTTTCTGTTCTCTTAAAGATTTACAGCCTCAGAAACCCTATACAGGGCACTCTGAATTAGACCAGCTCAGTGGCAGACAACCACCACCACCACCATGTATATATGTTGTTGTTTTTGTTAAGTGCCATCAAATCGGTTCCAACTTATAGGTAGGTTTGAACCACATACTTCGTTTTTAGCAGTCCAGTGTTTATCTTATAATGCAAGTCCAGGGAACCTTTTGTCTGCCAAAATTTATAACATCATTCATGGGCCATACAAAATAATCAACTTAAAAATTAGCCTGCTGTATTTGGTCAAGCCTGTAATTAACTCAAGTGTCACTATGAGTCAGCACGAAGTCAGCAACACTTAACAACAATAACAAAATATGATGACTGGAACTGTGGTTGCTGTGGCAGGGCCAGATGTTCCATCCGACTGTGCCACAACGACTCCACCATCTTCACAGTCATTGTTACCCTTGACACCATTACTGTTGCCACTGTGCCAATCCATCTTGATAGAATTCTTCCTCTTTTTTGTTGACCTTCCAGTTTATCCAGCATGATAGCATGCCCTTCTCCAGGGATTGGTCCTTCCTGACAATATTTCTGAAGTATAAGAGATGAAGTCTGGCCATTTTGGCTTCTAAGGAGTATTCTGATTGGACTTCTTACAACACAGATTTGTTTTTTCTTGTGACAGTCCATGATACCTTTAATATTCTTGTCCAACACCTTAACTCAAATGCATCCATTTTTCTTCAGTCTTCCTTATATATTGACCAACTTTCTTTTGCAGATGATGCTATTGAAAATACCATTGCTTGGGTCAGGTATACCTTAATCCTCAAACTGACATCTTTGATCTTGAACATGAGCGGCACATTTGCCTAATTTGATTTCCTGACTGCTCGTGGTAGAGCTGAGCAAAATGAAGTCTTTAACAATTTGCATCTTTTTACCATATATCATAATGTTATTTATTGGTCCAGTGGTGAGGCTTTTCATTGAAATGCAGCCCATACTGAAGACTATGGGTTTTTTCATCTTCATCAATACGTATTTTATTTCATCTTTGCTTTCAGCAAACAAGTTGTATCATTTGCATATTGCAGGTTGTTAATGAGTCTTTCTTTAATCCCGTTGCCACCTTCTTCTTCATTGTAATCCAGCCTCTTGGAATATTTGCTCAGCATACAGTTTGCATAAGGATGGCAAAAGAATACAACCCTGGTGCATACCTTTCCTGATTTTAAACCACCAGTGTCCCCTTGTTCTGTTCAAATGACTGTCTGCTGGTCTATATACAGGTTCCTCATGAGCACAATTAAGTTTTCTGGAATGCCCATTCTTTGCAATGTTTTCCATGGCTTGTCATGACCCACACAGCCTTTGACTAGTCAGTAAAGCATAGGTAAATATCTTTATGGTATTCTCTGCTTTCAGCCATGATCCATAGGATGTCAGCAATGATATCCCTCATTCTACATCCTCTTCTGAATCTGGCTTTAACCTATGGCAGTTCCCTGCTAAGGTGCTGTTGTAGCAGTTTTTAAAATTATCTTTAGCAAAGTTTTACTTGCATGTAATATTAATGATCTTGTCTGATGACTTCTGTGTTACACTGTGTCCTTTTCTGTGCTTTCTTCCTATGTGATGTTCTTGATGTCATCCCACAACTCTTTTGGTCTTCTGTTATTAGTATCTAATGCATCAAATGTGTTCTTGAGGTGATGTCTACATTTGGGTGGGATATGTTCATGGCCATATTTTGGCTCTCATGGACTTGTTTTGATTTTCTTCAGCCTCAGCCTAAACTTGCATATGAGCAGTGTTGGAGATACAGTGTCTGCAGCACCTAGAATAATATCTAGTATATGATTATTGTTGTTAAATTATGTTGAGTTGGTTCCAACCTATAGCAACCCTATTTAGGGTTTCTGAAGAGCAGCTGGTGAGTTTGAACTGCCAGTCTTGCAGTTAGCAGTCTAGTGCTTCTCCTACAGTCCCATACCAGTACATACTAAGTGATCAAAAATAGTTGCTTAATGAATGAATGATCAAAATGTAATACGCTGCTAGAGTCATCTTCACAAATGTTCCATAATGACGTAGCTTAAGTTACCTAACACAACACAGTAATAATAGCTTGTTATTAGAAACACGCTAACAATCTATTCTTCACCCATTATTCAAGGCTCTCTCCAACTGCAACTCTATCCAGTTCTTCCCATCTCACCAGTCTTCCTTCCAACCCTCACCTGGCTAGGAGTCAAGAGACCTATGTCCTAGTCTCAACTCTGACACTGTAACAGTTAGACTATAGGCAAGTCATGAAATTCTGAGTTGTAATGGGTTTTTCTGCCCTAGTTTCTCTTTTTCTATCCACTGGAATCTTTCTGTTTCAAGTAAGAGAAAAATCAACTAGGAATCTCTTAAACAGAAATGGAAATGGATTTGTTTAGAAAATGGAAAAGTCTGTGGAACTAGCTAGCTTCGGGCTTCACTGGATTCAGAGCTGAAACTGTATCACTTGGCTTATCTCTGTCTCTCAACTCAGGCTTCTTTTTTCCATCTTCAATCTCCAGCTTCAGAAGGTGACCCTGGCAGTAGTTTCAAGCTGACTCCATCAGGCATCAGCCTTGCCACAGAACCTGCTTTCCCAGAAGTTGAAGCAAAGGTCTAAGAGGTTCCAATTCAAATAGTCTCAGTAGATTCGTGGTTCAATCTTGCAGAATGGGAATGTGGGGAGACTGTGTTTAATAAGAGTCATTCACAGACTCTCCCCTGGATCTGGCAGTGGGATTAACAGCACCACAACATGCAGACTTGGGGGAAGGTAGGATCCCTGAGCCAAAATCTAAGTACTAGTAAAATTGAAAGAGGGAGCAAAAACATCACTTCTCAGTCTTTTGGCTAAGATCAAGTATAAATAGGAAACATTAATAACAAGCATCAGTTCATATCTACCTTTCATGATCAGGCTAAAACTTCTAAACACTTATTACTGAAATTGTGGGATCCTGCGTACCCCCCTGTAGAGTGCCTAGTCTGTATTCAATTTCTAGTGTGTCATTTTAATATTTTAAAATGTAAAAATGAATTTTTATTTAAAAATTTTTATATGAAAAAACACATGCATTTAGTAAAAATTCAGGTAATACAAAGACATGCCATATTTTTCACAAATAGCATGTAAATATAAATAACACACATATATATAACACTGGTGTGGCACTGTAGAATAAACGCAGTACTGCAAGGTCGGTTTGAACCACAAGGTCGGTGGTTCAAACTCACCAGTTGCTCCTTAGAAACCCTCTACTGGGTCACTATAAGTTGCAACCTACTTGAGGGCACTAATATCAACTTATAACACACAGAGCATGCTTAGGAAAGTAACATGTGAGGGGGTTGTGTGATTTGCAAAACTCCTATAATGTGCATGTCATGTATTTAAAATGCTGTGTATAGTGAAAAGTTTACTCATGTTTTCTCCATAGAGAAGCACTGTTAGGATTTTCTTGGCTAGCCTTCCAAAAGTATGCCATACTTTTGAAAGCTTATCTGTATGTATTTGTATGTACTCGCACATAAGTATTTACATATTCAAATATGTATAAAAACATAAACAATCAAACATATCTTTGAGCACTTTATTAATTTATAAAATATTCTGCCCCTTGCTTTTTTAATTGAATGAATTTTGTAGGACATTCTTGAGCAGTTCACAGACTTCTAGAGATGCCATATAGCAAAGGGAATTTTAGCAGACTCCTGAGCATACTACTGGATTCAAATCCAGTTCTGCACTTATTGATTGTATAAATTTGGGTAAGTTGGTTTACCTCTGCACCTACAGACTGTATTTCTTGAAGACAAGGACTTTATCCTATTCTTGATATCTTCTACTACTGGTGGTTGCGTAATAAATATCTCTTTAATGAAACTTGTTTCTTTCCATTCTTTGGGCACTTAAGTTGTTGTTAAGTGCCGTCGAGTCGGTTCCGACCCATAGCGACCCTGTACAGGGTTTCCGAGGGTGTAAATCTTTACGGGAGTAGAAAGCCTCATCTTTCTCCCGCGGAGCGGCTGGTAGTTTCGAACTGCTGACCTTAAGGTTCACAGCCCGATTCGTAACCACTACACTACCAGAGCTCCTTAATGAAACTTGTTTCTTTCCATTCTTTGGGCACTTAAGTATTGCTCACTAATTAGTAATAGAAATAACAAGAGAAATGTTATTCCCGTTTGTCATTTATTGAATTCTTACTTTGTGCCAGGTATTGTGTAATCCTTATACAACTCAGCAATATCTGATGATATTATTAGTTTTTTCAGTTTAAGAAACTGAAATTTGATGAAATAAAGTAACTTGACTGAGAACAGCTGTTCTTTTTTCATTATTTTCTTATAATGGCTTTAAACAATTTGTAGGCAAGTCAGTTTTGACTCATACAACTCCTCGTGTTGGGGCTTTCAATGACTGAATTTTTGTAAATCGGTTGCTAGCTATTTTTTCCATGGCATCTCTTGGTTGACTTGAACCTTCAGTCTTTCATTTAGCAGCCAAACACATTAACCATTTTACTACCAAAAGCACCATCTGGGTAATAGTTGTGTTCATTTCTTCTAGCCTATTACAGCAGATAGAGCTAGAAAAATACCTCCCTTTTCCAATAATGAAAACCCTCGTTACCAGGGATACCAGTATATGACCTTTGTTTTGTTCAGCACTAAAATATACACAGAATAATTTTTAGAATTGCTGTATCAATATCTGCTACAGATTTAGTAAACACAATTTACAATTTCTTTGCCATTCTTTTGACCTTGAAATATACTCAACAGAGTTCTGTGTTCATAAATTTCTTGGATTAATTGTTTTCTATGTATGTATTTATATAACCATTGTGGTATACAGTTAGGTTCATTTGGTTTGATTTTATTCCACTTTAGAAATGTTCCCATACTGATTGATAATTATTTTTTTAATATGTAAAACTGTTATTATTTTAATTCTTTTGTTTATGCAAGATTAACTACATCTTTGAAAAGTCATTATAAAGTCAGGTTGTTTTATTAGTTTTTAAAATAGGAATTTTCTAAAAAGGGGATCAATTAAAGCTTCAATTTAGATTGCCAATTTGGAAATCTAAATCTATCCAAACACCAGAACATGCCATTTGTAGGTATCCCAGCCTTCTTGGTTTTCTTCTATTCCTTTCATTTGTGCAATACATATGTGTTTACACCATGCATACCACATGTCAAGTACAGTGTCTGTGATCACACATGTGAACTATGAACGTGATCGTCTGTCCCCTGGATCATATGGTGCAGCCAGGAAACAGACATATATGGTCATGGTGTGGTGCTGCCGGATAATACATTGGACCACAAAGTCGGTTTGCACTGCAAGGTTGGTGGTTGAAAATCACCAGCTACTCCTTAGAAACCCTGTATGGGGTCTCTGTGAGTCAGGACTGACTCAACGGCACTTAACAACCATAAGAGTATTACCCAGAATATGCTGGAGAAATATCTTCCTAGAATGCTCTGGAGGTGTGAATCTGGTTGGAGGGGTTGGGGAGGACAGGGAGAGTGTGACGAAGAGGGGGTGCACCTAACTTGAGATGACCTCCTAGCTAGATGGGCCCTCCTCCCTCTGTTGGGTGATAGAGAGCTGATGGTATTTGATAGTGTATTTCTCAAACCATTGATGGAAAAACTGAGTATCCATCTCTGGCACCTTAATAAGTATAGATCACACCAACTGTATGTACCTCAATGTCTTCTTTGATAGAGTCCCTAGAATGGTGAAATAGTTAGATGCTAGAAGTCTCTGATTTGGTGCTTCAAGGGTTAACAGTATTTCTCTTGCTGGCACCATGAATCTGGAGGATATTTCTAGTGACTAGCCCCGGGGATTTTACCTCAGCCATTAGAGTATCTTTTATCAGTGTCTTAAAGTGAAAACCTAAAGAAGTTTTTGCAGGTGACATGAATTGAAAGATAACAAACAATTTGAGTTTAAATTAATCTTGAAAAGTTGGGGCAAAGAGCCAGATTCTTAAAGCAATGATATATAAAAGAGATAAATGTATCCAGAATTATCACACAAGTACAGGGTGGAAGAGATGGTTTTGCAGCAATGCATGCAGAGATCTGAGTTTTGGTTATTTATGGACTCATAAATAACATGATTCAACAATTAATGTCAAACAAATAGTTCCGCATTGTTGTTATGGTGTTAGGTGGTGCCAAGCCAGTTCTGACACTTAGCCACCCTGTGCACAACAGAATGAGACATTGCCCAGTCTTGCACCATTCTCACAGTGCTTATGTTTGAGCCTATTGTTGCTGCCATGTGTCAGTTCATCTCCTTAGGGGTCTTCCCTCCACATTGTTGTTGTTAAAGGCCATCAAGTCAGTTCCAACACACAGCAATCCAGTATAAGGTTTCCAAGGAGCAGCTGGTGAGTTTGAACCACCAACCTTGTGGTTAGCAATCCATTACACCACACCAGAACTCCTCCCTCCACATTAGGCTGCATTAGTAGAAGTATATAGTATGTAAGACCAAGGAGGCTGTGGTTCCATTACCTAACAGACAGCACTTAGAAATAATGGGTGCACTGGTGTTGGAGGAGAATATTGAAAGTGCCATGGGCTGCCAAAAGAACAGATATGTGTTGGAAGAAGTGCAGCCAGAATGCTCCTTGGAGGCCAGGATGGCCAAACTTCATCTCTCATGCTTTGGACATATTGTCAGGAGGGACCAGTCACTGGAGAAGGATATCATGTTTGGTAGGGTGGAGGATCAGAGAAAAAGAGGAAGACCCCCCAGCAAGATGTATTGGCAAAATGGCAGCATCAATGGACTCAAGCTTGGCAACAATTGTGAGTTTTGCCCAGGACCAGGCAGTGTTTCGTTCTGTTATGCATAGGGTCGCTATGAGTCGGTACTGACCGATGACACTTAATAACAACAACAAGCTGAGCAGCACATTTGTAGAGAAATAAAAACCAACTGGCGTGGCACTGTAGGATAAGCACTGAACTGCTAACCACAAGGTTGGTACTTTAAACCCATCAGCCGCTCCTTGGCAATCCTATGCAGGGTCGATAAAAGTGGGAACCCTCTATACAGCATTTAGCAACATCAACAACAACAGAAACCAACTAGAGCATGTTCAGAGCAGAATGGCAACAGAATTCACATCTTCCTTGAAGGAGTAGTTACTAAACCTGAGGACATTTATAGCCTTGAGAGTTTGTCTTACACTATTTGACTAGCTGTCATGATAAAGAAGGATGATCTATGTCCTGCCTGTCACAAGAGGATAAGATAAGGAGCAAGGAATGGAAGCCCCAGGAGAAAAAGATTTCCCTTGTTTGAGAATAGGAGCTGCCTGGCCTGGGGTAGAACGTATGGCTTCAGGATGAAATGAGTTCCTTGTGATTGAACTGGTTCAAAAATAAACTGGATAATTACAGGTCAGGGAAAGTAACTTGTGTTAGATCCTTTATAATCAGTAAAAAAATTTTTTTTTCCTTCTTAGCTTCATAACCAGAGATAATCAAGATTTGATTATAAGGCAACTATCCATTTCTGACAGATTTCTTTTTAATAATAGAAATTAATGGTAATCAGATCATTTCATCCAAGCATCAAAATGTATGGTTTATCGCATATACTTTGTGTTTTAGTCTGTTTATACAGGCTGAATAAGTTTTGCTGTTATTGTTTCTGCCATGTTTACTGCACTGCCATTTCCCCCCAAAATCACTAGCTGATATATCCTAGAACTTGTTAGCAATGTTGGTATTTCCCCCTTCCTCCTATTGTTTACATCGTAGATTACATTTAGATTGTACAATATTATGGTTAACCTCAGTCTGACACTAAAATTTTGTTTTCTCCTCTGCCCTATCAGTGTCCTGGGGTGTAAGGTAACCAATCAAATGGCAACAAGAAATCAGACAGAGAAAATTTCCCAGATCTACTCACTTGTAATTCTCCTAATTTAGTAGGGGTTTTCCACAGGAAATCACAGAAGAATAGTTGAAATGCTCTTTATCTTATGTACTTTCCTTCTGAAGAAAGGAACAGTAAATTGTCTTCTTTGCATAGTGGTCTGAATTCCTGTACAACACAGCAGCTGTATTTGCTATAGTATAAATTCATTCTACATGGAATGATGTCTTTTAGGTATTTTCACCCATTGAGACCCAAATCATTTAATTACTTTTCTAACTAGCAGTTTTCAGTGACTGGGATAGATGAGGTTATTTAGGCTATAACATTATATCACTATAATTATTTTGTTTCTTAGAAAAAAGAAATCAGTGATATTTAATCTCAAGTTAATTTGAGTATCATAGAATCAAAAGTTATTTTTATTGATCTCAAATTAAGCTTGGGTCAAAAGTAATGTGTTAAAGAGACATTAGCACTTTTTAAAAGAATGTTAAATTTTTTATTTTAATAATGTTTTTAAAGAATAAATAAATCAGAAACCTAAGATAGTTATTTTAGACACAGTTTAGCCATACCTTCCATGTAGTCTAATTATTGCTTATGTAGTTTGTAAGCATTAAAAAAAATCTTTGGGGATTATAATTTCTCGTTTTGTTCTTTTCTGTTTGTTTGGGTTTTTTTCCCTTTAATTGTTTAAATTGAAATATTTCTAAGATAGTCCCAGAAAAGACATTTATTTATTATCAGAATTAACTCCCCAGGGACCTCAGTGAGCTTACTGAAAATAAAGGCTTTGGGTATTCAGTCTCAATTTTAATGACAAAAGTTAAAATCTCTGCCTAACATAAAGGTTTTTCTTTGTCTCTAAATTTTGATTTTCCATGCTATCAGAAGCCCCAATTGCAACAGGTAATTTGAGTGTTGAATGTATGTTTTTGCATAACTGTGATTGTGGTGAAATGTATTAAAAATGTTCATGATTTCAAACTTACTTTTTTCTATACAGTTGCTTTAAACTCAGAAATTCTGTGATTCTAAACTTTTTTTTTTCTTTTTTGAGTTTGAAACTGCAATCTTTGGGTATTGTCCTATGTGTGCTATGACAGAGAATAATAAAATTTTAGAGCTGGAAGACACTGTAGACATCATGTAGAGATTCCACACATAAAGAATTAAGAGGCCCAAAGAGCCTAGGTGATTCATGCAGAATCATAGCAAAAATCAGTGACTACAATTCTTACCAGTGAACTTCAAGTTTCTACTGCCTGACACTTAGTTCTTCTATTTCTACTGGACTGGAGCACTAAAAATTGGAACTAAAAATTTACCCAGATTTTTTCATCTGACTGTTTACAGACTTCAGGCTAGGTCTCTAAGTAAAATTATATTCAAGAGACATAAACTTATGCGTCATATTCAAGAAAAGGCATGGCTGACACAACGGTGTGTGTGAGTGTCCCATGGAAAAAGTTCTTCCAAAAGTTTAAGAATTGGGGAACATTTCTAGGATGCACAGTTTATTTAAATTGTCTGCAAAGAAAGCTATCATCTCTGCTGTTGTTTTCTCCAAACCCAGAATCATACTTGAAAGTAAATGACAACTTTGTATATAGATTGACGTTTTCTGATCATGCACTCCTGGGACATTTTCCCGTGACTAGAAGCCTAACTTGGTACTGTGAATGAGGTCTGTTTTCAAGTGGAGGGTGACAGCGTGTGTTTGGACTGATTGAAGAAACTCCCCTGGTGCAGCTGCCCTGGAAGAGCTTAGCTGTAATACAGAATTTGAGATCAGTTGTCCAGGTTACACAGTGCCTGTGGCAAAGGCAGTGTTTCTCTTACTCCCAGTCTCACTTATGTTGTATTTGGAACAAACTCTTGATTGTTTTCCACACATCCTACCACCTTGGCTAACCCCCAAAACAGTTGTGAAACTGTATCTAAGGGCTGAATTTTACCTGAGAATTGAATTTAGAAAAATTAAAGCAATTGTAGCATCCCTGAAGCAAGTCGTCTGTAAATGAAAGTTGTCTTTTTAAGTACAAAGTTTTCTTTCTAAAGAAGTACAATTGCTTCAAAAAACAATCCTCTTTCTTAGGGAAAAAAAAAAAAAAA
>NW_006408729.1:2061265-2091403 GCF_000296735.1 Chrysochloris asiatica | reverse complement strand
GTTCCGACCCATAGCGACCCTGTACAGGGTTTCCGAGGGTGTAAATCTTTACGGGAGTAGAAAGCCTCATCTTTCTCCCGCTGAGCGGCTGGTAGGTTCAAACCACTGACCTTAAGGTTCGCAGCCCAATTTGTAATCACTATGCTACCACAGCTCCAGGACTAGGGTTACCTAGCTGTAATTTCAAGCCTTTGTTGTTGCTAAGTGCTGTCAAGTTAGTTCCAACTCATAGTGACCCTGTATAAGGTTTCCAAGGCTTAAAATCTTCATAGGAGCGGAAAGCCTCATGTGTCTCTCTTGGAAATGCTACCTCGCTAGAATTGAGGACCTTGTGGTTCACAGCCCAGTGCTTATCATCTTATGGAGTCACCACTAAGAGTTAGTTAAATCTTAAAAGTTAGTGGAGTTCGTGTTCTCACTTTTTACTTCTTGTTGTTGGTAAGTGCCATCAAGTCGGTTCCGACTCACAGCGACCCTACATTGTGTTTCCTAGGAATGGCTGGTGAGTTTGAACCGCTGACCTTGCAGTTTAGACTAACCTTGCGTTCCAGTGCTTATCCTGCAGTGCTCTTAAAAAATGTATCAGGTTAATCCTTCACTGTTATACTACTAAGTGAGCCCTGTCAAGTAAACAAATAAATAAATGGAACTTAAAGTAAAATAGTCTGGTGGGCTCTGCTGTCAGTATCATTTCCTAATCTCACCATGGTAGAACTAATTATTCCTTTGTTCTTCTAACAGGTATTAATTAAATAAGTACTGGTTCTGTGAAAGTAATAGAGAAAAGACCTAGACAGGACATTTGTCCTCAAGGATAAATCAGTATAACAAAGGAACTAAGATGTATCATTAAGTACATGAACTATGATAAGATTGTGTTTATTTCCTTCACAAATGATCTAGTTACTCTAAGACAGGGAGGGGACCCTTTTTTTCTGACAAAATTTGTAACATCAGTCACTGTCTATACAAAATTATCAGCTTAAAAACTAGTCTGCTATGTTTGGTCAAACGTTTAATTAACTCACTCCTAATCTAATCAACATCAACAACATGATGGCTGGAACTGCAGATGACTTGGCAGGGCCAGACCAAATGATTTCATGGGCCTTATATTGCCCAAGGGCTGGATGTTCCCCACCCCTGTTCTAAGTTAAAGATAAACTTATGACTCAACTAGCTGGAGTGATTATAGAAGGCTTCAGGGCAGAGATTGCATTTGGGCTGGATTTTCAGAGAAAGATAGAAATTGGAAAGTAGAGAGAAAGCTAGGAAAATCAGCAATAACAGCTTAAAAAAATGGATCTCTCTGAGGTTGAATAGGAACTAATGAATAGTTCTACAGGGGTAAAAAAATAAAAAATACCATCGAGTCGGTTCCGACCCATAGTGACCCTCTAGAGGGTTTCTAAGGAGTGACTGGTGAGCTTGAACCACCAACCTTGCAGTTCAAACTGACTTTGCAGTCTAGCGCATTAACCCACAGCACCACACAGGAGTAAAGAGTGCATGAAAGAGAAAGGTGGGAATAAATTTGGAGAGGTCTGGTAGAGCCAAATCATGCAAACCTCAAGAATTTAGACTTTGTTTTGAGGCAATGGAAGTTTTAATAGAGAAACTATATGAACAGCATTGAGGAAAAAACATTAAAACTCATTGTCATTGAGTCAATTCTAACACATAGAACCTTATAGGACAGAATAGAGCTACCCCCAAAAGGTTTCAGACTGCCATCTCTTTCTCGCTTTGGATTTATCCTGATAGATTCAAATTGCTAACCTTTCTATTAGCGGTGAGCACTTTAACAATTGTGACACCAGGGTTCATGAGAATTTACATTAGGAATATAAATCTAGTAGAGAAGGCATGGTTCAAGGACACCTTTCAAAGAATCAGTGATTGTTCATGTGGTATACAAAGGTGCTTGCAAAAGCTCGTGGAAAATAGAATGAAAAGATAATAGAATTTTTCCATGAACTTTTTGAAGAGCCCTCATACTAAAGGTTCAAGCTACAATAAATACATAAACTAAGTCATTGAAAATTGAGGAAAGGGGCAAATGCCAGAATTTTTGAGGGTACCATCTGGCCCAAAGTTAGCAACTGATTAAATGCAGAACACAAGATATAGAGAAATCCAAACAGTAGGAGTGCAGTTGACATTAGTGAAATTGAGGTTTTCATTTCATTTAGCAGGAAGCCCTGGTGACACAACCACTAAGCACTTGGCTACTAACTAAAAGCTCGACAGGAGAATGACCTGGCAGTCTGTTTCCATAAAGATCACAGCCAAGAAAAACATAGGAGGTAGTCCCACTCTGTCGCACAGAGCCTCTGAGTCAGAGCTGACTTAATAGCATCCAACAAAAGCAGTTTCATTTAACAAGAGGTGATTAGTCTTCTATACGCTGAGTTTCAAAGTCTTTATTGATACAAAGATATTCTGAAAGCAGCTGGAAATGTTAGATAGTCTTGAAAGGAAGGTGAGGACATAACATTCAATTTAGAAGTCATGTATATGAAGTAAGCAGTGAATTCTTGGAGATCCGTAAGAGTATCGAAAGAGTGATCAGGTAAATAATAGAAATGGCCCAAGGACCAATATTGGTGAAACTTCTTTGACTGCTTCTACAAAGGCAGTGAGGAGGAAGAGGTGAGTTTCTAGGAGGCAGTAGTTCAGAAAAGTTAAGTTGGTTGAAGAATAAGAAATGGCACTGGTGGTATTTGTGGGTTAGGCACTGGGCTGCTAACCAAAAGTCATTGGTTCAAACCCACCAGCCACTCCATGGGAGAAAGATGAGAGACCATAAAGATTCATTCTAAAAAACCCTAAGGGGCAGTTCTACTGTGTGCTGTAGAGTCTCTATGAATTGGAATCTACTAGTTGGCAGTGGGCTTGTTTTGGTTTATTTGATTTTATTGGTTTGAAAACATAGAATCAGTCATGACCTTTAAGCACGTCTTCATTTCGGTGATAAGGAAATTAATTTGCAAAGAATTGTATACTACGTAGTGTTTGGATATTAGTGATTAGAGATTTTTCTTTCATATTTGGTAAGGAAAAATTATGGCACTTGGGCAGACATTAGTGACTTTTAAGAATTTCCCGTATTGCATCAAAGATCAAATGGAAGAGTATGTCTGTCTGTATTCTTTGGCTTCATGTGTGCCTAGCTCGTAGGTGGCTTTCAATAACTTCTCGTCTTTACATTTGTTGTCATCATCAGGAAAGGTTTTTTGCTTTTTTGTTCATAAGAATACAAGAGAAGAATGTATATGTTTATGGACTAAGGAGAAGGACCCGTTGAAGAAAGTGGGAGGAATGTAATTCAAAGGGCTCTGGAAGACGCATAGCATCCAGGATAATAATGAAATGGTTATTCCTGGAATAGGGAGCAAATCTGCATTTCTTTGAAATAGGGGGAAATATGTGAAGTTACAGGGATGTTTTGATCCTGGTAGCAGTAAGGAGAAGAGAGGTTGAAGGGACTCTCACACAGTGACTTCCACCTTCTCATTAAAGGAAGAGGAAATCAACTTCTGAGATCTGCCTAAGGCACGAAGATAGGAATTGCTGCCATTTATTTGGGCCTGGTATGTATCATGAACTATACTAGGCACTTTAAGTTATTTTATTTAATCCTTATGAAAAGGTAGAGATGATATATTTGTGTTCATGTGTTGCAGATGGGGAAATAAGTCAAAAAGGTTAACTAACTTGCAGAGAGTCATCAGCTAGTTTTGGGAGGAGCAAGGATTCAGAATGGGGTCTGTCTGTCTCCCAAGTCTGTGACCGTCATTGAAAGGGAGTCAATTTGAGATCTTGGAGGTGTAGCCTTGCACTGCATCATGATAAGGTCCTGTGGGGTTATCTCTGTGGGTCACTAGAGTGAACATCAAAGAAGGATGCTCTCATTTGAAGAGAAAGGCACTGTTAAACCAAGGTGGATCTGAAATGTAAATCCCAGATGCCTGAGCGTAAAAACAAGGGGGAATGATTACAGAAAAGGTTTAAGTCGGATACTAAAATTGTTGTTAAGTGCCATTGAGTTGTTTCAGATTCATAGGAGTGAATGGTGGGATTGAACCATGAACCTTGCAGTTAACAGTTCAGTGCTTATACTACAGTGCACACGACAGCAAATGCCTTATAGGCAATAAAAGTTGGGATAGGAAAAGGAAAGTACACTTGTGACTTGGACTTCAGAGGAAGTGCTTCTACCTCGGTTTCCCATCTTTGTTCCACTTTACACAGCTGCCTAATGGAATCCTGGTGTGGCACTGTAGGATAAGCGCAGGAATCCAAGGTTGGTTTGAATCACACGGTCAGTGGTTCAAACTCACCAGTCACTCCTCGGAAACCCTATACTGAGTCGCAACCAACTCAATGGCACTTAACAACAACAGTGGTTAGATTCTTCTTCGCATATCGCAGACACCCTTCTTTCTAGCATCCAGGCTAATGTCCTGCTTTGGCTGAATAATAATCACATTATAATTTAACTAACAAACTGAGAGGTTTAAACTGAGATCTTGTGCTCTCTTCGGCAGCACATATACTAACATTGGAATGATACAGAGAAGATTAGCATGGCCCCTGTGCAAGGATGACACACAAATTCGTGAAGCGTTCCATATTTAAAAAAAAAAAAAAATGAGATCTAACCTTTTTTTTTTTTTCTTTCATTTTAATTGAAAATCCAAAATAGTAAAAGAAAGATTCTAATCATCTTAAGTCTACCTGCTACCTAACACATGGAATCACCATGAATTGGAAATGACTGATTGGCAATGGGTTTTTCTCTGTTTTACCTAACACAGCTCTATATTTTCATAAGTCATCTTCCATAAATAACATATTTTAATCATGCATGCCCTGAAGAAATAATTACTGGATACCTACATGATAACAGAGGAGCTCTGGTAGTGTAGTGGTTATGAATCGGGCTGCAAACTTAAGGTCAACAGTTCGAAACTACCAGCAGATTTCTACTCCTGTAAATATTTACAAACTTGGAAGCCTTGTACAGGGTCACTATGAGTCAGAAATTACTCCATGGCACATCACGACATTATAACAAGCATTATTTCAAAGTACTGGGATTATTGTTGTTGTTGTTAAGTACTGTGGAGTTGGTTCCGACTCATAGTGACCCTGCACAGGGTTTCCGAGGCTGTAATTCTTTACGGGAGCAGAACACCTCATCTTTCGCCCGCAGAACAGCTGGTAGTTTTGAACTGCTGACCTTGAGGTTGGCAGCCCGACTCATAACCACTATGGTATAGCCTGCTAAATAGCAATTAATGCATTGGCGGGTAAGCAGAGAAGAGGAACAAGGAATGCAAGGATGGAAGTGGTACAAGTTCAAATAGGACCAGGATGGTCATTGAAAGCCTTGCCAAGAAAATGGTATTTATACAAAGTCTGAAAGAAGATAACAGAATGTCCAGATATCCAGAAAAGAGTATTCCAGACAGAGGAATCAGAGCTACAAAGACCAGAAGGTGGAAGCTGAATTGGCATGTTAAAAAACAGCGAAGAGGCTGATGTGGAAGGGACCAAGTAGGGGTGAGGAAGAGTGAGTGAAGAGTAGAAATAAGGTCAGAGAGGAAATGGAGGTCAGATAGTGAGGGCTTTGTAAACCGTTGTAAGGACTTTGGCTTTTAAACTGTGGGTGAGATGGAAAGGCATTGGAGGTTGGGTTGTGTTTCTTTTTTTTCTTTTAACTTCTTATGGAAATTTTTAACAATATACGGAAGTATGCTGAACAGTAGAATGAGCCCAGTTGTGGTTTCCACTCAGCTTCAACCATGTTTGCTTTTGGAGGTTTTGAGCAGCAAAGTGACAAGACTTGGCATGACCTGACATGTTCAGGATCACTCAGGATTGGCCACAAGGATGTGGGGCAGACACAGGAAACTTGATGAAGATCTGTTGCAAAAACTCAGGAGACAAATGATGGTGGTTTAGAACCAGGGTGTAGCAATGGAGGCAGTAAAAAATGGTCACTTTGAAGGTCTGACAAAAAATGAAAGTCAAAAAGTACTGCTATTGGGGTTACAATTCATACATACATGGGTTTATTCCAAATAAAACGTGTTTAAACATGTATCTGTGATCATTGGATGGATGACTACAGGCAAGTCTGCAGTCTCCTAAAGATGCCTTACAAAAAAAAAAAAAAACTAATCAAAACAGTGATGTTCTAGGGGCTCTGCTAGATCAGTTAATTCAAGGCTGGGAGTTTAGCTCAGAAGATTATGCTGACTATTTTTTAGAATGCCAAGGAGTTAATCTTGATAGACTTTCTTGGACACAGGACAATCATGTGGACTTATGAAGAAGCTTTAAGAAAATCGAAAACTGCATTGGTGAGAAAAAAAATCCAGAAAAGTTGCACTAAGGAATTTTTTTTTTTCCTATCATGACAATGCTTCTAGATAATAAGGATTGTCCTTTGAGAATTTCTTTAGGAAACTTTACCCCATCTATCCTACACCCTGATCTTGCCCCTTCAAACTTATTTTTGTTTCCAAATTCAAAGAACATTTAAAAGGAACACCGTTTTGAGTCCATCAAGAATACCCAAACTGCCATTTTGACATGGTATAAATCAAATCAAAGAGATAGAAATACTACCTTCAGAAAAATGTATAGAAATAAAAGGCAGATATGTTGAAAAACAGTAAATTCATTCACATTTGGATTTTTGTTTAATAAAGATGTGTATGATTTTGTAGTAATGATTTTTTTTTTAAAGTTTTTATTGTGGCTTGAATGATACTTACATTGGAGAACATCGGTTTTACCTTCATACTTTAATTGCAATGATTACAATCTCTGCCATGCATCATCATTCAACAGTATTTTTGCTTCTATTCCCTCTGTTTTTGTTTTTTGGGATGTACACAAAAACTCTCAGGAATATATAATCATTTAAATAAACAAAGGGCATAATATGCAAGCCTGCCTCCTGGCTGCCAGTAACTATGTAGCAATGATTTTTGACTAATTTTCATATTGCTTATTTTATACTTTGTTAAAAAAAATAATTTGAGAATGAATATTGTCAATAAACAAACAAGGTAAGAAATGTAGAAAATTATACCAGAGTTACCACTTTTGTAATATTAATTTTATGTTTAAAAATGTTTGCATTCCCCCAAAATAACTTATAAATAAACACTTGTAACAAAATAAACAAAAAGGAAATCTTAGATCAAAGTATGACAGAAAAACTAGCCTTTCAGAGCAGAGTTACATGTACACAGATTTTGTGCACCTTCTCTTTAGAGTTGATATACCCCTTAGACTATTTTGTTGTGTTTAATGGCACAGTTTGCTAATCCCTGCCTACATCTTAAACCATTTATTGTTGCTGAACAATCAAATAGGGTGCCAACCCAGTGAAAAAATATGAATGAGTCAGTGCAAATCCATGAGCACTACTGGAAAAACAACAATGTCATCAACAGTTAACCGATCAAGGATGAATTCCAAGATCCTCTGTCTTTCCTTGGGTTTTGTCATTTGTCCTTCAATATGTCTGAACCCCCATTTCCTTATCCAAATGGGGAAAAGTAGCACCAACTTCTCAGGGTTGTTGATAGGTCCACAACAGTAAAAGAAAAGGAAGGAAACTGGATCTTTTGTGGTACCTACCATCCCAAGTCCTGGTGTGGCTCTGTAGGATGAGCTCTGGACTACTAACCACAAAGTCGGCAGTTCAAACCCACCAGCTACACCTCAAAAACCCTACATAGATAGGGTCACTATAAGTCAAAACCAACTTGACGCCACTCAACAACAACCACACCATATACCAGGCCCTCTGCAGTCCTCACAATAGTTACTGTTGTTGTTAGGGACCATCGAGTCGGTACCCACCCATAGAGACCTTATGCACAGCAGAACGAAGCACTGCATACCTGAGGGCATATTATTAGTCCATGTTGTGAATGTGTAACCTGAGGCTCAGAGGAATCCCGTCTCAGAAAGAAGGAATAAACTGACTTTCCTGAACATTGCTGTGTAGTTTACTTACCAGAAACTGCATTAGACGTGATTCTGTACAATCTCATTTAATAAAGGTTATTCTGTGATACCTGGATGCGCAATAAATAATAAAGAACAGCGAAACCTATTTTACATTACTGAGAAAAGATATAGCATTAAAAACAATGTTTCCTTCCTTCCTTTCTTTTTGTCTTGTAGTCTAACAGCATAAAAAATGAATACCTAGATTCATGTCTGTGGCAAGAATTTCTTTTTCTTTTTTTCTTTTTTATGAAGGAATAAACACGCTTCTGCCACCGGTCACATCTAACTCTGAGACCTCCTCTCTTACAATAACCACCACCACACCCCACCCACACCCCAAATTTGTACTTTTCAAGAATATCTACCATGTGCCAATAATGTACTAAGCAAAGTACATTTGTAAAACACTAAGGGGACTAATCGAGCTACGTACAACAACAACAAAAAAGAATGAATCAGGTAGTAGCACACAATGTAATGGACAGAACATGGCTTTTGCAGGTGGGCAGACCCAAGTTGAAAGTGCTGCCCTATTTCTACAGTTACAAGAACTGTAACCACTCACTACTTCATCTTAAGGAGCCTCTGTTCCCTTGACTATAAAATGGGGTGCCACAACTGACTCCACAGGATCTTATGAGGAGTAGCTGAGTTCACATGTTCCCTTCCATCAAACTCAGAAAGTTACAAATTATAGATAGTATGTGCTATGGAATTGCAACAAGCAAGTGAGATAAAATAATAACCCTAGAATTCCCAGTTAGTTTTATCATCTTCTTCTTGTAATAAATTGCATGTAGGCTTTCTGATCCCTCCCCTCTTCCTTCCAGGTATAGTCCCCCAAAAGGGACAGTGATGGAGTTTTGTGAGCTCAAGTGGTGAGGAGGGTACCATGGAAGACTTAGATTCAGGTCTCAACCTTGAAGAATGAATGAGTGGGTCTAAGTAAAAGATAGACACAAGGGACACCTCAGGTGGTAGAAATCACTGAGAAGCGGTGATAAGCAGGTATGGGTAGGTAATGATAAGACTCTTACCACAGGCCTTTTCACATGCTGTTCTCCTGGCAGGAGTGCTTTTCTCGGTCCCCTCAAACCTTAACCATCTCCTTTTTTGGTACGTTCCATCATCTTTTAGATCTCAGCCTTTATTATTCTCTCACGTATTACTCCCTCAGGAAGCTTTTCTCAACTTTCTAACCAGGTCAAATCTCTCTACTGTGAGAAAGAGAGAGGGAGTGAAAGAGAGAAATAGGTATAGATAAATCCTTTGTAGCTCCACAGTTGCACATTTAGTTGTGAGAATATTGGATTAGAATTCATGTCACTCTTGAGCCCCATCAAAACAGGAGCTGTGCCTGTTTTATGCTCACTGTGTAGTTCTTCATTCCTTGACAGTACATGAAACATACCAAGTAACCATTTTTGTCAAGTTCATTCTGACTTATGGTGAGTCAATATGTGTCAGAGTAGAATTGTGCTCTATTGAGTTCTCAAAAGCTGACTTTTTATAGTAGTTTGGCAGGCCTCTGTGTGTGTATGGGGAGGGGAGAGGAGACATTAGGGAGGGGGTAGCTCTGACCACTAACCTTTTGGCTAGCTGTTGGTACTACCCAGGAACACCCAAAACCACAAAACCCTAGTACCCTTGAGTCAGTCCCTACTCATAGCGACCCATAAGGTTTCCAAGGCTGTAAATTTTTACAGAAGCAGAATACCTCATCTTTCTCCTTCTGAGAAGCCTAAGGCTTAGCCCACTGTACCAGCAGGGCTCTTTAGGACCTTGGTGGTGGTGGTGGTGGTGGTTGTAAGCCTCCAAGTGTGTTCCGACTTGTATAGGGTTTTCAAGGCTGTATATCTTTATGGGAGCGGAAAGCTTCATCTTTCTCCCGCCAAGCAGCTGGGAGATTACAGTTGTTGACTTTGCAGTTAGCAACCCAACTCGTAACCAACTATGCTCCCAGAGCCCCTTTTAGGACCATAAAAGAGCTTAATAAATACTCACTGAAAGAATGGATAAATGTTCGCTTATCAGTGAACCTCGATGGGAAGGAGGATTTATATTTGAATTCAAACCCACCAGCTGCTCCTTGGAAACCCTATATATGGTAGCTGTGAGTTGGAACTGACGCAACAGCACTTAACAACAACAATAATAATCCTATTAGAAGGAGGTGTAGTGGATTACATGTTGGGCTACTAACTTCAAAGATCAGCAGTTCAAATCCACCAGCTGCACCAAGGGTGAATGATGAGGCTGTCTGCTCCTGTAAAGATTTACAGCCTCAGAAACCCTAAGCAGTAGTCTTAAAGCATCTCAGTAAGTTGGAATCAACTCAATGGCAGTGGGTTAATCCCATTAGATGCCAAATACTGCATTAATTTATTTAATCTTTAAAGCAATCTTTTTGAGATTTATTTTATTGTTAATCTTATTTTAAAAATGGAAAAACTGAAGTCCAGAGATGTTAAGCATCCTGTTCAGGCCCTCAGCTAATTAAGTAGCAATAGGGATTTGAACCAGGCAGGTCTGCTTTAGAGCCCTTGGACTTAACCATGTTGCTTTGCTGTTTATGCAGAGGACTAAGTCAAATACCCAGTTAAGTTGTGGCCAATTTCTATTTGAAAATTGTGGATTTTTTCCCACCTTCTCTTCAATATTGTCATCATCACTTAAGGAGAAAAAGTAATCCCCCCAAAAAAACCACTTCATGTGTCATGGCTTACATTTATGTTGACTCTATATTCTGCCAAAGTGCTTTGGTCAAATTTACCCAGAAAGTAAACTGGATGTTTCAAATGCTACTTCCCAGAAAATATTAAAGTGGTTCTCTTAATCATCTTTGAAAAGCCACCTTTGTACTTTGTCACAGCATGACAGAGTTGCTTTACATAAAAAGAGGTGATTTGACTAAGTTCAGTGTTATTTGAGACCCTTGGTTTCTATTTCTTATTCAAAAAGCAGATGTAGCCTGTGGTCCTCATTGAGTCAGATGTTGAGTCAGAAAGCTTTTGGAGCAAAGTCTTGATTTCATCAAGGAAGCCAAGATATGCTGAGCACTCCCAGGAATGGTGTTATTATAATAACGTAATTACTACTAGAAAGTTAACAAGCCCAATAAAATACAATACTCTGAGGAAAAAGCTTACCCTGGGAATAGAAGTTGTCTGAATCAGTCATTTATCCCACTTACCTGCCTTTAAACAGGATTTTTAAAAAACTTTTTATTGTGAATTGAGTGAAGATTTATAGACAAGATCATCAGTGTTACATTGAACAAATCATATTCTTTGTTTCATATCAGTGATTGCAACAGGTTTATTATTTTTTAAAACCATCTCAGCACAATTGGACTATTTTTAAATCTCTAGGTAGAAGAGTGTTTCCCTGCCATTCATAAGGTTTTCAGTGACTAAACATTTGGAGTAGTTCGTCACTCCTTCTTCCTAGTCTGTCTTCATCTGGAAGCTCATCTGAAACCTCTCCACCATGAGTGACCCTTGTTGTTGTTAAGTGCCGTCGAGTCGGTTCAGACCCATAGAGACCCAGAACAGGGTTTCCAAGGCTGTAAATCTTTACAGGAGCAGAAAGCCTCATCTTTCTTCCATGGAGCAGCTGGTAGTTTCGAAATGCTAACCTTGCAGTTCACAACCCGATTTATAACCACTATGCTACCAGAGTGCCTATAGGTAACCCTGCTGGTATTTAAAATACCCATGGCATAGTTTCCAGAATCACAGCAACTCACAAGCCACCACAGTACGACAAACTGACAGATGTATTTATTGCATTAGGCAAATCTGCTGCACAAGACCTTTTTAAAATGTGGAAGAGCAAAGATGTAAGCTTAAGGACTAAGGTACACTTGACCCAAGCCATGGTATTTTCAATAGCCTCATATGCATGCGAAAGCTTGGACAGTGAATAGGGAAGACTGTAGAATTGATGCTTTTGAGTTATGGTGTTGGAGGAGAATATTGAAAGTGCCATGGGCTGCTAAAGAACCAACGCATCTGTGTTAGAAGAAGTACAGCCAGAGTGCTCCTTGGAGGCCAGGATGGCCAAATTTGGTCACTCATATTTCAGACCTATTGTCAGGAAAGACCAGTCACTGGAGAAGGATATCATGTTTGGTAAGGTGAAGAGTTAGAAAAAAAGAGGAAGACCCCCCAGCGAGATGGATTGGCAAAGTGGCTGCATCGATGGGCTCAAGCATGGCAATAATTGTGAGGTTGGCTCAGGACCGGGCAGGGTTTTTGTTTTATGCATAGGGTCGCTATAAGTCGGTACCGACTCAATACCACCTAACAAAAACAACAAGGTAGAAGAATATATTATAATATTATATAGAATAATGGTTAACACTTGTGTACTGCTGTGATTTGTTGGGAAGTGTTCTAATCACTTTATATGCACTGATTTTCTTAGTTCTCACAATAATGCTTTGAGTTATCCCCATTTTACAGATGAGGAAACTCAACACTACCCAAGGTCACACACAAACTAAGTGGTAGAACTGTGTTCAAACCCACATAGTCTGCCCCAAAGTCTTTGTTCTTTAGTAGCTAATTAGGTGTTTGATTACCTTTGTCTCCTTGAGCTAACTGAAAGCTTAATTAGTATTTGGACCATTTATGTTTATAAAGAGAATCTTTCTGCAATAACCCGCCCTTTCTCGCAGACACAGATGCTCGCTAATAACCAATTTTCAAGGGAGCCACTATTCAAAGATGTAAAAGAGAGACTGAGTAAAAAGTATGATCTCCATAGAACCAATGGTATTCTGAATCAACTGCAAGTGATACAATGATCATGGCATTTTATAAAGTATACTCTTCCCCAATTATCATTCCAGTTTCTTCAAGAACCATCTAAACTGAAAATAGTATCATGTTTTTTCTGCCCCCACACTTCAGCTTTCTTCTTTCAGTCAGTATTTTGGAAAGTCCACAAAACCCAGGGGCCTCCCTGTCATGGCCTGTGGTCAATGTAAAAACCAGATGATGCCATGCTGATTTAGATTCTTTCACAGGGATCCAACACCACATTAGTCACTGGCAAATTTTCAGGTCCTTTACCTCAGAGACTACGCAGTTCCTCATTCTTGCCACCCTTCAATCATGAAGTAATAGTGAAAAAGATATGAGTACTGTTTGAGGACACCTCCCACCTCTTTCCTTCTATGCCAGTGACTAATTCCTTCATATAGAAGTAACACTGAAGAATCCAGAAACCCAAGTGACTGGGTTGTAATCGCTGTATTCCTCCCTGTCTCCTGTTGAAGTGAGAAGCCAACCTGATTTCACACAAGTGAAGCAATCCATTGTGCCTTAAACTGTTGCTCTCCTGGGCTCAGTGTCACTTAGAAATGAAATGACAAGGTCTATTTAGTGTTCTTTCACTGTTTCTTTATTACTGAAGAAGTCCCTATGGGATATATAGTATAAGACAGATTTCAGATATGGTCATCAAGGCACTGGGATTGGTTTCACCAATCCAGAGAGCAAGGAGACACCACAGCCATCTTCAGTACAAACCCAGAACTTGTCATTCCCTGTCCTTCGCTTTAGGGGCAAAGACTTCCTGTCTGTTATAAATAGAAAAGCACTAAGTTCGTAATTAGCTATGTGCTCAGAGGGTTTTGTTATTGTTGTTGTTTAAATGATTTGTTGTTGTTATTAAGTGCCATCCAGTTGGTTCCTACCCAAAGCAACCCTGTATAGGGTTTCTGACGAGTGGCTGGTGAGCTTGAACTATCAACCCTGTGGTTGAAATGACTTTGCAGTCCAGCACATTAACCCACAATGCCTATACCTGTTTAAAACCAGTGTCCTGGCCACACAGTCATTTTCTACTCTTGGGGGTGGGGGGACCCATGTGCATCAGAATAGAGCTCTGCTTCATGAGATTTTTAATGGATGGTTTTCTCGGAATTTTAAGAGTCCTTAGGAGATGCAAGTGGTTAACATACTTGGTTGCTGACTGAAAGGTTGGTGATTTGAGTTGACCCCAAGTCAACTTAGAAGAAAGACCTGGCAGTCTACTTGTGAAAATCCAGCCATTGAAACTGTATGGAGCACAGCTCTATTCTGATAAACATGGGGTCACCATGAGTCAGAGTAAACTTCATAGCAACTGGGTTTTTGGTTTGAGTTTTTGTCTGTTTGATTGCTTTGTATACCTGCTTAGGAAATTGTTTATTTGTGCTTTGAGATGGGCAAATCCAAATTTACTCCTAAATCCTGTTTGGGATTAACTTGCTCTACAAGGACTAGAGGTCACTCCTGCTCCTAGAAAGGGGTGGTAAGGATTCAGAAGCAAACTTTTACAGCTACTATGAACCAAGAGTCAGGCAGAGAGGCACTAAAATTGCAGTAGAGTTATACTGTTTATTACAACAGAGTCTGTCTCTTACTCGGGGAAAAGTTTCCCAAAAACTATATGAGGAAAACTTCCAGTTCTGATAAACTTCTCAAATCTTGTGACAAAATATTAGAATTTGGAAAACTCCATTCTGAGAAAATTCCACCAAGACCCTACCTCATGAATATGAGTCCATTTGATAATGCTGATATTAGGCATGGCCTTGTTGAAAGAGAGTCTGTCTCTTTCCCAGAAGTCTTATTGGTAGATGTAGGTTCTTCACCAGTTAGACCAGAAGGACTTCCATCAAGGAGCCATCTCTAGGTGGGATTCCAGTCTACTTTCCTTTTGGGATTCTGAGCTGCTTGTGCAGATTGATTGATTTTTTTAATGGTTGTATTGTTGGAAGATCTTGGATTTAGGTCATGTACTTCCTCAAATCAAGACCATATGAGCTAAAGAGATAGGGTGATCACTTCATTTGCACTGAAAGTCTTGCATTCCATGAAACTCCTCAGTCCAGGCAAACCCAGATGGTCAGTGACCCTGTGTGGCAATACTTCTGTACACTATGTTGTTGTTGTTAAGTGCTGTTGAGTCGATTCTGACTCTTAGCGACCCTGTATAGGGTTTCCAAGGAGTGGTTGGTGAGCTTGAACCACCAACTTTTCAGTTCAAACGACTTTGCAGTCTGACGCATTAGCCCACAGAGCCACACTATACTATACACTATATCCCGAGTCCTAGTATGGCACTGTAGGATAAACACTGGACTGTCAACCACAGGGTCGGTGATTCAAACCCACCTGCTGCTCCTCAAAAACCTTATAAAGATGACTCAATGGAACTTAATAACAGCATACACTATACCTAAGAGTTGGGCTGAATTTATCACAGGGTTCTGGTTTAATAGATTCTAGCAGGTAAAAGATAAGTTTATTACAGCTTATTTTTAGAGGCATGATTTTAGTGCTTGGGCTTTCTCAAGGTAAGAAATCTGGGGCCTTCTATAGAGAGCTAGAAGACCAACTGGAGGAACAACAATGTCGAAGCTCTCATTTAAGAACTCATTATTTCCTTGCTGTTTCTTTTTTATTGCCATCCTCATCATTATTAAGGTATAATAGTACAAAAGATAAGTTAGCTTCAATGAAAAAATCTGATTTTAATAAAAAAGTGTATTTTATTAGAACTAAACACGTGTCAAATCTAAGGATTTCCATTTTTTAATTGAGGAAGCTCATTGTGTCCTGGTCATATGTAACTCAGTAATAGAGATCATGATATAGAGGTTGCAAAGGCTGAAATATTCTAACAGTTACTTGTGGGTTAAGTGCTTGGCTTGAGCATCCACTGTCACCCTCTGGAAGCAGATCCTTGGACAGTAGTGTCTCTCCTGCCTCATTGTGGCAGAGTTAGGATACACTGCTTCTGTTTACCACTTTCCTTCTCTTACTTTCAATTAGAGTAATAATACATCCTCTTATCACCAGTCATTCACTCAGCTTAAATGACCAAAAAATGTGCAGAGGGTGCAAATGAAAGCAAGCTCTTTTTAGGAAGGGAGTGCTTTATAGCTGCACTGTATCCCCCAAGGTGCACTGTACCAACTTTAATCTATACTGCATTTTAAGTGGTCTGCTTTCTGGAGTATATCTTCCCACTGCTCAAAACAACCACCATTCGAATTTTCATTCTGTCATTTGTCAGTGCTTATTTTTAAAAATGGAACTGTGGTCATATATGTATGTTGTTGATGTTGGTAAGTGTCATCAAGTTGATTTCAACACATAACCACCCTGATAGAGTTTCCAAAGAGCGGCTAGTTGGTTTGAACCACTGACCTTGTGGTCCATCAGCACCACACCAGGAGTCCTCATATGTGTATATGCATGTTTAATTTTATGTCTTTATACTTTCTCATAAACACTTTTCCATATTGCTGTATAGTAAGATATGCTGACTTTTGAAATGTGCTTCTTATATAGATCTGCAACTATATGGGACCTGCAAAGGTTATTGTTCAACTGGTCACAAATGGAAAAAACATCCACCTGCATGCACACAGCCTGGTGGGGAAACACTGTGAGGATGGAATATGTACAGTGACCGCTGGACCCAAGGATATGGTGGTTGGGTAAGTACATGATGTTGTGGAAGGCAGGAACAGATGAAATGTGGGTCCCAGGGATTTTAACTAAACAGGGCCTTTTGACTAGGAACTTTCCTGAGATCATCAGAGGATCTCAAAAACCATGAAAGCCTTGTGCCCTCACTTGGACTATGAGGAGTAAGGTAACCACATGTCAGTTTGTCTCAAACTGCCAGTTTGCACTTGTGGTCTTGGCCTCATTATTTATAGCACCCTTTTCACTCTCCTAAGTGGCTCCCTTTTGATGGTAAAATATATGGTCACCTGATCTAGACAGCACTTTTGACACTAGTTACACCGTCTTCTAGAAATAATGGTAAGGAGGAAATAGAAGTAAGAAAACTAATTTTAGCAGAAGCTAACACTTCGTAGATGGTCTCAACATCTTGATGATTCCTTTAATGAACTACTGACTTTAGTTTTATAGTGTGAACATTCGGAGCATAAAGTGAATAAATAAACATTGTCTCAGCTCTGTGCTACTTAGAATGTGTTCACAAATAAGAATTCAAGGATTGAAAATTTGCTTTATCTTTCGTTAAGCTTGAAATATAAACACAAGGTGACATACTCGTTTAAGAGTTTGCCACACAAATAAAACAAGCAATTTTGTGAAAAATAGCTGTTGGTGATCCATCTTTAGAATCAAGGAAATTTTGGGTGTAGCAAGTTGGCATGACAAAAGGGACTAGTTTGACCTGCTAGAGTCTTTTAAATAAGTATGCACCCATCAAAGAAGTAGGGGAAGTTCATTGGGAGGGGATGAAACTAACTTTAAATGAGAATGCTCCCTATAGGGACTAGTAGGCTAGGGAAAGATTATAAACTCCAAAATACCCAGTAAAGGGGAGATGGAGGAGGGGCTTTTTCCAAGTTAGGTTAATAAAACTCCTTGTCAAATGGCCACGCAACATGTCTGCCCTTGTCTATGGGGCTAGGTGCCTGATTTTGTGAAGTCGAATAAAGAAAACCTCATTCTTGCTAAAATTAGTACAGATTGGATTACTTGAGTGTTTGTCAGTATAGACAATGTTTCTCAGATTTTTAATGAATGAAGTCCCATTTATTGGATATAATGGGTAAAATCAATTTAATCCAAAATAAGAATGTTTAGATTAATTTTGTTTAATTCTGTAAAGTAACCTTCAATATTTTCCTAATCTTGGTTTAAATGGTGCATGCTAAAATTCCAGTTAATCTGGGCTATTCATTCAAAAGAAAGGAATTGTTTAAACCAACTATAATTAAACTGATGGTAGCATTTCAGCCTTTGAATTTAGATCAAGTTTCAAATTGGTTGTTATTGGGGAGATTGAGCTTTCATGTTCCAAGGCATTTCTTTGTTTGACTGTTAAAATATTCAAGTGTGAAAAACCTAGAGAGAGAGCTTTCAAGTCACTAAAATCTGATTCTTTTGATGTTAGCAGAAAAAACACTCTAGGTTGAAGGAAGAAGCTTAAATTGATTTGAAAAATTCAAGTGTGCTTTATATGAACTTGTTTCAACATTCTTTTGAAAGATTGGCCCATTTCCTGTTCTATATGACAGTTGTTTCATCGTCTGTTTTGGAATACCCTTTCCAGTTCCTGACTGACCTGTCAGAGCTTTGAAATGCAGGGTAATTGTCATGGTTTCAGACTAGTTGATTGCTTAGTGTTTTTGCAGATTGACTCATGTTAATTTGAAGTGTTTTTTTCTCCTTGGTTTTGCTTAATCTTTGTGATAATCATATCCTTTAGAGGAAAAAGAAATGTCCTACTAATAATCTTTGTTATTATAAAACATTCAGTGTATTGTCTGTAATTTGTTGTTTCTGTAACATGGCTTAACAATTTTTTGAGGAGTTCAGTAGGGACAAATGGTTATTTAGGAGTCTCTGGGCAGCACAGACAGTTAATGCACTTGGCTGTTAACCAAAAGATTGGTACTTCCAGTCCACTCAGAGAGGCCTGACAGAAAAGTTCTCGTGATCTACGCTGAAACACATAGGACTGCAGTGATTTGGAATCAACTCAACTCAAAGTCAGTTTAAGCTGCAAGATCAATGGTTCAAACTCAACGGCCACTCCTCAGAAACTCTGTACAGGGTTACTGTCTGAGTTGGAACCAACTCCACAGCACTTAACAACAACAATAGGTGTTAAAAAGGAGCCCTGGTGGTGCTGTTGTTTAGGTGTTGGTCTGCTAACCACAGGTCAATGATTCAAACCCACTGGCTGCTCTGCAGGAGAAAGATGAGGTAGTCTGCTTCTGTGAAGATTTACAGTTTCAGAAACCCTATATAAGGGTCACTGTGAGTCAATCTACTCAGTGCCCATGGGTTTGGCTTATTTGGTTTAGAGTTGGTGCAAAGGTTTAAGTGCTTGACTACTGACTAAAAGATTGCTGCTGTTTTTGTATACCATCAAGTCAATTCTGACTCATGACAACCATCTAGGAAGGACTAGAACTGCCCCCATAGGATTTCCTAGGCTGTTTTTTCCCACCACCACTAATCTGTTAGTTTGTCGTACTGTGGTGGCTTGTGTGTTGCTGTGATTCTGGAAGCTATGCCACCAGTATTTTTAATACCAGCAGGGTCACCCATGGTAGACAGGTTTCAGCAGAGCTTCCAAATTAAGACAGACTAGGAAGAAGGAGAGGCAGACTGCTTTTAAATGTTTAGCCACTAAAAACCTTATGAATAGCAGTGTAACATTGAAAGATACAGTGCCAGAAGATGAAAACATTATAAATAATATTAGAATATTGGCAGCTATAGTACCAAAATCTGAGACTCTCAGGAAGAAAGACACTCAAAACACAACTGAGGAAGAGCTGATTCTTCAAAGAAGAGTTGACTGTGATGACATGAATGGCATAAAGTTTTCAGAACCTTAATTTGCTGATGGGAGCACAACTAAAATTGAGGAGAAACAGCTTTAACAATCCATTAACAGTCAGATCTTGGAATGTATGAAGTATTGATCTAGGAATATTGAAAGTTGGCAAAAATGAAATGGAATGTATAAAGATTGATATCTTCGGCATAAGTGAGCTGAATGGGCTGGTATTGGCCATTATGAACCTGACAATCATATGATTTACTACGGCAGGAATGACAAATTGAAGAGGAAGGGCATCACATTCCTGGTCAAAAAGAACATTGCAACTTTATCTTGAAATACACTGCTGTATGTGATAAGATAATCCATATACTTACAAGGAAGACCAGTTACCAATATTATTCAAATTTACACACCAAACACCAAAGCAAGTAATGATGAAATAGAAGAATTCTATTAACTTCTTCAGTTAAAAATTGATCAAACTTGCAATCAAGATGTTTTGATGATTACTAGTGATTGGAATGCACAGGTTGGAAACAAAGAGGAAGGATCAGTAATGAGAAACTATGGCCTTGGTGATAGAAATGATACTGGAGATCACATGATAGAATTTTGTAAGACCAAAAATTTATTCATTAAAAATACCGTTTTTAAACAACAAAAAAGGCAACTATATACATGGACCTCACCAGATGGAATACACAAGAATCAAATTGATTATATCTGTGTGCAGAGACAGTGGAAAAAGGTCAATATCATCAAGCAAAACAAGGCCAGGGCCAACTGAGGAACAGACCATCAAGTCTCATGTGCAAATTCAGACTGAAGTTGAAGAAAATTAAAACAAGTTCACAAAAAACAAAATATGACTTTGAATATATCCCACTTGAATTTAGAGACCATCTCAAGAACAGATTTATGCATTAAACATTAATGACTGAAGACAGTAGACTTGTGGGATGACATCAAGAACATCATGCAGGAAAGAAACAAAAGATCATGAAAAAGACAGGAAGGAAAGAAAAGGTCAAAATGAACATCAGAAGAAACTCTGAAACTTTCCTTGAATATAGAGAAGCAAAAGTGAATGGAAGAAATAAGGTAAAAAAGCTGAATAGAAAATTTGAAAGGATAGCTTGAGAAGATTGTTATATGTCAAATATTATGTTTATATGTATATATATGGAGTTCTGGTGTGGTGCCATAGGATAAGCACTTAAATGTAAAATCAGTTTAAACTGCAAGGTCAATTGTTCAAACTCACCAGCCACTCTTCAGAAACCCATACAGGTCACTATGAGTTGGCTATATATATATATATCCTGTTTATATATGCTTGTATATTATATATATATATATAATATATATATTATTTGTATATGTTATATATATGTGTGTGTGTGTTATATATAAATAATATATATTATATATAAGCATATATAAAAAATATATAAGCATATATAAACAGGATATATATATATATAGCCAACTCATAGTGACCTGTATAGGGTTTCTGCTTATATATATGTTAAGTAGCTCTGGTAGTGTAGTGGTTACGAATCAGGTTGCAAACTGCAAGGTCAGCAGTTTGAATCTACCAGCTGTTCCCAGCTGTTCCTCAGGAGAAAGATGAGGCTTTCTGCTCCCGTAAAGATTTATAGCCTTGGAAACCCTGTACAGGGTCGCTATGGGTCAGAATTGACTTGACAGCACTTAATAACAACAACATATATATGTTATATATATGTTTACATATATATAACATATATATATATATTCTGTTTTTGTTGTTGTTGTTGTTAAGTGCTCCTGCAAATAAAGCCTCTGAACCCCTATACAGGGTCTCTATGAGTCATCAACTCAGTGGCACTTAACAACAGCATGAGCAAAATATTGAATGATGCAGGAAGCATCAAAAAAAGATAGCATGTATACACAGAATCACTGTACCCCTCTTAAAAAAAAAAAAAAAAAAAAGGTCAATCTTCAAACATTTCAAGACGTAGCATATGATCAAGAACCAAAAGTACTGATGGAAGAAGTCCAAAGTGCAATGAAGGGATTGGTGAAAGGCAAAGCTCCAGTAATTGATACAATACAAATTGAACATTTTCAACAATCTGATGCCAGTACTTGTAGGTGCTTACTCACCTATACCAGAAAATTTACACAACAGCTACTTGTGCCCATCCCAAAGAGAGGTGACCCAATGGAATGCAGAAATCATTGAACAATGTCGTTATTGTTCAAGTAAAATTTTGCTAAACATAATTCAAAAATGGCTGCAGCAATACATCAACAGAGAACTGCCAGAAACTCAGTCCCGATTCAGACAAGGGCATGGAATGAGGGATGTCACTGCTGACATCAGATGGATCTTGGCTAAAAGCAGAGAATACCAGAAAGATTTTACTTGTGTTTTATTGACTATGCAAAGGCATTCAACTTTGTTAATCATAACAAACTATGGGTAACATTTTTTAAGAATGGGTGCTTAATCCTTACACACCACCAAGACTCCTTAACCAAAAGGCTAGCACTTCAAATTTACCCAAAGCACCTCAAAAGAAAAGTCTGGTAATCTACTTCTGGAAAGTCAAAACTAATGAAATACCTAGGGTTGCTATGAGTTGGACACAACTCAATGACAACTGTTATTGTTGTTTTAATACTGTTGTTGTTGTTAAATTCTGTTGAGTCAGTTTCGACTCATAGCGACCCTGTATAGGGTTTCTAAGGAGTGGCTGGTGAGTTTGAACCACTGCCCTTGCGGTTCAAACTAACCTTGCAGTCCAGTGCATTATCCTACTGGACTAGGTTATTTAATTGGGAAACTAGAGCAGGGATAGAAGTAAATTCCCTATCTCTAAGGAATTTCATGTGAAGCCTCATAACTGGTAGAAACCTAGCTACATTCATTCATTGAACTAACATTTTCATCATCTAATCTAAGTTTAGCCTTTTGTTTGTTTGTTTTTTAATGTTTTATTGTGAATTATGTGATAGTTTACATGGGAGAACATTAGTTTTACATTCATCCTATCATATATCATTTCATTGCCATAGTTACAATCCCCTCCATGCATCATCACCCAACCAAAGGGTATACTTACTATCTAATGTGATTTTTAGTTGGGAAATTTTACTTACGGTATTCTTTAAGTATATTATTTCTTTTATGATTCATTTGCTTTTTTTAAAATTATTATCAATTTTTTAAAATATTTCCAGTGTCATGGAAAGAACTGTGTTGAGTCTGGAGACCAGAATTTGGTTTCCATTTGTTACTCTCAGCTGTACAACTAGGACAAGTTGCATGACTTCTTGGGGTCTTAATTTCTTTCTTTATAAAATATGAGAGTTGAAGTCCTGGTGTGGTGATGTAGGATAAGTACTGGACTGCTAACCATAAGGTCAGTTATTCAAACTCACCAGCCACTGTGTCCTAGTATGGCTCTGGGGGTTAATGCATTGGACTGCAAAGTTGGTTTGAACCACAAGGTCAGTGGTTCAAGCTCACCAGCCGCTCCTTGAAAACCCTATGCAGGGTCACAGTGGGTCGGAACTGATTCAACAGCATTTAATTACAACAACAAATCAGTTGGAACTGACTCAATGAAGCTTAACAACAGCAAAATGTGAGAGTTGGGCTACAGAATCTATCTCCAGGCCCCTTCTATGTCAAAAATTCTATACTTAACTTACATTAACTCATATTATAAAATAACATGAGCAAACTTGTCACATATGTATTTATGATATGACATTGATTATTGTTAATAAGTGCTAACTTGCTATCAATACCGAAATTTTGGAAGATAGCCAGAGTTATTCCTTAGACTTGTCAATACTGGAAATGAAAGGAACCAATATAACCTGTTTTAATACTGCAACTTTAGCTATAGATTCACAAGCAAGGCATTGATCCAACAAAAGAACATAAAAAGATGGCACTGAATAAATTACTTTTCTTTGGAGTGCTTCTCTTTACTTTTGTCTTAGCATAAATTCTCAGAAAAACTTAATTTCTATTTTTAATATATGTAAGTCACATTAAAATATTGATATTTTAGGAGTAGGTTAATAAGTCAAGGATCTCTGGTAGTGTAGTGGTTATAAGTCAGGTTGCTAACCTCAAGGACAGCAGTTTGGAACTACCAGCAGTCCCTTGGGAGAAAGATGAGGCTTTCTGCTCCAATGTAAAGATGTACAGCCTCGGAAACAAATATGCAGGGTCACTATGAGTCAGAAACCGACTCCACAGCACACACCCACCACCAACAACTTAGTATATGGAGTTCTATTGTGGCTTGTGGACTGCTAACCACAAGGTTAGTGGTTCAAAGCCACCATGAACTTCTTGGAAGCCCTGTACAGGGTTTCTGTGAGTTGAAATGGACTCAACAGCACTTACCAACAAGTGATGGTTATAGGTTTTATTTAATTTGGGTGATTTGTCTTTTAATTTTTTTAATTAGCTGTAATTTTGTTTGTTGCTCTTTTATTTCTTATCCATTCATTTAGTGCTGTTCCTGATAAAAATTATCTTGGTTTGGTATTTTAGTTATATCCTAAATATCACCTATTTATTTGAACCAATTTTTAGTTCTTTGAAATTTTCCTTTGATGGGAAATCAGTTCCATTATTAGATTTTGTTTTAGGCCATTTTCTTCACCAATGATCACATACCCTCCACTTCCTGGCAGCCTTTGACTTTGCCTTTTTATTTATTTATGTGTTTATTTATTTTCTAGTCTTTACAGCAAATGCCAAATGGTAAGCACTAAAAGTAGATTGGTAACTACAGAGAAAAAACAAGACCTCCCTCAGTGAGCTAGTGCAGGCCATATGAAATGGCTGTTTTTGAGAATCCAAAAACAATTGGATATTGGCAATTATATGATTCAGCTTAATGTTCAGAAAAAAGAGCTGCATGGAGAAAATGTACAAAGTATGAACTGAGGTTGGAAGCATTTAGAGTGTGTATTATGAGTCAGGGGCTGCTTTTAAATCCTATGCCAACTGTGAAATCCATGTTTGAATCCAGAAATGAGGAAAGGTCACATGGAGAGGCCACTTTTGAGTATTAGCCCAATAGTATGAGTATTTGAACACAGACACAAGGCAACAGTTATTTCCAGATAATTACAAGGATGGTGATACCTATCTGATTGCAAACACGGCCTAGGGGCTTGTGTCTGACCTCCTCTGGCTTCATGAGGATGAAAGAGAATCATTCTCCACATCAGCCTGAGGCCAATTCCTATGAGATGGAGATCAGGCATGCTGCCACCCTCCAACCTTCTTTATCTTAGTCTGACACCAGCCATCACATTGTGCTTTGGGGTTCTACACAGAACTTATACTCATGACTATGGGGTTTCTTGGGGAAGTTAACAAGGTGCAATTCAGGCGGGGATACAGCCTCTTTCCGGTCAGGAGTACCACTTCTTAACCATACCACTGGTGCGCCTCTCTAGGGGTCCTTGCAGTTCCTTGATCTCTGCCCTGTTCAGGGCAAATCCTTTCTCAGCCATGTGGTTCTTTGGGCTCTGCCCTGTTCAGGGAAAGTTTTGTAGGCTCCTTTACCTCTGCTGATAAATGTCCAAAGGAGACCCAATTCTGCAAGCCAGCTTCTCCCAGAAGTGTCTCAGCTTTACTGTTCAGTGGGACAGGTAACCGATGCCTTCATCCAAGCTGATGCCTCTACTGCCTCCTCTGCCAACACCCACTTCTCCTTGCAGGAACCTTGTGATCCCAAGGATATGCTCTACTTCTGGTTTTCCTTTCTTGATGGTCTTGAGATCCTCTGTTCCTGCTTCTGAATCACCCCCTTTAAACTTTACTGGGATAGCAAAACTAATCCCTACGTTGGAATTCTATACATCCTATTTTCAGGGTCCCACCTAGCCGTAGTGTGATGCTGTAGAATAAGCATTGGACTGATAACCACAAGGTTAGCAGTTCAAACCCACCAGCCACTCTCAGAAACCCTATATAGGGTTGCTCTGAGTCAACAGACAGTGTACAACAACAGCCCAGGCATTTGGTAAGAATTACAAAGATTATGGTAGAAGACTCATAATTCACTGTAGCACACTGGTATAGTGCAAAAAGTTTCAAATCTCGCTGTTAATTATAAATATTAGCACTTTATGGTGGGACATTTTATACAAATGTTAATGCTAGTCCCTACTCTCAACAATGCTGATCTCGTTGATCTAGAGTGATATAGAACAGTTTTTCTCAAAAGTTAGCATGCATCAGAATTAGCTGCAGTAGATTTGAGATGGAATCCAAGAATTTGCATTTTTAATAAATTCCCAGGTGATGCTGTTGGTCTGAGAAACCACTGGTATAGAAGAGTAAGGTATTTTTAACAAGAAGCAGAATTATAGTCCTAATCTTGTTATTAACTGTGATAAACTTCTTTACTTTTGGTTAGATTTGTAATATAATTTAAATACGATAATATTCACCCTTTATAATGTATAGTTTTATAAGTTTTGGAAAATACATACATTCATACATACATCATAATCAAGACAAAGAATAACGTCATCATCCCCCCAAATTCCTTTGTGTCCCTTTGTAGTCAACTTCTCCCATCTCTCCAGACAGCCACATATCTGTTGTCTATCCCTTTACATTTTCAAGAATGACATATAAATGGAATCATATATTATATAGCCATTTGCGTTTGCCTTCTTATACTTAGAGTAATGCATTTGCAATTCATCTATGTTGCATTTATCAAGTAATTTATTCCTTGTAGTTGCCAAGTAGTATTCCATTGAGTCTATGTACCATACTTCACTCATTCATCAGTTGAAAGACATTTTGTTTGTTTTCAGGTTTTGATGGGAAAGCCACATAACATGTAAACATTTAGGTTAACTATTAGGAGTGGAACTCTAAGGATGTATGGTAAGAAAGTACCAAATTGTTTTCCACACCATATTGCATTTCCACATATTAACATTTATGACATTCCATTTTTTTCCTGTTGCATGAGTTAGTAATCATCATGCATGCTTGTTTTCTTTTATATTTTATTAGAGAAGTTATCAAACATAACTTCATTGTATTCATCATTTAGCTTCAGTATTTAACTATAACATATCCAATCTTAATTAAGACATACCCTCACATAGATAGCTTTCGTTACTGATTTCTGTTGTAATTCCAACATGATAAAAAAACACTTTATAATATTTTAATCATTTTAACTTTATTGAGATTTGATTTGAAGGTCAGAATATGGTCTATCTTGGTAAATATTTCTTGAACTAGGAATGTTTGTACTGCTCTTGCTGAGTGGAGTGTTCTGTTAATGCAAATTAGGTCAAGTTGTTTGATAGTCTTGTTCATATTTCCTGTATCCTTACTAATATTGTATCAACTTGTTCTATCAATTATTAAGAGAGGAATGTTGAAATTCCCAAATAATTTGTAGATTTATTAATGTTCCATTTCATTTCTGTAATATTTTACTTCACTTTTTCTAAAGTTCTTATATTAGTTAGAGAGACATTAAGATTCTTATGTTCTATTGAAGCATTTATCCCTTTATCATTATTAAATAACCCTGTTTTTTCCTGGAAACATTCTCTGCTCTAAAATTTATTTTGATACTAATATAGCTACTTCATCTTTCTTTGGACTAATGTTGGCATAGAATATATTTTCTTATCCTTTTGGTATTAAACTACTTGAGTATTAAAATATAAGTAAATATACTATACGCTGCTTAAATTGAGTCATGTTTTTTTTTTTTAATTGAAGCTGGCAGTTTGTCTTTTAATTGAGGTGCATAGATCATTTATATGTGATTATTGAGATGTCTGTGTTTACATTTGCCATCTTGCCATATATACATGTTTCCTATTTGTCATATTTATTCTTTGTTCTCTCTTTTTTATTGCCTTTTGTTGGATTAGTAGTTATGATTCTACTTAATCTCATTTAAGTAGCTCTGGTAACGTAGTGGTTACGAATCGGGCTGCAAACCCTAAGGTCAGCGGTTCGAAACTACCAGCCACTCCGCGGGAGAAAGATGAGGCTTTCTACTCCCATAAAGATTTACGCCCTCGGAAACCCTGTACAGGGTCGCTATGGGTCGGAACCGACTCGATGGCACTTAACAACAACAACAACAATCTCATTTATTAATTTATTAGCTATATTGTTGTTGTTAAGTGCTGTTGAGTTGGTTTTGGCTCACAGCGAGCCTATATAGAATTTCTGAGGAATAGATAGTGGGTTTAAACCTTAGACCTTGTGATTAGCAGTCCAGTGCTTATTTTACAGCACCACCCCAGGACTCTAATAAAAATACCTCTTTGTATTATTAGTATTTTTCTTAAGGTTTTATACTTCCTTCACTTATTTTATATTAAGTAATATTACGTTTGTTTGTTGTTAAGTGCTGTTGAGTCAATTCTGACTCATAGCAAACCCATATAGGGTTTCCAAGGAGCAGCTAGTGAGTCTGCACTGCTGACCTTGCGATTTAAACCGACCTTGTGGTCTAGTGCTTATCAAGTAAATTATACTTCTTTGCATATGTTTTTGTTCTTAAGTGTTCTTGAGTCAGTTCCAACTCTTAACAACCCGGTATAGGGTTTCCAAGGAGTGGCGGATAAGTTTGAACCGTCAACTTTGCAGTTCAAACTGGCCATGCAGTCAACTGCGTATCCTACAGTGCCCGTAGATGACATTTATAACAGTTTTATTTTCTCTCTTCTGGCCTTTGTGTTCTTGTTGTCATATGTTTTATATCTACGTATGGTATAAATTCCACAATCCAGTGTTCTTTTTTATTTTTGCTCTAAACAGTCAATTACCTTTTACTTTAAAATGGTAAAATAAATTCATAAGAAACTTATAAAAATAAAAAATATTTTGTATTTAGTCACTTGCCTACCATTTTCTTGTTTCATGAGTCAAGAACTCTATCTAGGATACTTTTTTTTTTTCTGTCTAAAGCACTTCCTTGAATTTTCTTGTAGTTGGTCTGATAAAAGCAAATGCATTCGGTTGTTGTATGTCTGTAAGAGTCTATTTCTTCTCCACTTTTGACAGATACATTTCAAGACTACAGAAATGTAAGTGGACAATGTTTTTCTTTCAGTTACTAAGCATTGCGCCACCGTCTTCTGACTTGCCTTGTTTCTGACAAGAGATCTCCTGTCATTCATATCTTTGTTCCTCTGTACAAGATGTGTTTTTTAAGATTGGACTTCATTGGGGTTCTTGGGTCTCTGGACTTATGGTTTTTATTAAATTTGGAAATTTAGCAGTCACCATTTCTTCCAGTTTTGTTTTTTTCAGTCTTTTTTTCTGGAACTCTAATTCAATGCGTATTAGGCCTTAAGAAGTTGCCCCACTGCTGATCTGCTTTTGCTCTTCTCTGCGTTTCCTATTGGATAGCTTCTATTATTATGTCTTCAAGTTCACTTTTTTTTCTATAGTGTCAGATATGTTCTTTATCTTATCTAGTGTATATTTCTTCTGAGACATTACAGTTTTAATCTCTAGAAGATTGTTTTTGGGCCTTTTATATACCTTTTCTGTCTCTTCTTAATGTATTAATGCTTTCTACCTTTATAAAGTATGGAATAGATTATACTAACTATTTTAATGTACCCATCTCCAAATTATGTTTCCTGTTGTATTTCAAAATCTTCTTCTATTGATTGATTTTTATCTTCATCATGAGTTGCATTATCTTACTTATTTGTATTTCTGGAAATTTTTAATTAGATACCAGACATTTTGAATTTTGGATTGTTGGGTGCTAGATATTTTTGTATCCATTTTCTTAGTTTTTGAGATTTGAATAAAATTAAATTTGGGGTGAACAATCTGATCCTTGTTAGATTTGCCTTTAGGTTTTATTAGAGACACAATATTAAGGCAATACCTTTTGAATATTCTGCCTGATGGTCCTTCTATTACAAAGTTTCTCTAGTCTGGCAATTGAGAACATAAAGTAGTACAGCTCTGTGTGAGCTCAGAGGGTTGTTCTACCTGCTCCCTACTGGTGGTTCTTTTCCCAGCCTTGAGTAGTTTCCTCACACACGTGCTCTGATCAGTGCTCAGATAACAATTGAGGTAGAAGCACCTACAGATCTGAGTGCTCTCTGTGGTGTAGTTTTTTTGATTTCTGGTGCTCTTCCTGTTATACTGCTATTCATAAGGTTTTCAGTGGCTAACATTCAGAAGTGGTATGGCTCTCCTTCTTACTAGTTTATCTTCGTCTTAAAACTTTGCTGAAACCTGTCCCTCATGGGTGGCCCCACTAGTATTTAAAATACTGATGGCATAGCTTCCAACATTTCAACAATACACAAGTCACCACAGTACAACATATTCACAGACGAGAGAGCCAGAATGCTCCATAGAAGTAAGAATGGCAGACTTTGTCTCTTGTATTTTGGACATGTTGTCAGGAGGAATCAGTCCCTGAAGGATATCATGCTTGGTAAAGTAGAGGGTCATGAGAGATGGAGACATGGAGAGAGAGAGCAGCTGAGGACTCTAGTTTCATGGGAAGAGAGGGACTGAGAGCTGGCAGCCAGGAGGCAGACTTGCAGAATGTGCCCTTTTGGTGGTGTAAATTATTATATATGCTAGAGTGTTTTTGTTTTTTAAAAGAGCTAAAATGAATAGAGAGAAATACTGTTAACTGATGGTACATGGAGGGGATTATAATCACTCTAAAGGTCAGCGGTTCAAAACTACCAGCCGCT
>NW_006408729.1:2052691-2061165 GCF_000296735.1 Chrysochloris asiatica | reverse complement strand
TCCGTGGGAGAAAGATGAAGCTTTCTACTCCCGTAAAGATTTACACCCTTGGAAACCCTGTACAGGGTCGCTATGGGTCAGAACCAACTCAATGGCACTTAACAACAACAACAACAATGAAACAAGGTGTATGATTTGTTGAATGTAAAACTGATGATCTGCCCTGTAAAATTTCACTCAATTCACAATAAAAACATTAAAATAAAAAAATTTTTTTAAAGTAGAGGGTCGTGGAAAAAGAGGAAGACCCCCAATGAGACAGATTGACACAGTGACAACAACAGTGGGTTCAAACTTAACAATTGTGAGGATGGTTCAGGACCAGGCAATGTTTCATTCTATTGTGCATATGTGTGCTTGGAACCAACTCGACCTATGGCACTTAACAACAGCAGCTCTTCCTGTGAATTCTAGCCTCCTTAAAACATTTAACTCTGTCTCCTTAATTCAGGGAGATCACTTGTCTCTGTTTGGGTTTCTTCTTCCTTTACTGCAGTCTGGAAACTCTCTCCAGGAGAGTTACAGGACTTGCCTTATTCCTTAAGGATTACTGTTCTGTGCTTCCTGTGTTTCCTGTTCTTCAGTGCCTGAAAACCATTTAAAAATATGTTTCTCGGATGTTTTTATTGTTGCTGTTGTTGTTATGTGCCGTGGAGTCGGTTCCAACTCATAGCGACCCTGTACAGAGTTTCCAAGGCTGTAAATCTTTACGGTAGCAGAAAGCCTCATCTTTCTTCTGTGGAACAGCTGGTAGTTTCAAACTGCTGACCCTGAAGACAGCAGCCCAATTTGTAACCATTATGCTACCAAAGCTCGTTATACTAGTAGGTTAAATCTGATCTATGTTACTAAATTCTGTTTTGGTTTTATTACCCAAGTATATTCTAAATGATTCATATAATGTATAAGGATGATAAGTTTCTCACAAGGATTAAATTACATTTATAAACATGAAAATGCACTTTATATGTGGTAAAGTAGGAGTCCTGGTGTGGTGCTGTGGGCTAATGCATCAGACTGTAAAGTTGTTTGAACTGCAAGGTCGGTGGTTCAAGCTCACCAGCTGTTCCTTGGAAACCCTATTATAGGGTTGCTGTGGGTCGGAATTGACTCAATGGCACTTAACAACGACAACAACTGTACAAATGTTTGTTAATGTTATTATCTAGGAAACAATCTCATTTTTTTGTAATTGTTGATGTTCCGTATGAAAGGCCAAAAGATGGATGTGTTACTCCTCAAAAAGCTACTTATTTTTACATGAGTATCAGAATGTCATGTTGAACATAGTTCTGTGTTATTTATTGATTCACTCATTCATTTATTCAAGAGACATTTAATAGACAAGTATGTGTAAGACACAATTCTAGACACTGGAGATCTCTACCATTGAGAAGCTCATCTAGAGAATGTTTTCTTCACTAAGTATCTTGGCCATTTTACTTGTTCCTATCTCTGACTGGACATATGCTTTAATCTGCTTCTAGGTCTCCATGTGAATGCTTATCTCATTCTGCTTTCATCTCTTATATTGTCTTTCCTGCATTTATATCAGCTTCTCACATTATCTTATTCTTCATTACAATCAGTCCAGTTATTTTATAATAATATCTTTTTCTTTCCTCTATTAATTGCTTTTTGTTCTCATTCTGAATAATATGAGGGAAAAAGAACTGAGCCCTCTTTTAATTCTGCATGTACTATTGACAATCTTGTTCATTTCACACCACCATGCTGGTTTCTAGGGGGCTCTGGTAGCATAGTAGTTATGAGTTGGGCTGCTAATCTCAAGATCGGCAGTTCAAAACTACCAGTGGTTCCATGGGAGAAAGATGAGGTTTTCTGCTCAAATAAAGATATACAGCCTCAGAAACCCTATCCAGGGTTGCTTAAGTTAGAACCGACTCTCAGCACATAACCACAATCACCATACTAGTCTCCATGCCATTTTTGTCCCTTGAAAATAGCAGACACAGTCCTACATTGGGTGCTTTGCACTTGCTGTGTCTTCTGCTGTGATTGTTTTTCTTTTGTAAGACCATATTTTTTTCCCCTCATTTCCTTCAATTCTTTGTTGATTGTCATCTTTTCAATCAGACTTTACCTGACCATTCTGTAGTATAATCTTTTTTTTTTTTAGTGTTTTATTGTGAATTGTATGATAGTTTACATGGGAGAACATTAGTTTTACATTCATTCTATCGTATATCATATTATTGCCATGGTTACAATGCCCTCCATGCATCATCAACCAACCAGAGGGTATACCCTACAAGCCTGCCCCCTACACTCTACCCCACCCCACCCCAGTCTTCAGCATGCAGTCCCTCTCCCTCTCTGAATCTAAAGTCCCCAGCTGCTCCATCGCTCCATGTCATCATCTCTGCCTCCATCTCAGGCATTACTGCTTCTCTGGGTAGGGTCCCGCTCTCGGCTCTTCTCCGTTGATTGTCCTAGGGACCTCCGCTCCTAGACTGAAAAGTTAATCACTCTCCTCCTTGCTGTAAAACATCTACCTTTACATTTCCGACCCTTACAAACAGTCCTGATAACAATTATTCACTATTGTATCACAAGAGACCCATCCGCATTTCATTTCATCAGCTCTGCCTAGACAGATTGCCTAGACTCACTGGAGATTCTGCCTTTCTCCAGGCCCCCTGGCTCTAGGTTCCCTCATGAAAGCTTGTAAGCCAGTCACTTCTTGTCTTTGTAGTTCCCCCCCACACACCCATTTTGGGTAGCCAATGTCCAAGTTGCCCATCCCTGTCTACTGTGTGTGGAGGGGGTGGAAATGATTCTTGCTGTAAGGGTTTGTTCCCTCTTTTGAGCTACTGCTTCCATAGATGTAGGTGAAGTTCATCAAGTTGTATCAGATTACTCTTTTTTTTTCCTCTTCTTTCTTCTTCTGGTTGAGCTCTGATCATCCAGTCATTGAAGCCAGGTCAAGTGGGTATTATCTGCAAGTGTGGGTTTTCTTGTGCATATGCCCTCTCTTTTTATCAGCTGAACACTTCACTCTCCACATTGTAGGACTTAGCTCGCCTCTTCATTGCTGTTTTTCCCTCACTTCCCCTTATCGGTGATGAGCGTGGTCACCAATCAGAGCATGTATTCCCATTGAGTCTTATTCTTGGAAGGGAGTTTGCACTGAGGGGACCCGACCATTAGTTGTAGTATAATCTTTTACCCATTGCATCTCCTATTGCCCATACGTACCTTATTTTTCTTGGTAATATGCACTAACTTCCAATTTATATTGTCCACCATATGTCTTCCTTCCAAGAATTGATGCATCTGAGTTAAGGTATTGGGAGAAGAATATCGAAAGTACCATGGACCACCAGAAGAACAAACAAATCTGTGTTGAAAGAATTATAGCCAGAATGCTCCTTAGAGAAGAAACAGCTGCAAATATCCATTAAGAATTAGAATCTTTACTGTATGAAGTATGAATCTAGTAAAATTGTAAGTTGGCAAAAATGAAATGGAATGAATCAAAATCAGTATCTTAAGTGTTAGTGAGCTGAAATGGACTGGCATTGGCCATTTTGAATCTTTTACTCTTGTTATTTACTATGTCAGAAACAACAAATTGAAGAGAAATTGTGTCACATTCAGCATCCAAAAAAAAAAAAAATTGAACATACATCTTGAAGTACTATGCTGTCTGTAACAGGATAATACTCATACACCTGTAAGGACAACCAGTTAATACCATTTTTATTTAAATTTACACACCAACCACTAAAACCAGTGATGATAAAATTGAAGAATTCTGCTAACTACTTCAGTCTTAAATTGATCAAACACATAATCAAGAAGCATTGACAATTACTGATGACTGGAATGAGAAGGTTGGAAACAAAGAGGAAGGATCAGTAGTTGGAAAACATAGCCTTAGTAATAGAAATGATGCTGGAGATCACATGATAAAATTTATTCAATTCCAATACTTTTTTTATAACAACATAAAAGACAACTATGCACATGGACCTCACCAGCTGGAATACACAAGAATCAAATTGACAACATCTATGTGAAGAGATGGCTGTGAAACTCAATACCATCAACCAAAACTAGGTCAGGGGCAGATTGTGGAACAGACCATCAATTGCTCATATGCAAGGTCATGACAGAGCTAAAGAAAATTAAAACAAGTTCACGAGTGCCAAACTATGGCCTGGAATATATCCCACCTGAATTTAGAGACAATCTCAAGATCAGATTTGATGCACTAGATACTAAAGACCGAAGAGTTGTGGGATGACATCAAGAACATCATACAGGAAGAAACCAAAAGTTCATTAAACAGCCAGGAAAGAAAGAAAAGACAAAAATTGGTGTCAGAAGAGACTCTGAAACTTGCTCTTGAGTGTAGAGAAGCTAAAGCAAGTAGAAGAATGAAGTAGACCAGAAATTTTCAAAGGACAGCTCAAGAATACAAAGAAAAGTATTATAATGAAATATGCAAAGACATGAAGTTAGAAAACAAAAAGGGAAGAGTATGTTCAGCATTTCTCAAGCTAGAAAAAATGAAGAAAAAATTCAAACGTTGGCTGGTAATATTGAAGGGTTCTCAGTGAAAAATATTGAATGATGCTGAAAGCATCAAAAGAAGATGGAAGGAATACATAGTCCTGGTACCAAGAAATGGCCAATGTTCAACCATTTCAATACATAGTATGTGATCAAGAACCAGTGGTACTGAAGGAGGAATTCCAAGCTGCACTGAAGGCATTGGTGAAAACAAGACTGCAGGAATTTATGAAATGCAAATTGAAATCTTTCAACAAACTGATGGCATTTAACAGAAATTATACATATATGTATATGGTGTGGTAAGGAGCTCTGGTAGCGTAGTGGTTACGAATCGGGCTGTGAACCGCAAGGTCAGTAGTTTGAAACTACCAGCTGCTCTACAGGAGAAAGAAGAGGCTTTCTGCTCCTGTAAAGATTTACAGCCTTGAAAACCCTGTACAGGGTTGCTATGGGTTGGAACCAACTTGACGGCACTTAACAACAACAACAACTACAACAAACAGACAACCCATTTAAAAAAATGGGCACAGAACATGAACAGACACTTCATCAAGGAAGACATTTGGGCAGCCAACAAATATATGAAGAAATGTTCACAATCATTAGCCATTGTTGTTGTTGAATGCCGTCAAGTCGATTCTAACTCATATATAGGGTTTCCAAGGAGCAGCTAGTAAGTTTGAACTGCCAACCTTGCAGTTCAAACAGCTTTGCATTCCGGAACATTAACCCACAGCACCACACCAGGATTCCATTTGTTGTTGCTGTTAAGTGCTGTCGAGTCGATTCCGACCCACAGCGACCCTGATAATGTTTCCAAGAAGCAACTGGTGAGCTTGAACCACTGATCTTGCAGTTCAAATGACTTTGCAATCTGACACATTAGCCCACAGTGCCACACCCGGACTCCAGGGCTCCATTGTTGTTGTTGTTAAGTGCCGTCATTAGAAAGATGCAAATCAAAACAACAATGAGATTTCATCTCACACCAGCAATAACAACAAAATTCATAAAAGCATAGGACAATAAATGCTGACAAGGATGTGGCGAGACTGGGACCCTCCTACATTATTTACTGGTGGGAATGTAAAATGGTTCAGCCGCTCTGGAAAACACTATGGCACTTCCTCAGAAAGTTGGAAATAGAAATATCATGTAATTCAGAAACTCCTCTATTTTGTATATAGCCACAAGAAATAGGAGCCAGAACACCAATGTTTATCACAACACTATTCACAGAAGGAACTCTGGTAGTATAATGATAATGAATCAGACTGCGAACCACAAGGTCATCAGTTCGAAACTACCAGCTGTTCCACAGGAGAAAGATGAGGCTTTCTGCTCCCATAAAGATTTACAGCCTCGGACACCCTGTACAGGGTCGCTATGAATCGGAACCAACTCCACAGCACACAGCCACAGCCACATTCACAGTAGCAAAAGGATGAAGACAGCTTAAGTGCCCCTCAATGAAAGAATGGATAAACAAACATTGGTACATACACACAATGGAACATTATGCTACCTTGAAGAATAACAAGGAAGCTGCAAACCACCACATAACATGGATGGAACTTGAGGACATTATGCTGAGTGAAATTATTCAGTCAGAAAAGGACAAATATTGCATAAGACCATCACTTTAAAAACTTAAGAAAAGAAACCCATACTAAATGGAAAATATATATATATTTGTTGGTTCCAGGGGTGGGAGGGAGGGGACAGTAGAATACAGGGTAGGGGATAGACGTATCATAGATCAGGTGTTGGAATAGGCAATGCACAAGTAGAAAGGGGAGGGCAATACACAAGAAGGGGGAATTAACTTGATGACACTGAACAACAATAATTATTATTATACTTACAATGTTGTTGTTAAATGTCATAGAGTCAGTTCCAACCCTGTACAGGGTTTCTGAGGAGCGACTGGTGAGCTTGAACTACTGACTTTGAGGCTCAAACCCACTTTGCAGTCCAGCACATTAACCCACAGCGCCACATAATAGCCCATTGCAATTCAGACTAGTTACAGTTCATGTAACATGTGGCTAGTAGATGCTATGCTGAACAGTACCTTAGACCCTGTGCCCATGGCAGTAAATGCCTGGATGTGATTCTTCTTTGTACTGTGACACTTAGCCCAACAGAAGGTAGAGATTTTTTTGACTACTGACAATGCACCCAGGGTATTCTCTGGCACTAGTAGAAGCTGAATAAATATTTGTTGAATGAGTGAATCTCCTTGGTAAAAGGCTTTTTATTTTGTTGTATCACATTCATTGTATATTTTTCTCTGTTTCATGTACCTTATTTTAAAATGAATGGCTGGCTGGAGCATCTTATATTTTCTATAAAATCTCTTCAATGGCTGTATTTATTCTGCTTATTTTGCTCTGTATATCTGTAGCCTTCTCTACATAGAAGGTTGTCGATTCCCAATTACATGCATACTCTCAGGCCTGAGTGCACAGAGTATTAGATGACAATTCTAATGGTAATAAATGTTTTCAATGTTATAGATAAGCCAGGAGGAGATGAGATTCCAGGTAGATTTTTAAATCACATCCAGATATCTAAGAATGGTCCAGAAAGCAAAAAAAGTCTTTCCAAATGTAATATTCCTCTTACTCATGTACGTTTTTAAGTATTTATAATTAAAAATTTGTTTTATACACCTCCCATAAAAATACTTATAATGGAATAATTTATATTAAGACTGACTGTGAGAGTTGCAAATGTAAAGGTAGACGTTTTGTAACAAAAGGAGGGGAGTGGTTGATTTTGCAGTCCAGGAGTGGAAGACCCTGGGACCATCAAGGGAGAAGAGCAGAGTATGGGACCCTACCCAGAGAGGTAGTAACACCAGAGATGGAGCAGAGATGATGACTTGAAGACATGGAGTGGCTGGGGACTCTGGACTCAGGAAGGGAGAGGGGCTGTGTGCTGACAGCCAGGGGGGCAGGCTTGCGGGGTGTACCACCATATGGTTGTTTGATGATGCATGGAGGGGATTGTAATCATTGCAATGAAACGAAATACGATAGTATGAATGTAAAGCTAATGTTCTCCCATGTAAACTATCACATAATTCACAATAATAACTTAAAAAAAAAATACTTATAATGACTGCAGGTAAAATTTCCTTATAGGTCAGCAGTTGAAACTCACCAGCCACGCCTCAGAAACCCAATGACTCCATAGCACTTAACAACAATCAACCTTTCAGTGCAGTACTTTATCCCACAGTCCCATACCATATGCTGTGTGCCGTGGACTCGGTTCCAACTCACAGTGACCGTGTACAGGGTTTCCGAGGCTGTAAATCTTTACAGGAGCAGAAAGCCTCATCTTTCTCCCACTGGTAGTTTCAAACTGATGACCTTGCGGTTCATAGCCCAATTCATAACCACTGCACTACCAGAGCTCCTTACCACACCAAGTGCCATTGAGTCAGTACTGACACATAGCAACCTTATGCACAACAGAACGAAACACTACCCAATCCTAGGATAACCTCGCAATCATTGCTAAGCTTGAGCCCATTGGTGCTGCAACTGTTCCAATCCATCTCATTGGGGGTCTTACTTTTCTTCTCAGACCTTCCACTTTACCAAACATGATATCCTTCTCCAGTGACTGGTCCCACCTGACAATATGTCCGAAGTATGAAAGACGAAGTCTGGCAATCTTGACTTCCAAGGAGCATTCTAGTTGTTCTTCTTGAAACACAGACCTATTTGTTCTTTTGGCAGTCCATAGTATTCTATATTCTCCTCCAACATCATAACTATAACTTAATTAATCAATTCTCTCTCTATATATAGATATGTGTGTTATTGTTATTGTTGAGTACTGTCGAGTCGATTCCAACCCATAGCATCCCTGTATAGGGTTTCCGAGGATCAGCTGGTGAGCTTGAACCGCCGACCTTG
>NW_006408729.1:1974801-2051591 GCF_000296735.1 Chrysochloris asiatica | reverse complement strand
ATACAACACTGTCAAACACCTTTCTTAATTTTAAACCATTCACTGTTCCCATGTTCTGTTTGAACAACTGCGTCTTGGTCCATGTACAGATTCCTCATGAGCACAATTGAGTGTTCCGGAATACTCATACTTCGCAATATTATCAATAGCTTGTCATGATCTACACAATCAAAAGCCTTTGTGTAGTCAATAAAGCACAGGTAAACATCTTTCTGATATTCTCTGCTTTCAGCCATGATCCGTCGGACATCAGCAGTGCTATCCCTCTTTCCAAGGCCTCTTCTGAATCCGGCTTGAACGTCTGGAAGTTCTCTGTCAATGTATGCTTGCAGCCATTTCTGTATTACCTTGAGTAAAACTTTACTCACATGGGATATCAAAGATATTGTCCAATGATTTCCACATTCCATTGGGTCACCTCTCTTTGGAATGGGCACAAATATGGATCTCTTCCAATCAGTCAGCCAGATAGCCATCTTCCAAATTTCTTGGCATACATGAGTGAATGCTCCACTTCTGCCTCACTTTCTTGAAAGATTTCAATTATTATTCCATCAATTCCTGGTGCCTTGTTCTTTGCCAATTCCTTCAATGCACCTTGGACTTCCTCCTTCACTATCATTGGCTCTTGATCGTATGCTACCTCTTGAAACTGTTGAACATTAACCATTTCCTTTTGGTACAGTGACTGTGTATTCCTTCCATCTTCTCTTGATGCTCTCTGCATCATTCAATAATTTGCCCAGAGAATCATTCAATAACGAAAGTCGAGGCTTAAATTTTTTCTTCAGTTCCTCCGCCTTGAGAAATGCTGAGCATGTTATTTTTTATTTTCTGACTCCAGATCTTTGCATATTTTGTTGTAATATTTGGCTTTATCTTCTCGAGCTGACCTTTGAAATTTTCTGTTCAGCTCTTATAACTCGTAATTTCTTGCTTTGCTTTAGCATCTCTATGCTGGAGAGCAAGTTTCAATGTCTCTTCTGACATCCATTTTGACCTTTTTCTTCTTTCTTGTCTTCTCAATGACTTTTTACTTTCTTCATGTATGATGTTCTTGATGTCATCCCACAACTCTTCTGGTCTTCTGTTTTTAGTGTTTAATGTATCAAATCCATTCTTCAGATGATCTCTAAATTCAGTTGGGATATATTCAAGGTCATATTTTGGCTCTCATGGACATTTTTGCATTTTCTTTGGCTTTAGTTTGAATTTGCATATGATTAATTGTTCGTCTCTTCCAGAGTCTGTCCCTAGACTTGTTTTCACTGATGACATGGAGTTTTTCCATTGTTTCTTTCTGCAGATATAGTCAGTTTGATTCCTATATATTCATCTGGCAAGGTCCATGTATAGTCATCTCTTATGAAGTCTAAAGAAGGTATTTGAAATGAACAAATCATTGGTTTTGCAGAATTCTATCAGGCATTCTCCTGCATCATTTCTATCACCAAGGTCATATTTTCCAACCACTGATCCTTCCTCTTTTCTCCCAAACTTTGCATTCCAATCACCAGTAATGATCAATACATCTTGGTTGCATGTTTGATCAATTTCAGATTGAAGAACTTGGTAGAATTCTATTTCATTCTTACTGGCTTTAGTGGTAGGTATTTAAATTTGAATAACAGTGGTTTTAACTGGTCTTTCCTTTAGGGGCATGAATATTATCCTATCACAGACAGCATTGTACCTCATGACTGATCTGGATATGTTCTTTTTGATAATGAATGCAACACCATTCCTCTTTAATTTGTCATTCCCAGTATAGTGAACTATGTGGTTATCAGATTCAAAATGGCCAATACCAGTCCATTTCAGCTCACTAATGCCTAAAATATCAATGTTTATGCATTCCATTTCTTTTTTCACAACTTCCAATTTTCCCAGACTTATACTTCGTACATTCCATGTTCTGATTTTCAGTGGATGTTTACAGCTATTTCTCTTCATTTTGAGTTGTGGCCCATCAGCAAAGGAAGGTCCCACCAGTTTTACTCCATTCGCATCATCACAGTTAACTGTACTCTTAGGAGGCAACTCTTCCCAGTTGCATTTTGAGTGCCTTCCAACCTGAGGGGCTCATTTTCCGGCACTATATCTGGCAGTGTTTCTCTGCTATTCATAAGGTTTTCCGTGACTAAATATTCAAAAGTAGTTTGGCACTCCTTCTTCCTAGTCTGTCTTGGTCTGTAATCTCATCTGAAACCTGTCCACCATGGGTGACCATGCTGGTATTTAAAATACCAGTGGCATAGCTTTCAGAATCATAGCAACTCACAAGCCACCACAGTATGACAAACTGACAGACAAGTGGTGGGTTATTGGTATAAATATATATGTTGTTGTTATGTGCTGTGGAGTCGGTTCCAACTCATAGTGACCCTGTGCAGGATTTCCGAGACTGTAAATCTTTATGGGCACAGAAAGCCTCATCTTTCTTCCATGGAATAGCTGGTAGTTTCGAACTGCTGACCATGAGATTAGCAGCCCGATTCATAACCACTATGCTACCAGAGCTCCTTATATGTATATTGTTGTTATTATTGTTAAGTGCTGTCAAGTCGATTACGACCCATAGTGACCCTGCACAGGGATCTGAGGCTATAAATCTTTATGGGAGCAGAAAGCTTCATCTTTCTCCCATGAAACAGCTGGTAGTTTTGAACTGTTGACCTTGAGATTAGCAGCCCAATTTGTAACCATTATGCTACCAGAGCTCCTTATATCTATATCTATCTCTATATATACATATAGATAGATAGATATATACATGTAGATATATGTTGTTGTTAAGTGCCATCGAGTCAATTCCAACCCATAGCGACCCTGTATAGGGTTTCTGAGGAGCAGCTTGGTGAGCTTGAACTGCCAACCTTGCAGTTCAAATGACTTTGCAGGATTTACATCTTTCGCCCATGGAGCAGCTGGTGGCCTTGAACTGCCAACCTTGTGTCTTGCAGTCTGGTGCTTATCGCCTACAACCCCTCTTTGAAAACCAAACTTATTGTGGTAAACCCAATTTGACCTGATATGAGACTGTAGCATTTAATATTACATTGTTTAAGGAACTCTGGTAGCTTAGTGGTTACAAGTCCCGCTGCTAATCTCATAGTCAGCAGTTTGAAACTACTAGTGGTTCCACTGGAGAAAGATGAGACTGTCTGCTCCTGTAAAGATATGCAGGTCCGCTATGAGTCGGAACCGACTCCACGGCACATTACCACCACCACCACCAATTATGTTTCACTGCAGAAATATGAATGTGTTTGATGGTAGTATATTCCCCAGACCTGCAGAGATTATTATGTAATACATACTTTATGTCCTATATTGACTTTCTAATACCATTAAAGTTCTGAATTCTGGAATGCATCTAGCTTGACCCAAGAGATTCAGATAAGAGATTTAGGGCCTGTGAGTCTTTTAAATATTCACTTATCTCAAATGAGGCCATATTCTTTATCATCAATTTCCTAACATTTAGTGATTGCTGTTCTGTTTTCTCTAGCTTTGCAAACCTGGGTATTCTTCATGTAACAAAGAAAAAAGTATTTGAGACACTGGAAGCACGAATGATAGATGCTTGTATAAGAGGCTATAACCCTGGACTTTTAGTGCATCCGGAACTTGTCTATTTGCAAGCAGAAGGTGGCGGAGACAGGCAACTCACAGGTGAGTGTCGTTTTCCCAGTCTTGCTCCTTGGAGATTAGGTTTTCATTTTCTCACGTGTGAACTAAGTGTCATCTTTAGGCTTCTGGTTCCTCCTTCTTCCAATCTATATCCGCCTTTTCCTTTCTCAGAAACTTTTGATGGCATTGTGTTCCCTGTAGAGTAAAATCTATAATCCCATAGTCTTCATAGCCTGGCCCCAGCCACCCTTCCAGCCCTTCAAAGCCACGTCTGCCCACCACTGCTCTCTGAACACCTGGTACATGTGACTTCCTCTACTTGGTATACTCCTCCTCCCTTCATTTTTCAACCTGTCAGAACCCAATCTGTCAATTAAGACTTAGTTCAGAGTACCACCCACCCCTGGTATGCCTTTTCCAAGCTCACTTGATTATAATGAATTTCTCCCCCTTTGGAGTCTTCAGGCATATTTTAAACTATTTCTAATATCAAAAAAATACTGTGATTTTCTTTTTTCCTGCCTTTATTCCCAATCCGTAGTCTAACACCTTTGTTTTCATATTTTGTTCATAAGCTTAACCAATTTGCCATCATCCCATACTTGGTAATCCAAAAGCTATCATCATTCTTCTATGAAACATGTTCCATATTCTGATGTTGTTGCTGTTAAGTGCCATTGATTCGGTTCTCACTCATAGCCACTCTGAATAGGGTTTCCAGTGAGCCATTGGTGGGTTTGAACTGCCAATCTTTCAGTTAGCAGTTCAGTGTTTATCCTGCAGTGTCATACCAGGACTGTATATTCTGATACACAGACTCAAAGTCTTCACATCATTTTGAATTTGTCCCTATCACTGGTGCTGCAACTCTTCACTGGTCCCACTAGTCCGTATTCATTCCATTTTTCAGTATTCCAGTCACAGAGGTCTTGTACTGCTACTCTCTATCCCCATTTCAAACTCAGCTTAAACCCTTTGAGCCCTGCGATAGCATATATCTCGCTACTACTCAAACTACCATCACTGCATACTGAGTTAAGCCCAGATTCTGGAAGCTGGCATTTTAGAATTTCAAGAACTTGTCCCAGGGTTTCCAACTGTGTTGACCACTTTATTCCTTCATATCAAGCGATACCACTCCATAGGGACACCATGATTTCTCTTTTCCCTGCTTTACCACATTCTTTCTATTCTTGTTCTCTTTTCCTGGAACACCCTTTTCCCTTTTCTTTATATGTTCAAAATCCACCATCCCTTCAAGATTTAGAGCAAATGCCTCTACTGTCCCAAAGCTCTTGGATTCACCTCTCCTTCAAATTTCCCTCCACTTCATCTATATGTATATGTCTCTTAGAATTTTCATCACTTAAATTATACCTTTTATGGCATTGTACTTTAAGTCTGTCCTGGTGTGGCACTGTAGGATAAGCACCAGACCGCAAAGTTGGTTTTAACCACAAGATTGGCGGTTCAAATTCACTAGCCACTCCTCAGAAACCCTATAAAGGGGTTGCTATGAGTTGGCACCAACTCGATGGCACTTAACAACAACAACAGCGTTAAGTATGATTGTATGCACCAGCATGAAAACACCACTAGGAGGGCAGGAATCAAATGGAATTGAGTCTAAGCTACTTCAAAAATATTTTGTGTGCCTACCAAGCTTTCTACTCCTCAGAAAGCCTATACAGGGTCTCTATGAGTCAGATCCAACTTGATGGCACTTAACGACAACCATGTACCAGGCACTGTGAACATAGTTCCTGTGTTCAGAGCTTTGAGAATAATTAATTTTTATATTTCTCTATAAAACAGTGAATAGTAGGCTTCTTGTATTTCATTTTATCATATCCTTTATGCCATTAACTTTTATTATAGGGGAAAAAAGCAGGGAGTAGTACCCTGAAAGAAAGGCCTGGAAATCTTCCTAAATTTCAGCCATTAAGACATTATGGAGCACAATTCTACTCTGACTCAACAGCAACTGGAGGTGGTGGCAATAGGGTGATAACAGGAGAGGGGAGAGGTTGTTAGATACACGAAGGATAGTTTTCACCCTAATTCAGAAAAAAAAATGCATACCTTTTTTAATACTTTAGTTTTAGGCAGCATAAATAAGACCGTTTTCTTTTTAATAGATAGCAATATAGAGAATTCTAACTTTTTTTAAAAAAAAACAGGTTTTTATTTTAAGTTTATATTCTTTATGTGAACTTTATGAAAGTGTCCTATTGTAAAATGTCCATTCCTCTTTGTACTTCCCTTGGGCATAATGGACTTTTCCTAGATCGGGAAAAGGAGATCATCCGCCAGGCTGCTCTTCATCAGACAAAAGAGATGGACCTCAGCGTGGTACGGCTCATGTTTACAGCTTTTCTCCCGGATAGCACTGGCAGCTTCACAAGACGCCTGGAGCCCGTGGTATCAGATGCCATCTACGACAGCAGTGAGTGCTTAACTTATAACAGGATTGGTATCAAATCAAGAACACAGGCTTCCAACCCTGCCCTGCTATTTACTTACTAGCTATGAGACCTAGAGTAACTGATTTAATCTCCTTGCACCTCAGGTTTCTCAACTATAAAATGGGAATTGAAGAACAAGGCGGATGGGAAAACATTCAGGCAGGTTTGCATGGGCTAAGTGGGACAGAGGTAGATGATGATATATGCACAACCTTGGAACAACAGGGATTGAGACATGATTGGAATGGGCAAAAGGGTGGAAATAATGTTAAGATGCTTGAATGTCTTTTGAATCTTGGTTTCCCTGGCATACCATTATGTAATAGACACTTGAGGGGGGTAGAAAGGAATAGCCAGAAGTATCACCATAGAATGCTTGTAAGTCCATCTTCTGCCTATAACTGATTGTTGTTGTTAAGTGCCATCGAGTTGGTTCCAACACATAGCGACCCTATATAGGGTTTCCAAAGAGCAGTTAGTGAGCTTGAACCACTGACCTTATAGTTTAAACGACTTTGCAGTCTGACTCAATAGCCTACAGAGCCTCTGATTGGAATACCTAAAACGGGGCTACAACATGCCCAGTGAAGGAGGCTTCTTGGGAAGCCTCTGCATTACATAAGACCATAGGTGGAATCCTGAACCCCATCCAGAATCTTCTGAGATGGGAAATTTCCACTTGAAAGGGCAAGCAGACCAGCCTGCAGTGGCTAGAAGACAGAAGATACTTCTTGAAAGACAGACCAACAGGAAAAATACAAAACAATAATGATAGTTCGACTGATTACTACAAGAACAAGAAAGTTGCTCACCCAGGAGACATCAAGGCAAGTGGTCAGGTCCCCTCAGGGCAAACCCCCTTCCAAGACTAAAACTAAATGGGACTACACATGCAGACATGCACTCTGATTGGTGACCACGTTCTTCACCGATAAGGGGAAGTGAGGAAAAAACAGCAATGAAACTGAGAGCTAAGCCCTACAACGTTCAATAGACTCCTGTGAACCCAGCTGGAGACCTGGTTGCCCAGCAATGTGGCAAGACCTGGGGACTCTTGGGCCCAGAGTTAGTGACATAGCCACAGAGGACTAGAGTGGAGAGTGAAGCATCCAGCTGATAAGAAGAGAGGGCATATGCATAAGAACACCCACACTTGCAGATAACAACCACTTGACCTGGCTTCAATAACTGGATGATCAGAGATCAACTAGAAGAAGAAAGAAGAGGGAAAAAAAAGGAGTAATCTGATACAATTTGATGAACATGACCTACACCTATTGAGGCAGTAGCTCAAAAGAGGGAACAAATCTTTACAGCGAGGATCATACCCACCCCCTAAATACATGGCATGGACAGGGATGGGCAACTTGGACATTGGCTACACAAAACGGTAGGGGGGTGGGGACCTACAAGGCAAGAAGTGACTGGCTTACAAGCTTTCAAGAGGGAGCCTAGATCCAGAGGGCATGGAGGAAGGTAGAATCTCCACTGAGTAGTATCCAGTCTGCCTGGGTGAGGCTGATGAAAGGAGATGGGGATAGGTCTCTTGCTGTACAATAGTGAATAATTGTTATCAGGACTGGCTATGATGGTTGGAAATGTAAAGGTACACATTTTGTGGCAAAAGGAGGGGAACAATTAACTTTACAGTCTAGGCGCGTAGGTCCCTGTGACCATCAAGGGAGAAGAGCAGAGTGCAGGACCCTACCCAGAGAAATATTGATGCCAGAGATGGAGGCAGAGATGAAGATGTGGAGAGATGGAGCGGTCAGGGACTCTAGACCCAGAGAGGGAGAGGCTGTGTGCTGACAACTGGGGGGCAGGCTTGTAGGGTTGGTTGGTTGGTTGATGATGCATGGAAGGGATTGTAACCATGGCAATGAAACAATATACAGTAGGATGAATGTAAAACTAATGTTCTCCCATGTAAACTATCACATAATTCACAATAAAACATGAAAAAAAAATGGGAATGTTAAAGTATAGTTTAAAGGGTTGATGTCTAAGTTAGTTGATATATTTAATTAGGTGCTCAATAAATGTAGTTCTCTTCCTCCAGTGTACATTACAATCTTTTATATGCAATAGCAAATGTCATTATTTATGAACTCAGTGCTATGACAGTATATTGTTCTTGCTCTTGAAAAGAAAACAGTCTCTTTTTTTCTCCTTTGAGGCTTTGAACAAAAGTTGGAGAACTATTATTCTTACTCATCTTCCACATATTCGTAGCTTTATCAAGATAAGACTTCAAGTTAACTGAGTAGCAGGCACAATTGAGGATCCAAAATGTTATTTCAGTCTGCAATTCCTAAAACCTATTTTTTTTTCTTTTTTCCATGCAACTTATTTATTTGATTTGCATAGGGTTTATTAAACAGATGTTTCCAAAAAGTCTACAACTGCAATATTTAGACTCATTGAAAGTTTATGGAATTTACTATTAGTAAAAAAATTTTTAAAAGTCCAACTATAACAAATGATTTCTCTAATTTAAATTAGTTGGGGTGGGGGGGAGTGAAAGAGTTACAAAATTATATAGACTCATATACCAAAGACTCCATTTACTTAAAATGCAGCTGTTGAAGTTTTTTTTTAAAAAAAGGAAGCTTTATACTTTATCACATTGAAATTTTTACTCCTAACCACAGAGAGTCCTAATTTAGTTTGTGGAAAAGCAATATAACATCTCCATTTTTTTTATTTCTATAGAATAAAAATTAATAAGTAATGTAAGAAAGTCGTGCTTTTCTTAAAATTTTAAGACTCTTATAAATGGTAAGACAGTATTATGAAAATAAACATGGGTTTCTGACCTAAAAACAAATATGTTGGAGGGAGAACGAAATTTCTAGCCCTTCCATCTCATTATAATCTGGTGATAATGAATGTCCCATACTCAAGACGCATTCTGAAATCTTTAGAAGGCAATCTTATTTTATTAGGATTAAAATAATAGAAGATGAAAGCATCTATTTAAGCTTCCTTTTAATAATGTGTGCTAAGAACAGAGATTGGCTTGTAGAGCTAAGGGTAATCCATGATGTTTGTTATTCTCTTTCAAACAGAAGCCCCCAATGCATCCAACTTGAAAATTGTAAGAATGGACCGGACAGCCGGATGTGTTACTGGAGGAGAAGAGATTTATCTTCTCTGTGACAAGGTTCAGAAAGGTAAATACATTCTCTGGTCACAAGATGTGAAATGTAATTCTGAAAGTGTCTATGAGTCACTTTTTGGCAATGCCACTTTCAATATTCTCCTCAAACACCATAACTCAAAAGCATCAATTCTTCTACGGTCTTCCTTATGCTTTCGCATGCATATGAGGTTATTGAAAATACCTTGATAAAACTCCTTTAAAACATGTGCACAATTCACCTCAACCAAATTGAAGTTGCCTATGTTGGTTTTGTTAAACCCAGTTAGTTAATTTTTAAAGTATTCAACAAAAGTAAAGAGAAACAAGAAAAATATAATGAGTATAATCAGTAAGTTTCATTATTTTTATATTTTGAATTTTAGTATGTAAGCTTGATTAAACCAAAATAAGTAATAACTAGTGCTTGACATACATACAAACACACATAAATGATAACTACTAAGTTGTTTGTTTTTAATTCTTTGTTGTAATACTGAGAAAGCTTCTATAGATATTTCCATATAGCACTATGCTGTCAATTAAGAAAAGGAAAAACAATAGAAATAAAACATACTAAGAAATAAAATATATTTAAAATGACAATAGAAATAAAATATACCAAACTTCACTCATCTTCTAATATAAAATGGTAGGTGGAAAGTATAGAATAATAAAGATATAGTCATTACAAAGTAACCATTTTCAAGGTAAGCAGATGCAAAATTTGAAATTTAGTCTATAAATAAAAGACAAATGACTTTAAAGAAATGTATTCTCATTTCAGACTAAATGCTCCAAAGTATAAAGCCAGAAAAGAAACAACAAAAAGGCATAAAATTTTACACTTTATCTGCATACCTTGTTATAATCTTTCTAACCTTTGAACCCCAAAATTCAAAGTGGTTCAAATCCACCAGCCATTCCTCGGAAACTCTATACAGGGCCACTCACTGTGAGTCAGAACCAACTTGATAGCACTTAACAACAATAAAAATAATCAAAATAATATATTTTCCAGGTTCTGAAATGTTCATGCTATAAGTAAACATAATTTTAATAGTTTATTTGCAAATGTGATTCTTAATTATCATCATTACATTGAAGTGGCTTAGTAAGAGAAGTCTTGTAGTTGATTTAAAGAATTCTGAATAACAAGGTCTCTGGTAGTCAGAAAGACTGTACCTTGACTTCTTGGAGTGTTTCATCCAGCTGTACTATTTCTAAAATTCTGTTTAAACAGATACTTGTTTTTTCGTAAGTCAATAGTTTGGCCCTTCCTGTAAAATGGGAACTAAAGCCAGTACTAACCTGCAGAAATATGGCAAAAGAGTGACATTTTGGCATTCCAATTTAATCTGACCATCATAATATTTTGAATATGACTTAATACAGACTAATGGAGCCTTGGTGGTGATGGTTATATGCCGTGGGGTTGGTTCCGACTCACAGCGATCCTGTATAGGGTTTCTGAGGCTGTAAATCTTCACAGGAACAGAAATCCTCATCATTCTCCCACAAAACAGCTGGTAGTTTCAAACTGTTGACCTTGAGGTTCGCAACCCAATTTGGAGTCCTGGTGTGGCACTGTGGGTTAATGCGCCAGTCTGCAAAGCCATTTAAACTGCAAGTTCAGCGGTTCAAGCTTATCAGCTGCTCCTCAGAAACCTTATACAGGATCACTATGGGTAGGAACCAACTTGATGACACTTGACAACAACAACAACAATGGAGCCTCGGTGTGCTGCTGTACAATAACCACTGGACTAGTAACCACAAGGTTGGCAGTTCAAACTCACCAGTCACTCTTAGAAATCCTATGCAGAGTTGCTGAGTCAGCACCGACGTGAGGCACAAAATAACAACAACAAATGGTGTAATTTAGAGGTTGGGACTATACTATCTGGGTACAAATCCCAGCTCCTCAGTTTACTCACTATTCAACCTTGGATACCTTCAGAGATAATAATATTGCTGAACCTCAGTATCCTGTTCTGTAAAATGAAGGTAATAGGACATCTACCTCATAGAGTTGTGTGAGGATTAAGTCAGTTAATATATACATATAAAGAGTTTAGAGTAGTGTCTCAGTATATGTTATTCAAGCTGACTATTATACTGTAAGTGTGTCTTGAGTTAGCTATCTTTTGAGATTCTGATATTTCTTACCATCCTTCACATTTTTGAAGAGTGAATTGATTTAGGGATGGAGAAGTGAGAAGGTCAGGTACTGATTAAGATACAGCTCAAATTAAAAGGTAAATCTGCTCTTTTAAATGAAACTTGGAACCCATTACTGTGATAACTAATTTTTTTTTAATTGTACTCTATGAAGATATTCAGTAATTAGAAAGATTATATTTTCCTATTTAAAAAAAAAATTTAGTAGCAGATAGAATCTTAAAATAGCTTTATTTTTTAGAATATGTATAAATATTACACTATGTAAAATTACATGCTTGAATGTGGGACCATTTGCAGATGACATACAAATTCGATTTTATGAAGAGGAGGAAAATGGTGGAGTCTGGGAAGGATTTGGAGATTTTTCCCCCACAGACGTTCATAGGCAGGTAAGCAGATAATGATGATTTTATATTTCTGCCTTAATGAAATCATTATTTATTTTCCCTATGTGATAGAAGAAAAAATGTAAATAAACTTAAGTTTCAGGAAAAAAATACTTTAAAAAACTTAACTAGGTCTTCCAGAAAAGTTGTTTGTGTGTCATAGAATTATGGGAAAGTCTCTGTTAGTACTGGCTCTGAGACTTAGGCAAAAAACTTAGCCCCATAATGCAGTGGCCCTCGGGTCCTTTAAAATGTTCTGCCAAAGTAATTATGGTGATGCCTGTATAAAAAATATTCTAATGAAAAGGACTGAGAAATAAAATCTTCTAGTTGAGGCCAATGTCATCCTGACAAATCAAGAACTCCCAGTTTTTACCGAGTTTATGAATAAGATACGAAAATGTGTCCCCAGTTTAACGATTACTGTATTCTTTTTTAAGGATGATTAAAGAATATTATTATACCACACAAAAAATTAGAAATTTCATGAAAAACCAGCAGAAAATCCAAATGATCTTCAATAAATGGCCAGTTAAATAAATGATAGTTTATCAGTATATATTATATTGTTGGTGTTGTTAAGTGCCATCAAATCGGTTCCAACACATAGCAACCCTGTATAAGGTTTCTGAAGCTGCAAATCTTTACAATAGCAGAAAGCCTCATCGTTGTCCAGTGGAGAGGCCAGTGGGTTCAAACTGCCTACTTAGTTGTTAGCAGTCCAGTGCATATTCTACATAACCACAGTTTGCCCCATTTTATATTATACAGTTAATAAAATAATGAGCATTCTACAAATAGTCTGTGAACTAATATTGAACTATCTCAAAAACAATATGTTAAAATCAAAACAAAACAAAAAAATATTGCCATCAAGTCAATTCTGACTCAGAGTGGCCCTATATATACAGTTTTGATACGGTAAATCTTTAGGGGAGCAGACAGCCTCATCGTTCTCCTGAACAGCAGTTGGTGGGCTTGAACTGCCAACCTTGTGGTTAGCAGCCCAACATCTAACCCACAGCATAACCCAGGTTCTTAAATGGAAGATGGTAGAGCACAAAAGTGAATATAAAAAATGATTCTGTATTCTCTATGTTTGTATTGCATATGCCTAAAGAAACTCTTAAGAGCCCTGAGGATGCAGTGATTAAGTGCTGGGCTGTTGACTGAAAAGTTGGCCATTCAAATCCACCAGCAGTTCTGAGGAGAAAGACCTGATGATCTGTTCCTGTAAAGATTACAGCCTAGGAAACCCTATGAGGCAGTTCTACTCTGTCATATAGGGTCACTGTGATTCCAAGTTAATTTGACGACACCCCACAACAGCAAAGAAACTCCAGAAGGCTACGTAGCACATTTAAAAACCAGTGTTTACCTACGGAGCCACTCAGGAGGAATTCAGCGTATGGAATCACAGATGACAAGGAGAATTTTTAGTGTGTATCATTGTCTATCTTTACAAAATCTCATTTCTTGTGACTAGAATACATATTCAAAAAACCAAACTAAAAAAGGCATAAATAAATAAATAACATTTCTATCACCACCAAGGAATTAATGAGGATGCTAGAAGTGTGTCTCAGAAGTGTGTTACAAAACCCCCTGCTTATACCTAGAACTTTGACTGTTCTCATGCCACATATAAGTGGGCCTGTGATGCGACCTCCCTCATCAGGCCTTAGTTTCCTCTGATTGACTGTCCTGCTAACTGATTGTGGTGCCATATCTCTCATCACTGACTCTTCCCACAATCACTCTTTCTAATACTGCTGTTAATAGTCTTGGAGGCTTTTAAGGTTGTAGGATAAGCACTGGACCATAAGGTCAGTTTGAACTGCAAAGTCTGTAGTTCAAACTCACCAGCTGCTCCTTAAAATTAACTCCAAATGGGTCACTATGAGTCAGAAGCGACTGAAACAGCACTTAACAACAGCAAGGAAGAGGAGAAAGAAGTGTACAAAATGTGTTTTTTCTATAATATTTATAACTAGAAGACATTTGAAATATTGAACAAATGAAATAATAAAGATTTGAAATACATTGGCATCATCTTGTATTTCAGTTTCACAGTAACAGTTTAATCAAAGCTTATGAATCTATAATTTTGAGTTTGGGGCTTTCTCTTGGGTCCTGTATTTTAGTTCACTGTGTGTAAACAGTAAGCATAAAGAGAAACATAAGGCAAGTGTTTAATGAATAGCATTACTGCAAAGTAACAATATTAGATGTAGTCCTTTACCAATATTGTTGGATCTTTTCATCCTGCAGTTTGCCATTGTCTTCAAAACCCCAAAGTATAAAGACATCAACATTACAAAACCAGCCTCTGTGTTCGTCCAACTTCGAAGGAAATCTGATTTAGAAACTAGTGAACCAAAACCTTTTCTCTACTACCCTGAAATCAAAGGTAACTCAGTTGTTTAGACTCTTGTGCTTATTCTAATAAGAAGACAAATTGTTAGAAAAGATCAGTCATTTTCTTTAAACAACCTCTCAGTAATTGCTTCCTGGGTCAATGGTATTCATTTTTCAGAGCAAAGGCCAATAATATACTATTTTGAGGTCATTGAATTAATTCTAGCATTTTAAAACCATGTTGTTTCCATATTTCTACCAAGCTTGTGTGAGACTTAGAGTGTTGGCACGTATTTGAGAATTTAACATTTATTGAGTAACTCAAAATTCGAGCAGTTGAGATCAAAAGATAAGGCTTGGTGTTTAAAAGGATCAAGCCAGTACATCAACCAGCCTCAGGCAGTTAAACAGAAAATCCAGGCATTGCAGAACAAGAAAAATGAATGCGACACTGTTCTTTTCTTCACAAAGTACATATATCTACCAGGGGAGATAGTAGTCTCCTAAGTGGTTACCGTGCAAAATACGATTTGATAAACACCAAAAGTGAAGCATCTACAGACCACTGCGAGGATGCTGAGGAAAGAGCCATTGACTCTATGTTGTTATTAAGTGCTGTTCACTCGATTCTGTGGTTCCAACTCATAATGACCCTGTATCAGGGAGCTTCATGGAGAAGAAAACCTCATCTTTCTTCCATTGACTCTATGTTGTTGTTAAGTGCCATCGTAGCGCCCCTTTATAGGGTTTCCAACTCGTTTTCAACAAGTGGCTGGTTCAAACTGACTTTGCGGTCCAGTGCTTTATCCATAGTACCACACCATGACTCCTATGTTGTTGTTATGTGCCATTGAGTCAATTCTGACTCATAGCAACCCTGTATAGGGTTTCCAAGGAGCAGCTAGTGAGCTTGAACCACCAACCTTGCAGTCCAAACTGACCTTGAAGTTCAAACCAACCTTGCAGTCCCGCGCATTAATCCACAGCGTCACAGCAGGACTCCTATAGGAACCTCGGAAAAGAAGCCTTCTTAGACAGGATGTCTTTTGGTCCTTAAAGTTTGGTATATATTTCAGCAGTCTAGTGTTCAACAGAGAAGGAAAGAGTTTGCTAGTCTTAGGGAACTTGAGGAGCTAGAGAACAGAGATAAGAATTAATGTTTATTAAGAGAAAGTGAGCATTTTGAACACTGAGATGGACTTGTGAAGGCTGAGGCTGGTAAAGTAGGCTATGATGTGGAGTAATTTGAGTGTCCGTTAATGAATTTGCATTGGTTCTGGAGAGAGGGATAGGCAAGTCTGTGTGTGCTTGGAAAAATGGCTCTAACTTCCCTTTCATTGATACTGGGAAGAATATCTGGGAGGCAGACAATGAGTCATAATAATGTTGCAAGAATTGCAACTGTCACTAAATAAAATTTCTACAGATGATTGAATGGAAGACTAGTTTGCTCTGTAAACTTTCAGCCACACAACAATAAAATGGTCCAAAAACAAACAAAATGTCAAAAATCTAAATGAGAAGTGATAAAATTAGAGTGGTGTTGGTCCTAGGAGCGATTAGAAGTGGATTCAAGACACAGTTCAGTGATGGTGTCAAGACGACTTGGCAGTGATTCAGATAGAAGGTAAAGGAGAAATTCAGTTATTGTAGATGGTTCTAGTATTTCTAGCCTCAGAAGTCTGTGACATAGTGGAGTGAATAAAAGAATAAGGAAACGAAAGTAGATTTGGGTAATAAAAAAGGCAGCTCCATTTAAAACATATTGCATTTCAGGTACCTGTGGGAAATGAAGAATAACTTCCTAACAGTGGAACACAACTTCCACTATTCCCCAACCTCTTGCAGTCACTCTCTATCTTACTGCCTCATTTGATATTCTTCATTATTTTTATCAGTATATTAAATTTTACCTAACATTATTCTGTCTCCTCCTAACCCTAATAGAAACCATTTCCTTTAAGGCACAGACTTGGGTCTTTCTTGTTCACTGCTGTGTCCCCAGCATCTAGAAAAGTATATGGTAGGCACATAGTAGGCGCTTGTTAAATGTTTATGGACTGATCAACCAAGTTATTATCACCTGCAAGGCCAGGAAAAAGTTGCAACCAGGTTGGACATCAGACATAGAAATAAAACATTCTCCTCTCATTATACAGAATCATCCAGCACTGAACTCTGTTGTGCCTCTATGATCATTACCATTATACCTAATAAAAACTTCATGGCTGGGTCCAAGAGAAACAATTAAAATAATCAAAAGAAAAATGGCTGGCAAGGGAAGCATATAGTTGAGTAACTGCTGAACTGGTATATAACACATTAACTATGACAAAGAAAGTACTGAAAATACGGAGATTTAAAACAGGATCATAGCCTTTAAAAAATGAAAGGTATGTTGTTTTTGTTGTTGCTAAGTGCTGTTGAGTAGCTTTCAACTCATAGCGAACCTGTATAGTGTTTCCAAGGCTGTAAATATGTATGGGAGCAGAAAGCTTCATCTTTCTCCCATGAAACAATGATGGACTTGAACCACCGGTCTTGTGGTTAGTGTCCTGTGCTTATCATATAGAGCCACCATGCTCCCTAATGAAAGGTATAATCAAGAAAAACAGATCTTTACTGGTAAATTCCTGAGAAGTAAGAATGAGACATTTTTAAGGCACACACACAGCAAGAGGTAGTCAAGACCAGAACTTTATCATGAATTAAACCTTCATCAGTTATTAAAGGAAAACAAAAATATTTTGGATTGGTCCTCAAAAATGATAACTAATATAATGAAAATGTTGCTCATCTTTAGGTCTGATCTTCACTCTGCCCTAATTTCAGACAAGTGACTTAACCATCCTGTCTTTAGTTTCCCCTTCTGTAAAAGATTGTTGCTGTCAAGTGCCATTGAGTCGGTTCTGACCCATAACGACCCTGTATAGGGTTTCCAAGGACCAGCTGGTGAGCTTGAACTACCAACCTTGCAGTTCATACGGCTTTGCAGTATGGCGCATTAACCCACAGCGCCACACCAGGACTCCTCTGTAAAAGATTGGCTTATACTAAATGACCACTTAAACAGATTGATGTTCTACAGTACATCTGACAGTACCATGGTCAGAGGTTGACCACAAAGATAAATGAGCCCAGTGGGAAAGTATACATGTTAAGTTTTTGGAGATCAGGTTGCAGATTAGTTTATAAAGTTTTCTGTATCGATTTCTTGTCATTGAAATCTGACTGGCTGCAGGATAGTTGATATTTTGGAAATTGGCTCTAAAATTGCTATTTTACAGTATCCATGCCTTATAAAGCAAAATGAGTACATTGAAAATATCAAGGAGAGTCTTTACTGGAAGCCATGTTAATAGTTCATATTTATTTTTGAAGATGAATAAGTTGTCTGTGTTTTATGTTTCTACAACGAAGTATGTGAGACCAGCAGTTTATAATATGAGTATTGTTGTTAAGTACTATGGAGTCTTAGAGTTCAGCTATTATGGGGACATTTTATAAATCTGTTCAAATACCTTTGTTGCTATTTCTCCATTTTGAGATCACGCATGTCTAATGGAAACCCATTTTTCTCAAAGTTGACCCATTTTGGCTTTTTTCTTCCTAACACATCTAGACATTTTCAACACATAGTTTTTAAACAATTATTTTTTAAGCCTAGCTTGCTACCTACTTTCCCATGTTCATTTTTAAATTGCATTATGAGATGATCAGTAAAAAACTGGGTAATGACCTTCTATTTAACCCTGAGAAGGCTGAAACAACCACAGAATTAAAAATAAGGAATATCTTTCTAAACAAGCAATGACAGAAACTGACATTGAAGAATCAGAAACAGGGCAATTGTTAAATATTGGGGTGAAGGAGGAACTCTTTATCTTAGCCAAGAAGGAAGAAATAAGAGGATAAGTCAAAATCATAGACACCTTTATTAAACAAAAATATCAAAATGTAAAGCTGATTGTTGTTGTTTTTACATATCCTCCATGTAAGTCTATACATTTCTTAAGGTGTGTTTCCATCTCTCTAACCTTTTCTCAAAGAATTCTATACTCTTCAATTTACACCAAGGGACTCAAATTGTATTCTTTTTAATATTCTTTGTTTGGGCACTAAAAAGTAGTCTGAAGAGACAGTATCAGGGCTTTAGGGTGAATGAGGTAAGGTTTCCCAATGAAATCATGATCGGAAAAAAAATCCTTGATGGAAATTTCTTGGTTTTTTTTTCACCAATGCAGTTTGCAATTATCTTTAAACTTATTCGTAGTAAGCCCCCATGATTGTCCTGTGCCTTTTGAGAAAATCTATCAAGAGTACCCCTTTGGAATCTGGTAAAACAGTTGAGTTGTCATAACCTTCTGAATTGGCTCCCATGCCAATTCAGCAGATCTCCTTGGAAGCCACTCTTATAATTGGATCTTTTCAGTGGTGAGAGGCACCCTAACAAGACTGAGACAAATATATTATTGAGAGAACTTGTCTCAACCATCCACTGATTGTAGAAACATATCTGAACATGGAATAAACCCCATGCATGAAAGAACTTTTTCATATGATAGGAGGATCAGAGAAGTGAAAGAAAGTGGGGGAAAAAAGAACAAACAGGAACACCATAGTAAAAACCAGAGGCAGTGACAGAACTAAGAAGGGATAATGGGGCTGTGAGAAGCACAGATAATGAAAAGCTAAGAGAAATAATAGCAGTAGAAAAACAACAATCACATAAAGAATGAGCGAAGAATGTCTGACTAGCATCTTGACCTGAACAGTCAAAAGTCTTCCACTGTAGTTTACTCAAGTAGCTGTTACAGACTTTCAGCTTCCCGTATCTCATCAGTTACCAAAGACTACATTGTTTCCAGGATTCACTTATCATCATGGTGAATACTATCACATTATGTCTGTGCTATCTCTGTTTGGCACTTGCCCTTTCTTTAGAATCGCCTATGTACCATGGAAGGTCTCAAGGTAGTGCAAATGGTTTGTATTTGACTGCAAACCTGAAGATTGGTGGTTCAAACCCATGGAAGAAGGAACTGATGATCTGCTTTCATTAAGATTACCACCAAGAAAACCCTATGGAGTGTAGTTCTATTCTGTAACACAGGAGGTTACCATGAGTAGGAATTGACTGGATGACAACTAGCAACCTCATTTACCAATGACAAATATGTCTTCCTAAAGTAGCACTCTGTATACATCGTCCCCCTGTTCATACACATCCTGCGGTTCTGCTGCCTGTACGTTACATCACTAGCTGAATATTCCTAACACTCTACAATGTGACCCTCATCAGTCTAATATTCAAAAATTCTTTATAATAAACTTTCACTTCAGGCAAACATCTGCCATACGGTTCAGTTAAGCATTCCATGCACATTCTTTCCTTCATTACTTAGTTCTTTCTGTACCCCCTTCCAATAATATCTTCCCTCTTCTCCTCCATAAATGAAGTTGATTCTGGAAGCCTCCTCTTGGAAGCCTTTTCGAAAGTTCTTACCTTCTAGAAATCCTTCCCTGAACTTCTAAGACACTGATCTGCACCGTGAAATAAATATGTACAGCCTTAAAGACTTAGCACTCTTGTGGCATTGTGAGTTAATACGCTGGACTGCAGAGTTGGTTTGAACCGCAAGATCGGTGAATCAAGTTCACCAGCTGCTCCTTGGAAACCCTATACAGGGTCGCTATGGGTCAAAACCAAGTCGATGGCATTTAATAACAAGTCTTTCCCCACAACCATGACAAAGAGGGCCATTAACAGCAAAACCATTATGCCATCACAGTAGAATGGTGCTCCAATAGATTACCAGGCTTTTATTCTGAGGCATCTCTGGGTAGACTCGAACCTCCAACCTTTCAGTTAGCCTGTTAATAGCATTTGGAGCACCCAGAAGCTCCTAGCTCATAATAGATGCACAATAACTATTGTTGTTGTTGTTAAATGCTATTGAGTCAGTTCCAATTCATAGTTACCCTGTACAGGATTTCTGAGTTGCCGCTGGTGGGTTTGAACCACCAACCTTGTGGTTAGCAGATCAATGCTAGCTAATTAATAACAATTGATTTCTATGATCAAGTAAAAATGCCCAATAGTATTTTCTTATTCATTATCTTACTCTGTGGTGGGCAATCTAGTCTCCCACTAATTTGAGCAACATTAGGAACGTAACTGTTTTGGGTGTGTGCTGTTTTGTGGTCTCTCCGAGAGGCCAGTTCTCAGTCTAGTTACCCACTGGAATAAAACATAAAACTTCTTGAAATTTGGCGTCTCTTCCTCCTTAAGCATTTAAAAATACCGTCAGAATCAATATCTTTTCTGTGGCTAATGGTAGAACTGAATCAATCTCTTCTCCTTTGGTTTCTCTTCCTTTTTGGCCTATCTCTCTTTAAACACAGATAAAGAGGAAGTGCAGAGGAAACGGCAGAAGCTCATGCCCAACTTTTCAGATAGTTTCGGTGGTGGTAGTGGTGCTGGAGCTGGAGGTGGAGGCATGTTTGGTAGTGGCGGTGGAGGAGGGGGTGCTGGAAGTACTGGCCCAGGTAAGAATAAAGTCTATACTTTCTAAAGCGTTTTCATATCAGAGGGTAGAATTTTCTTTTCCTAGGTTTGCGAGTATGTCTTTGGGCTAAGTGGCTATGGCATTATTGAATATGCTTTTAAATTCATGAAACGTTCCCGACAAATATATATTTTTAATTGTCAAATAAATACATATTCCTTTGACAACATGTAGATAACACCAAAAACCATAAGTGGGGGATTAAGTCACCCAGAACTAACGATCGCCTTTGCTTTGGTTTTGGTAAATTGTTTTGGTATTTTGTTTGTTTTGAGTTTTTCATTTTGTTTTGCATGGCTGTCTTCGTATTTTAGGAAACTTTATAAAGTCTAGTTACAAATACTACATTGTAGGAATTTGAAAATACATAAATTACTACCTTCCAATTTATTTCTGTGCATAGATTATATGTTTATGCTTTTCCCCCTGAGTACAACTGTGATCATCATTGTGTGTAGTAATTTAATCCATGTCTTTGTATTAGCTGTTTATTATCCATCACCATGGTAGTAGACAGAGTGGTGTGTACTGCTTTTACACATATCTTCTAGGTAGTATAAACTTTATGTTGTTGTTGTTATTAAGTACTGTTGAGTCAGTTCCAACCCATAGCGACCCTGTATAGGGTTTCCTAGGAGCGACTGGTGAGCTTGAACCATCAACCTTGTGGTTCAAACCAACTTTGCAGTCCAGGACATTAACCCACAGCGCCACACAATTATTTCATCAAGTGAACAGACCATGGTATAACTTGACTGAATGAGATTTCTTGTTTTCTGTATAAAATGCTCTTCTGAACTCCTCAAGATACACAGCATTTTTATTTCACATTGTTTTTATTAATTTGGTTATTTGGAGTATAATTACTGTGCCAAGGGGCATATGTACTGCTTCCCCAAAGAATCCTACCAGTTTGTGCTCCCATCAGAAATGAGCGGGGCAGGCTTGGACATTTTTCATTTAGTAGTTTTTCTGTGTGTCTTGTTTGTCTTTCTGTTTTGTTTTGTTTGTTTTTTCCTCCAGTGGTCATTATAATGTCTTCTGTGTAGCAAGTTTACTGAGAAGACATTACATCAGGAAACCGTTTTCAGATTCATCTCCCCACTCACTTGAGGGGTATAAACTAGTTGCTGTGGAGTTGATTCTGCTTTACGGAATGGTTTCTGGTTTTGTTTTCTTAACCATTACTTGTCACAACAGCAGTATCATTTTGAAATCATTGAATAATGCAAATAAACTAAGAGAATATTTCCAAAAATCGCATTATAGCCTATGGAGGATATAAGCTCTGTTTTAGATGTTTTGTTTATATGTATATATTTCTTTGTTAGTTTCATGAACAAGTGAATTTGGATGGTGACCAATCACTGTTAACTTGCCCCCTTTAGCACAAGAGTGGGTAATTTTTCTCCAGCATGAACTGCTCCCTGATTCCCCAAGTCTGAGGCATTTCCTAATTGCCTCTGTGTAAAATTTTGCCAAAATAAAATTCAGATGATCTCAGGACCCCCAGGATATATCTTACTATCTTAACAGAAGCTCTGGATGCAGACAGTCCTGCCACACCTAGCCCCATCCTTTCACAAGGGAAAGACTAAGGTTTGCTGAGCCTTTTTGAATCATCTGGATGTCTCACTCGTCTCTTTGCCATTTCAGGATATGGCTTCTCCGCCTATGGATTTCCTACCTATGGTGGAATCACCTTCCATTCTGGAACCACTAAATCTAATGCTGGGATGAAACATGGTAATTAATACTGTTTGGTTTGGTTTTAATTTTGAAATAAGAGTAAAAGAAATTTAATATTAAAAAGATTTTGTTGTTATTAAGTGAGACCACTGCTCCCTTTTTATCAGGAATCTGCTCTCAGATTCATCTTCCCACTCACTGGGGAGGTATAACCTAGTTACTATGGAGTTGACTGCTTTATGGGAAATTTTCTAGTTTTGTTTTTTTAACCACTACCTGTCACAACAACATTATCATTTTGAAATAACTGAATAATGCAAATGAATTAAGAAAATTTTTTCCCAAAACTTCACTATCGCCTGTGGAGGGGATAAGCTCTGTTTTAGATGCTTTGTGTTTATGTATATATTTCTTTGTAAGTTTCATGAACAATGGACTCCTGGTGTGGCACTGTATGATAAGCACTGGCTTGCTAATCAGAAGGTTGGCAATTCAGACCTACCAGCTGGTACTTGGAAACCTTATACAGGTTTTCTCTGAGTCAGAACCAACTCGAAGGCACTAAACAACAGCAATAAATAAGAACATCATGAACAAGGGGTTATATGAGCATTAATAAGGGGCATATACAGAGTTGACTATTCACAATGAAAAAGCCACCAAATCTGTTATCCCTCCTTTTTCAAAAATAATACGCTTTTGAAATGATTTTTCAGTGTTTTAGGTTTGGTCTTTTCCCTGTCAAGTGCATCCTTTAATAGCATTTTTTTTACTATATGTTCATAATTTGTGTTGCATGTCAATTATAATGTACCCATAGAAGAAATAATATAATAAGTTTTAACTGTGATCTTCATGACTGCTTTGTAAATAAAATGGTATTTCTACAGACAAAGGAACCTAAGGTTCAATGGAAATGTCCATTCCTTGCTGAAGGCACATAGCTGTAAATGGCAGAACCAGGATCTGAACTAAATCTGCCCATAATGCCTAAGTGCACTCATAATGCTTGTGAGATAAGATGGTCAGGCCCAAAAGAGCATGAGCAGAAATGCTACTCTGAGTATTTCACACACTACGGAATGTGGATTGTGATCACATCTGTTCAACTTGCTTTGATAATTAGCATTAGGAAGAAAACAACTGCTGTGCTTTTAACAACTTTAAATTTTTCACTTTAAATTTTTTTTGGAATCCATGAGAGCTTTATTTCTTTTTATCCTTTACAGATAAAAATGAGATGTACATTTTTAGAAGAGTTTGAAATAGCTCCAAAACATGTTACTTATGAGCATTTTAAAAAAGAATTTTGAATTGTTTTTTTTTCCTTTTCTCTTTGCAACAAACATGCCTCCTACCTAGACATGTATCTGACTTTCATTAAGACCATGAATTATAGCTTAATTAATAGACCTTATGGGATAATGGTTAATGTTTTCACATTTATCTTAGAAGCCTTAGGTACACCCTGTAAGAAGGACCATGAAACTTGTGATGGAAGTGATGACAGAGATGCTAAAAATCTTTCTGGGAAAGTAACTGAAACCACAGAACAAGATAAGGAGTCTAGCAATGGGCCTGATGGGGTTACGCTGACGTATACAGTAGGAGTAAAGGAAGAAAATTGTAGGTTTCAGGGTAAGTGATCACATAGTCATTACATTCTATTGGTTGGGGTGGGAAGGGTAGCCAGTTCTAGATGTACAAAACTATTTCTAGAATACAGGTTGTTTTCTGTTCATCTAAAGATGGCACATCAATACCTACTGCAATGTGCTCTTAAAAATCCTACTATTTTTTGTAGGACCTTTGAAAAGTCTATGCCAGGTCATTTTAGTCACACTGGGCTTTCCGTTTTCCCAGTTTTATCTTTGAACAAAAGTACAGAAATTTTCACATAGATTCTTTGATCAAGATCACAAATTGCTGTAGACTACTCGGAGTAATCTACTTCTTTCCTAGCACTGATAATAGACAACAGTGTCCATAACTTCACTAGTCATCCTTTTGAAGAGTCTAACTTGATGGTCATATTGAAGTGGAACTTTACCAGACAATAGGAATTTTTTCCCTGTCAGTCACCCTCTTTGAAGATAGGAACAGTGTCCTTTTGTGTATACTTTGAACCAGTGCTATTAGAATATGCTTCACGATTCTAGGTCATCCTAGATTGTCCTCAGAAGACCTTTTCTGTAAAGGAAAAGAAATTAAATATTCAGATTCAGGGACATTATGGTCTCGGTCACATACTCTTCTTTTCCCAATCCCTTTACAAATGTACTGCGGGAGAATGATGAAGCTTTCTGCTCCCACAAAGATTTACAGCCTTGGAAAACTAAACAAGGTTGCTATGGGTCGGAACCAACTCGACAACACTTAATAACAACAACAAATGTACTAGTCCTACTGGCTCCATGATTAAAGTGCTTGGCTGCTAGCCAAAAAGTCAGCAACTCTAGGAAAAAGATATGATAGTCTGTTTCCATAAAAATTTTTAGCCTTGGAAACCCTATGGGACAGTTGTACTCTATCTTACAGGGTTGCTGTGAGTTAGAATTGACTCAACAGCAGCGGATTTGTTTTATTTGGGTTACAAATGTGCAAGCCATACTTAGTTGTTGTCATTACTAAAGGCCGTCGAGTTGGTTCCGACTCATAGTGACCCTGTATGGGGTTTCCAAGGAGCGGCTGGTGAATTTGAACCACTGACCTCGTTATTCAAACCAACCTTTTAGGTCAGTGCTTTATCCCACAGTGCCACACTAAGACTCCATGTTTAGTTGTTGTTGTTAAGTGCTGCTGAGTCGGTTTTGACTCATAGAGGCCCTGGATAGGGTTTCCAAGTACCAGCTTGTAGATTTAAACTGCCGGCCTTGTGATTTGCAGTCTGGTGCTGATCCTACAGCATCACACCGGCAGTGTATGCTTAGTTAGGGGGTCATATAAAAATAGGTCTCATACCAGATTTGGCTGCAGGCCATAATTTTCCAGTTGCTGTTCTTGAAGAAACAAATTTTACAAAAGCAACAATGGCTCATGGAAAATCTGACTATATAGGGCTGTGACTGTGATTTTGACGTTTTTAATGGAATAGTTTCCTTATGTAAGGCATATTTCACCAAGAGAATCGTTATCTATAGTTACAGTAAAGGCTAATCAGTTATTTGGATATTGCTTATTTGCCCTTAAAACAACAGATCTTTCTGAACTTTTTCCCCCCTAACAAGCCTCAGACAGAAAATTTCAGATCAGTCTCTAACTATATTTGTGAGTGAGCCCGTATCCAGTTTTTTTAGTGAACACAATTCAGAATCACTGGAAGGAGCATTTTTTAACTAAAATGACATGTTTGAGGTGTCAGAACAGGATTGGGGATGGTTTTTACCTAGAGTATGCTTATCTGTAGAGCAAGTACAGGAAACTCACCTCTGATTCCGCTCATTGTCTTACAGATAACCTCTTTCTAGAGAAGGCTATGCAGCTTGCAAAGCGGCACGCCAATGCCCTTTTTGACTATGCGGTCACAGGAGATGTGAAAATGCTGCTGGCTGTCCAGCGCCATCTTACTGCAGTGCAGGATGAGAATGGGGACAGGTGAGTCAGGACCTGGAAAGGAGAGGGGTTGTTTCAAGTGAAGGAAGAGAGAAATGCATCGTATATATAGCGTATTTACAACAATAAAGAACTGTTCAAGTTACTAGGTCCTGTTAGTGGAAAATCATATGTCAGTAAGGTCACAGAGCATAATATGCTTCTCCGTATCATTGTTATCCCTTGTTGGGCTCTGAAAGGATTGAAGAGCCCCAGTCAAACTCCAGAAGGACTGTTATCCTAACTTCATATTTGTCATACGTTGTTGTTAGTTGCCACAGTGTTGTCTCTGACTCATGGCAACTCTTTTTCTCTCTCTGTATATATATATATATATATATATATATATATATATATGTAGTTTTCATTGGTTAATTTTTGAAAGTAGATCTATAAATCAACAGGCCTTTCTTCCTAGTCTATCTTAGTCTGAAAGCTTTACTGAAACCTGTTCCCCATGGGTGAGTCTGCTGATATTTGAAATACTGGAAGCACAGCTTTTAGTATCAAAGTTACATGCAAGCCACCATACATAGTATGACAAACTGACAGACGAGTGATGGATTTTTAATATTGTCGCTGCCATTGCTAAGTGCCGTCGCGTCAGTTCCAACTCATAGCAACCCTGTATAGGGTTTCCAAGGAGTAACTGGTGGGTTTGAACTGCTACCCCTGTGGTTAGTAGTCCAGTGCTTATCCTATAGTGCCACACCACTATACTGGAAAATAAAAAGAAATAAAACTAAGAAATAATTGCCATTGTTTCCCAGCTACTTGTTCCTGGTGTGTCTGTTGATGGTTACTAGACTGGAACATACTCTGGGCCATGACTGCTTCAGTCCATGTTGTGTGGGAGTCTAAAATTCCAAACCCTATGCCTTCTATTCCTGCTGTTACTGAGACCAGATTTGCAAAGACTTGACTTCTTCCTAAAATGGTTTTTAGTCCTTTCATTGAGACTTCTAAAATGATCTCAAATGTCTGCTAAAAAAAACAAAAGGCAACAGCCTTCAGATTCAAATCAAGTGCCTTATCTTAAACCTTCCTAAAATAGTGTCAACACTGAGGATTCCTTTTCTGTGGAAGAGCTCCTGATTGCTGTTTTTTACACCTCAGTTTAAAAGCTGAACCACAATGCTTTAGGAAAGTGCCAACCTCAGGGTTTCAAGCAGAGACCTTTGTTCTCATTCCTTGTAGTGTAACCAAGGATGTGGTATAACCAGTGGCCTTGTTATACAGTATGAGAGAAACTGTGCTGCCTTCTTTATGTAATGCCATGAACAGCAGAATGATTTTTTGGGGTTTTTTTTTTTTTGGTTTTTTTTAACCCTGGGTTAAATAATCCAATTAGCTTTCAATAACATATAACCACAAGAGAAAGGAGTTAGCAAAGATAGGACAAGTGACATTTTCAGAGACCTGCTGAATTGATGAATCTAAGACAGACAAGCACATACAGATTAGAAATTGGCTGCTAATGTTTGAAAGGAGGATTGCACAAAGGGAAATGAGAAGCGTGCATTCCAGTGGCTACCACAGGGGGAAGGGCACACAGATGTCAGGACATTGGACATAAGAGGAGAGGCTGAGGAGCAGAGAATGAACATCCTTAGATTCTCCCTTATCGGACTCTAAACACACTCATACAAGTGGGTCTTGGGGGCTTGCCAAAGCTAGAGGCCAGAGAGGTGGCATTTGGGAAAATAAAAATGGAATCCACATAAGAGTGTAGACAAGGGGCAGCTTTTGCTTATAACAGCTCAGACTTCTTGTTTTCACTGAACTTTTCATCCTGTGGACATTAGTCATCACAGAAAACACAATTTTAAAAAAATCAAAATAAAATTTCTGTTATTGGGGAAATTCCCATGAGTGTGCAAAGATTCATGGGGGAGGGAAAATGAACTTATACACTGAAATACTAAGGTGCACATGGAAATTTTAAAGCAGTTTTTAAAGGACAACATTTTTCTTAGTATATGTGCATTGTATCTGTGTCAGATTTAGGCACACTTCAGATGTCTTCTTCCAGCATTATTTTTCAAGAGACTATAGTGAAACTGTGAAGTCATTCTGAAAAATATCTCTGAAGTAACGAATTCACAATTTAGGCATTTCAGTTCCTCCTGTACCAGTGTTAAGCCCAGATGGAATATATTTGGTATTACTAAGAAAGGAACCTGAACAAAGTGGCACTTAGTGTGGTGCTATGGGTAAATGTGCCAGACTGCAAAGTCAGTTTGAACCACAAGCTTGGCAGTTCAGGCTCACCAGCCACTCCTCAAAAACACTATGCAGGGTTGCTTTGGGTCTGAATCAACTCAACAGCATTTAACAGCCGCAACAATATCTTTAAATTAGAGATGTGCCAGTCTGTGCCCTAAATCCCAGATGGGCTGCAGCTATGGGATACTTTGTGCTCAGCATTTCAATCTGTACATATTCAATCACCCTATTAAATGTTCATCTGCAACTGAGTAGAGAAGTGCTCATGTATGCCCTAAACAGAATAGTTCAAAGTGATTAAGAGGTGGCTTTGAACTAAAAGAGAACTGGGATTGAATCCCAGCTTCACCATTTACTAGCTATATGGCTTTGGTTGAGTTATGTTACACTTATATGTCTCAATTTCATCACCTGATGAGGATAAACTGAGGATAATATTACCTCCTTCATAGGATTCTTATTATGACACATAAGATAATGTCTGTAAATTGTTTAGCCAACACTTGGTAAATAGAAAACTCAACAAATAGTGGTGACTTTTATTATTGTTGTTATTGTTGGGTTATTTCCAGTACATTTTTAGTAGTTAAAAAATATATACTCCTATGAGTGAGGTTTAGCAATATGTTTTCCTCATTAGGATAAGCCTAGGAGCTCTCTCTGGTAGTGTAGTGGGTTACATGTTGGGCTTCTAACCTCGAGGTCAACAGTTTGAATCCATCAGTAGATCTGCAGGAGAAACATGAAGTTTTCTGTACCCATAGATTTACAGCCTTAGACACCCTATACAGGGTTGCTGTGAATTGGCAACAACTTGGCGGCACACAACCAAAACCACCACCACAAGGATAAGCCTGTCAAAGTTCAGACTGTCACTTGTTTTTAGTGTTTAAACTGTGTGCTAAGTTTGTAAGAGCAACTCAGACATAGAATCTACCCCAGAGAAAACCAGTCTAAAAAGGAAACAGCACCCTGGGAGCTGAGGAAGAGCAACTTAGTCTGCCTAGGAAGCCAGGAAAGTCTTCTCCAAGGATGTAAAACTGAAGTATGAGGACCAGCTTCAATCTTCAAATCTAATTATTGCTTGGGATATATTTTTTTAATGAATAGTTAACTGCTGCTACTCTCTTCATTCTAGCGTTTTGCACTTAGCAATCATTCACCTTCATGCTCAACTTGTGAAGGATCTGCTAGAAGTCACGTCAGGTTTGGTTTCTGATGACATCATCAACATGAGAAATGATCTTTACCAGGTAAGCAGAAATCCCAAGGACAACATTGGATGAAAATGATTAGCTGTTTTGGGGTTTTTTCCCTTCTCTCACTCTGCATGTATCTTTTTCTTATTAATAACACCAGTAAAAATACTTCAAAGTTACAATTTTTTTTTTTTAATTTTTAAAATATTTTATAGGTAATATCTAAAAGTTACTGTACTAATTGAGATAGTTTGATCTGTGGGTGAATAGTTATATAATAGCCCTCACCACACAATGAAATTCAGCATCCTGCTAGGAGAAGACAAACTTAAAATCATTCAAATCGTTGGTCTTGTAAAGGTAGAAAGTAGAGGGAAAATGTAACATCTATCCAAAACACAAAAAATTTTTCTTGAAAAAATATAAGAATTTTGAGGACTACTGAGACACTTTGAAAATAGAGTAAATGCCTGCCAAATAAAGGGAACACAAAGTTTAAAAGGTTGTCTGTAGAGGAAAAAGGTGTCTCAAAAACAGACAGTGTAAAATGAGGAAAATAGGGGACACCAGAGCATTTTGCCAAATTGGGTACAAATGGAAATTAAGTAGACTAAAGAATCAAGTTGAAGAAGGCTTTTTAAAAGATGTTCAGAAATAGTAAAGAGAGCACTCAGTCAGAGACTTGGGGAGGCCACCTGAATGGTTTCAGGGACAAGGAAAGGATTGGAACATTGGGCTAGAACCAAAGCTTGCTTAGATGCTGAGTGCTTGGAGCTTGTCATTTCCTCTGGGTAAGTGGCTCCAGGAACACAATATAGAGATGGAGTTCTGCTCCTAGTCATCCTCTCACACACCTCCCCAGGTTGTTTTCCTCACCTCCTTGATGTCTTTTCTCCTGCCTCACTATCTTCTTTTTTTTTTTTTGGCTCACTATTCTTCTTTGAATAGTAGTTATCTGCTCTTGTCCACTTCTCAACTTTCCATCATTCCCCTTCCCTTCACTTGGCCCAAAATGTCTTTCTATCCTCCTCTACTGAGATGATGTGCTCAGATTCCTGAGCTTATCTCTCATTTGTAATCTCTAAAAATATGGCCAACACTCATGTACACTCAAGTAAAGTCACTTCTCAAATTTTTATGCTGATGATTTGAATCTTTTTTTGTTTCCTTGAAACAGAAGTACTAAAATGTTTACATGTAGCTCTCAGTTTTGTATATTCAGACTCTACTGTATATCAGAGACAAAAGCTTGAAACCACAGCCATGGATACTTTTGTCACTTCTCAGGGTTCGGCTATCAGGAGGATGTTGTTGTTGTTAGGGGCCGTAGAGTTGGTTCCGAACCATAGCAACCCTGTATAGGGTTTCGAAGGAGCAGCTGGTGAGCTTGAACTGCTGACCTTGCAGTTCAAACGGCTTTGCAGTCTGACTCATTAACCCACAGCGCCATACAAGTCCATTTTTGTGCCAACTTATTACCATTCTAGCTGTTGGTCTTTGGTTTTGGTTTCCCCTCTAGGTCTCAGATGCACACACAATGGCATCTTCAGCTTGAAAATTGCAAACTGCTAAGATTTTTAACTCTTGATTATCTCTTGTAAATGTTCCCTGCTAACTTTTCCAGTTGGAAATTGATACAGTTCTCTAAGTAATGAATATGAGCTTATTTGACAGTTATCTTAAGCATTCTCCCAAAATGCCTTTCACTAATCTTACTTACTACATTTCTGTGACCATCTATTGTGATCACCAGCAGCTGGCGTACACACAAAATCAAGTATACAGAGTTAGGGTTTTTTTAAGTATTTTAAAATTCTATTCCCTTTAGCTTTTATTTTCCTCTCCTGTTTCTTTCCTGTACCACCACCCCACACACACAAAGCATGCTGTGGTCCCCCTACACCAGCAGGATGTTAGTGCCCCACCTGCTGTTTTTGCTGTAGTCAGTAACTGCTCACTGAAAAGGAAAGTTAAGGCAAGTGGTCACAGGCAGGCTGGATTCCACAGACACCTGTGAAACCAGTTTATTTATATAAAAATATATTGCTGCTCTCAGTGACCTCCATTCTTAAAAGGGTCATTTCATGATTATGTGTTTCTTGCTCATTTTTGGAAACACTGTTTTCAGAACATCTCATTTGTACTCCCTGAGGTGTACGGCTTTGTGAAAGAGTAATCAAATGGACTATTTGTTGTTGTTGTTGTTATGTGCTGTGGAGTCAGTGCCGACTCATGACGACCCTGTACAGGGTTTCTGAGGCTGTAAATCTTTACGGGAGCAGAAAGCCTCATCTTTTTCCCACGGAACAGCTGGTAGTTTCCAACTGTTGACCTTGAGGTTCGCAGCCCAATTCATAACCACTACGCTACCAGAGTTCGTACCTATTAAGAGTCAGCAATTCAGCTTTGCTGCTCATCTGAGAGTGTTGTGTTATTTTGTTGTCCTGGTTATGACATTTAGAATCCTCTAACAATTTTTTTTTTTTTTTTTTTACAAAATAAGGGTAAAGGGTAGCAGAGTTATATTGATCTGTCTCATGAACCAGTCAGCAGAACAGTATTTTTAAACTTAGCACATTTCTTTTTCCATGCCAATAGAGAATGACAGCACCTTTATTCATTGGCTTCAGTTGGGTAGTCCATTTAAACTTCTTCAGTAAAACCCATAGCCTTGATTTGATATGTTAACATATGAAAATAGCAGCGGAAGATAGGTACCTACTACCAAAAATTCAATAAAGCTAAGCTTACTAAGAAAATCAAAAACAGCCAACAATAATCCAAACCCATTGCCATTGAGACACTTATGACTCGTGATGACCTCACTTGTTAACAGAGTAGAACTGCTGCATAGGGTTCTCTTGGCTTAATCTTTACAAGTGTTTCTTCCACAGTACCACTGGGTAGATTCAAACCGCCATCCTCTAGAATAGTAAACAAGTGCAATCTGTTTGTACCACCCAATGACCTCGGCTCATAGAAACCCTATATAGGGTTTCCAGGGATCAGCTAGTGGGTTTGAACTGCCGAATTTGTGGTTCACAGTCCAGTGCTGATCCTATAGCACCACACCAGGAGTCTATAACAACATTTGTTGTTGTTAAGTGCTGCCAAGTCTGTTCCTACTCATAGCAACTCTGTATAGGACTTATGGTGAACTTGAACCGCCAACCTTGAGGTTCAAACCGATCTTGCAGTCCAGCGCATTAACCCACAAAACCATACCAGGACTCCCAACAATAGGCTATATAATAAAAAAATATAACATACAATAGGCTATAATAAAAACAAGATAACAATAATTGACTGTAATAAAAAATAACAATAGGCTGTAATAAAAAAAAATGCTGGTTATTATTGTAAATATGAAAAACAATCCAAATCATTGAATTGTTGTTGCTATTGAGATAAGTGTATATTTATACCAGGAGCCTTAAAACATTTTGTGGGAAAATTTCATTGTCTTTCAATTCCACATTGCCATGAAGTTTCTGAAGTCTTCTCATAAATACTAGGAATATGTTGTTGTTAGTGCTGTCGAGTCATTTCTGACTCATAGTGACCCTGTATAGGCTGTCCTAAGAGTGGATGGTGGTTCTGAACCACCGAACGTGCAGTTAGCAGCCCAGTACTTATCTACCGCACCACACTAGCACTCCATGATAAGAATGGTGGTGATGGTGGCTGTGTGCTACCTGATCGTTTCTGTCTCGTAGAGACCCTCTATAGGGTTTCCGAATCTTTACAGGAGCAGAAAACCCCTCTTTCTCCCTTGAGTAACTGGTCAATTCTAACTACTGACCGTGTGGTAAGCAGCCCTGTTCATAATCCACTATGCTATCAGGGCTCCTTATGATAGGAACTGTTTTGTTGTTAAGTGCCATCAAGTCAGTTCTGACTCATAGCAACTATGTATAGGTGAGTTTGAACCACCAACCTTGTGGTTGAAACCAATTTTGTGGTCCAGTGCTTATCTTACAGCGCCACACCAGGGCTCCATGATAGGAACTGTTGTTGTTGTTGTTAAGTGCTGTCGAGTCAATTCCGACCCATAGCAACCCTATATAGGGTTTCCGCGGAGTGGCTGGTCAGCTTGAACCGCTGCCCTTGCAGTTCACACTGACTTTGCAGTCCAACACATTAACCCACAGCATCACACCAGGACTCCACGAGAGGTAGGAATTTTGTTGTTGTTGTTGTTGTTATGTGCCGTGGAGTTGGTTCCAACTCATAGTGACCCTGTACAGGGTTTCCGAGGCTGTAAATCTTTACGGGAGCAGAAATCCTCATCTTTCTCCCATGGAACAGCTGGTAGTTTCGAACTGCTGACCTTAAGGTTCACAGCCCAGTTTGTAACCACTACGCTACCAGAGTAGGAATAGGTGATAAAAAAAAAGGGGGTAACTCATTTTCAAAGGTGAGGAGTTAATCTGAGAATGGGAAATAACTCTGTAATGTGACTACCTATTTCATGATAGCCACCAAGCTAGTAGGTATTTAAGTGTTTACAGCTGACCAATATGCACCTCCTACCTTGTATTCACTATTCCCAGACACCTTTGCACTTAGCAGTGATCACCAAGCAAGAAGATGTGGTAGAGAACTTGCTGGTGGCTGGGGCTGACCTAAGTCTTCTGGACCGCTTGGGTAATTCTGTTTTACACCTAGCTGCCAAAGAAGGACATGATAAAATTCTCAGCATCTTACTCCAGCACAAAATGGCAGCACTACTTATCAACCATCCCAATGGAGACGGTAAGAGACAATCACATATTGTGGTATTGTTTCCTTTATCCACTTTCTAAATAACTACCAGGTATTTGATAAAAGTACAGTATTTCAGCATTTGATTTGCACCCAAAAGTGCTTTCTACCTGGCACCCATTAGCTCTCCTGAGTATTTCTGTGGTTCAACATAGAAGATTCCTTTAAAGATAATTTCAAATAGTTTGTCAATAGAAGGAAAAAACAAGAGGCCCCTGGGTAGTAGAACTATAGATGATTCATTTTTCCCCTTTTCTGTGATCTCTGTAATCATCAAGTATTTTTACATAAACATATAGAAAAATAATTTGTTGTTATTAAGTGCCATCAAATCGATTCGACTCATAGCGACCTGTACAGGGTTTCTGAATTTTACATCTTTACAGGAGCAGAAAACGTTATCTTTCTCTAATGGAGCAGCTGGTAGACTCAAACTGTAGAACTTATGGTTTGCAATCCATTGTTTATCATATGGAGCTATCACGTTCCCACAGAAAAAAGAATATGTTATTTTTTTTAAAGTAATGTTCATAAACTTCAAAATTAAAAAAGAAAAAAAAAAAAAAAAGAGAGACCTGAGATTAGACAAAGGGTCATCAAAAACTATGTGGAAAAATGGAGTTGAAAGATAACAAAATTTTTCCAACAGCTTTTTGAAACCCTCTTGTACTGTAATAAGTGTATGAAGCATCATTTATTCAACAAATGGTTATTTACTTGCAATGTCTCCTAAGGACATACTGGGAGACTCTGAGATAAATTTAAACTCAGCACAGTGAATTTACAGTGCCTGTAAAAAGCATCTTGAACAGAGACTCTTCTAGCCCTAGAAGTAGGACAAAGCATTTCCTTGAGCTTCACAAGGGCCATATTGTGAGCAGCCCTCCCACCCCATGACTTCCTCTGTCCTTGGTCCATAGGTCTGAATGCCATTCACATAGCCATAATGAGCAACAGCATGCCATGTCTGCGGCTGCTGGTGGCTGCCAGCGCAGATGTGGACGCTCAAGAGCAGAAGTCTGGGCGCACAGCACTGCACCTGGCTGTGGAACACGACAACATCTCCTTGGCTGGCTGCCTGCTCCTGGAGGTGAAGGACATGTATTCATCTGTGCATTCAATTATCGAGAGGAATTTAGTAAAATGGGTGGTTAAAACAGTCATGTTTGGGTGCTAAAAAAATGCTTGGTGGTACAAATCCACCCTGAGGTGTCTTGGAATAAAGGTTTGGCAGTCTACTTCCAAAAACTCAGCAGATTGAAAATTTTATGGAGCGCAGCTCTACTCTGATACATGCGGTCACAATGAGTCAGAGTCACTCAACAGCAACTGGCTTAGTTTCAAAGAATAATGTTCACAGCTTTTCTCCCTCCACTCAGCTCTATTTAACATCTCTGTAAGGTTTCAGAGTAGCAGCATCAGGGACTATACTCCAAGCATCTCTAATTAGGGATTTCTTCAATGACAGAACCAGCCCAAAACAGAAACTGGCCTGGTAAACAAAAAACCATGCAGAGAGAGGTGGAAACAAAAGAGCAAAAGAACCTTCCACTAACCATTTTCTTTATGGGCTGTATTTTAGGGTGATGCTCAAGTGGACAGCACCACCTTTGATGGGACTACACCCTTGCATATCGCGGCTGGGAGAGGGTCCTCCAAATTGGCAGCTCTTCTCAAAGCAGCAGGTAAGACAGCCTGGAAGCCCTCGATGGAAAAGTTAACAGGAATGTCAAGCCCACTCAATGCAAGTAGAACTGTCATGTTACCTTCTTAAAAACACAGACTGGAATTTGAAAGGCCTGGGCAAATATAATTAATTATATGTGTCATATAGGCACTGCTTAGACTAGTAATCCCAGGCTTCATTGCAGTAATCATGTTCTTTTTTACTCATTAAAACATCTGTTTGTTTTGAGTTTGGGTTGTTTAGATTGAATCCACTGACAAACACCCTTTTAAAAGTTTAATTTAATTCCTCATAGAGAAAATTCTGTACCAATCTCAGATCCAAGTCCCTGAAGGAAAAGTTTATTGGTGTTAAAAATCATTTAAAATCTTTGTCTTACAAGAACATTCTCTTGAGAGTTGAAGTAAAGTAATAGGAGAAAGCAGATTTATTGTGTACTGAATACTGTTATGCTCAAGGCACTAAAATAAAATTGCTCTCATTTATTAACTGTATTATTTGACTGTTAATGTAGAAGACAGCAGTTCAAACCCACCAGCCACTCCAAAGGAGAAAGATTTACCAGAAATCATATGGAGGGGTGGGGCATTCTACTCTATCCTGCAGGAGCTCTGGTAACGTAGTGGTTACGAATCGGGCTGTGAACCACAAGGTCAGCAGTTCGAAACTACCAGCTGTTCCGTGAGAGAAAGACGAGGCTTTCTGCTCCCGTAAAGATTTACAGCCTTGGAAACCCTGTACCGGGTCACTATGAGTCTGAACCAACTCCACGGCACACAACTACCACCACATCACCACTGTATCCTATAGGATCACTATGCGTCAGAATATACTTGATGTCAGTGGGTTTGGTTTTTTTGTTCCGTTTTGTTTTGGAATTGACCTTATTATGAACTAAGCACACAATAACTCTTGGAGATAAATAGCATCATTATTATTATTCCCATTTTATAGCCAAGGAAACAGAGTAAAGAAACTGGAGTCCAGTCCAGAATCCAAGTGAGTGGCAGAGCTGTGCGTCAGAGCAGACCAGTTTGAATGTCCAGACTCTGTTCTTTTTACTATGTTTCTGTCCCCTGTTATACTCACCAATATGCATATGTTGTTGTTATGTTGTTAAGTGCCATCAAGTCAGTTTCGACTCATAGCGATCCTGTATAGGGTTTTACAAGAGCAGCTGGTGAGCTTGAACTTGCAGTTCAAAGGACTTTGCATTCTGGTGCATTACCCCACAGTAACACACCAGGGCTCCAATTTGCATATGCTGTCACTGAAACCTTGGGTAGTATATAAGGATAGTACTGCTCATCTTTGAATCACCATTGCCATGCATATTTAGAATTAACAACAAAATGCTTACTGAAATCAGTATCCCAAGCTTGCCATGACACATTTGATTTGCTTTAGAAGATTTTTGAAGTATTTTAAAAGATAAATGCTTCATAAATTCAGGAAAACAGTGAGTTAAAATACCATCTTAAAAAAAAAAAAAAGATCATTACTCAGCCAACAAGAGAACTGAAGTCCTGATGCACATGCTACAACATGAATAAATCTTGATAACAGTATGCTGAATGAAGTAAGTCAATCACAAAAGGACAAATATTGTATGATCTCACTTAGATGAAATAACAATAGGCAAATGTATACAGATTAAAGTTTATTAGTGGTTACCAGGACAGGAAGGAGGGGAAAAGGGTACTCACTGTTTAGGAAGTGATAAGTTTCTGCTTATGGTGATGGGAAATTTGGCAATGATTGTGTGTGATAAATGTAATTGATATCACTAACTTGTACACCTGAAAAATGTCAAATTGGCAAATGGTATGTAATATATGTTTTTACAACAACAAAAATCAGTCCAGCAAGATGTAGGAACTTTTTCTTTCTAAAAATCACATTTTTCTGACAAGTAAAATCATATCCCAAATAAGCAGCAGCTTTTTCTCCTTTGTCAAATGAACCTTTTCTTGAACAAGAAACTCTGATTGCCGTGTTTATGAATAAGTGCATGTGAATAGTTTGCAAAATAATTTGTCATAATTAAGAAATGCCTTCAGAGAAGAAGTTGTAATTCTTTTTTTAAATGTTTTCTTTTGAATTCTAAGAATCCTATGAAAGGACTAGTAAAGAATAGTTTCTCCAATATACATATGAAGATCCTTATATGAAAACTTAGTCCCTATGCTCAGTCATGAAGAAGATCCGTCAAAAAACCAGATGTAGCTTCTTTCCTCTGGTCTTCTGTCCTGAAAATGGTTTTAAATTGATTGTTTTTCTGGTCAGATTACACTTACTGCTTCAAAGATCAGGCCAGGACTGTGAGAGTGATGAAGTAAAGATCCTTCTTTGACTCTCATTAGACACTCGCACTTACATTGACACAAACCAAATCTTTTCTCAGCAGTATAGAAACAAGTTCCCCAAAAGGGAATTTATTACTGCTCAGTAGGTATCACTCATTATAATTAGCTCTTAGTCTTTGAAAAAGTAGCTCTAGCTCTAATCTTTGAGGTTGTTGCACTGACTCATAGCAACCGTATGCATAACAGAATGAAATACTGCCCAGTCCTGGACCAACCTCACAATTATTCCCATGCTTGAGCCTATTGATGCTGCCACTTGGCCATTCCATCTCGCTGAGGGTCTTCCTCTTTTTCTCTGACCCTCCACCTTACCAAAGATGATATCCTTCTCCAGCAACTGGTCCATCCTGACAATATGTCTGAAGTATGAGAGACGAAGTTTAGCCATCTTGGCATCCAAGGAGCACTCTGGCTGTACTTCTTCCAACACAGATCTGTTGGTTCTTTGGGCAGCCCATGGCACTTTCAACATTCTCCTCCAACACTGGAGACAAAAAAAAAAAAAAAAAAAAAGTTTCTTACTTGCTTGGTTTTTTGTTTGGTTGGTTGATTGGTGCTTTTTGTTTAAGGATCAGTGTTGTACCCAGGAATAAAGTTGAATGTGTTGTTTCTAAACATCAAGCATCTTTGCTCCTCTGAGTGATGAAGAGAAAAGACTGAGAAATATGCATTTGTGTGCATACATTTGAACATTTAGGTCCTTAATCACAAGACTATACCTGTTGTTGTTGTTAAGTGCCATCAAGTCAGTTCTGACTCATAGCAACACTATATAGTTTCCAAGGGGAGTTTGAATTGCCGACCTTGTAGTTAGCATATGGTACAGCACCACACCAGGATCTACCTATTCATTATAAACTATTGTCCAGTAGCTCCTAGATTAAAGATGTATCATTCAGTTGCAAAAAGCTTAGAGAGTTAAATGCGAAATTCAAATTGTCCAGTCATTTGTTTTTGGTTTTTTCAGTGTTTTTTTTTTTTTCAGGTATTTGTATTTGATAGTGTCTTTGTTGGTCTAGGGTATCATTAAACATCTCCATAGTCCAAATAAATTAGAATTTAAAATAAATTTTCTGAATATTTCAGTAGAAACATCTTTTATATATTAAAAATTATCTAAGTAATTACCTCCTCTAGCAGCTCTTGTGCTTTGCCTTTGGAATTCTGACCCCTATTGGTGATTGCACATAGACAAGATCTGAGTTTCCTTAATGCTGTGTATCTTGACCTCACAGGAGCAGATCCTTTGGTGGAGAATTTTGAGCCTCTCTATGACCTGGATGACTCTTGGGAAAGGGATGGAGAGGATGAAGGTGTCATACCTGGAACCACACCTTTAGATATGGCTGCCAACTGGCAGGTGAGTGTAATGTCTGTGTGATTGCTCCAGTCTATATGATAGCTGCTCCTGAGGTAGCTAAATGTTTGGGCATTTAGCTAAAAATAGATGGTCTTTCTGGGTTTTATTCCCCAAAGAAAATAACTCTTATTTTTAAGAAAGCCTGATTATCAAGAACCATGCTTATTTTGAAAATCCTATCCTTGAAAGATATAGGTCAGCTGAGTTCAGAGTTTTAAAGTGGATGCCTAATTGAATCAGAATTAAGATTTGAGAGAAGCTTAGAAAAAAGAAAACACAAAAGTCATAGAAGAGTTTTCCATCTTGAACCATAATTTCTGATAATTTGCTCACAACTCTCGTTAGGTGATTTCTGAACATAAAAAGAAACTGGGAATTCCACTGAGCATGTCAATAAATATAAACACAATAGCTAAACTTAAAGCCTTTCTCAGAACCCCACTACCACTAACTGAGACCTTAAGGCAATAAGAGATACTAGGTCTTCCTTGTCCAGGGAGAGGGGACAGGCAGCAAAAAGATGTCCAGCAAAGCAATATCAATTTATCAAGGGCAAGCTATGATCCACATCCAATAACGGCTCCTTGTAGCCTTTTGTTGTTGAGCAGCGTGATCATGGTAGAGAGGCCATGTAGTTCCCCCTTTTTCAGCACCTCATTTCTCCAGAGGGCCTCACCACAGAACACAGAACGATAACCCACTTCATTGACCCTGTGTTATCTTACCCAAGTTAGCAACAATGAAGTGACTGCAGAAAATACCAAAAATGGCTTCATAGTGTGCCTAAAATTCCTCACATGGAGATTTTCCTCTTTTTTGAAGATTGTACTGGCCCCTCAGTTAAAATGTAAATTATTCTAGAGTGTTAACATTAAAAACCTTGTAAGCATTATGCACTTATGAGCAAGTTTATAACATTCATTTTCATAAACCTTTTAGGGAAGAGGGAACTCAGTTTCACAACTTTGAGTAAGCTCAGACCTACCCTTAGCGTTCAAGTCAACATCTTGATCAAGGACTCTGTAACCAAGAGATGGCTGATGTGGTGGCCTAGGCTACCTCTGTCCCTCAGAAGTCTCCATGAAGTCGGAAAGCCTGCTCCAACAGGTTGAGTTTGAGTTTGATACCACTACACACCTCAGACAGTTCCTGTAGATCACAAGTTCTCAGCCCCAGAACCCCCAAAGGGCACAGGTATACCTGGTATTAGTACTCTTTTCTATTCCTCCATCTTTGAGGAACTAGGTCTGCTAAGAAGAATATGCTGATAAAGGATATTATGACAAAGAAACAGACTGCCCTAGTGGTCCAATTAATGCATAATATTTTCCCATGTTTTCCTTTCCAACAGGTTTTTGACATATTAAATGGGAAACCATACGAGTCAGAGCTTACATCTGATGATTTACTGGCACAAGGTGGGTTGTGTAGAACCAAACTCTTAACCAGTATTGTCTCCACTGTCCTTTAAGGAGGGGGTAGGAAACCAGCAAGGCACCCTGCTCATACAGTAGTTAAGTGCTCAACCACTAACCAAAAGATTAGCAATTTGAAATCACCAGCAGTTCCATAAAAGACCTAGTGATCTGCTCCCAGAAACATCACAGCCCAGGAAACCCTATGAGGGAGTTCTACTTTGTCCTGTAGGGTCAGTATGGGTTGGAATTGACTCAGTGGCACACAACAACAGGAAATTGGCACTATCCAGCATTTACTGTGAATTATTTCACAGTTGCTTATTTCAGAATCAAAAGATCCTGGACGTATACAAAGGCGAATATTCCATTTTAATCTACTGAAAATATATACTGATGTTACTCAGCTGGGCATCTGCTAACATTCAAGTAGCTTGATTGCTTCCCCTAGGAGCTGGAGAGAGAGCAGAGTAGCAATGATCAGTCCATTCAGAGTGTCTCTGATAGGTTACAACAGATGTGTTTCTTCTGCATTTCTTTCAGGAGACATGAAACAGCTGACTGAAGATGCAAAGTTGCAGCTCTACAAGTTGCTAGAAATCCCAGATCCAGACAAAAACTGGGCCACCCTGGCACAGAAATTAGGTCTAGGAATACTTAACAATGCCTTCCGACTGAGTCCCGCACCTTCTAAAACTCTTATGGACAACTATGAGGTAAGACATGGCCTGCATTCATGACTATTTTTAATATGGCTTTATGCCATTAACATCACTGGCCAGGTCATAACCCCTTCCTTTTCCTTTAACTCTGAGGAAGAAAAGTAGTACTCACCTAAAGCCTGGGAGGATGGCCCAGCCAGAATGGAAGCCCACCTTCCTGAAAAGATTATTTTCATGTACTTTGTGAACTCCCCAAGAGTCCCTGAGAAAATACTATTTAAAGTATCAGGATTGTCACAAAGCTTTGGTCCCCCTGAACAAACAGGACTAAAATCAACAGCTTATCTTCTTATCCCAAAAAAGGATACCCTGACTGTGTGTCAGAACATGCCATCATCTCTCCGTGGAGTGGCTTCTAGCAGAGTCACTACCTGGTGATGCTTACATTTCTAAAAATAAAAGGTAGAAAAACATGGGATGAAATTATTTTCTATTGAAAATGTCATTGTTAGCTATTGTTTCTTAGTCGTTTTCAGAGCTTCTGCTTACATAGACTTACTAGCTAAACTTCACTCTAGATAGAGTTTCACTGTCTCAGCAATTTTCTTTCTCTCTGTGCTCACTATAAACCACTCCTCTGTGATTTCCTGAGTGGTCTTTGAGCTGAGACAGGAAACTTGATTCAAAGATTATGTTTTCTTTGTCACTTTTCTCTGACCTTTCCAGAACCACCTGGCTCCCTGAGTAGAGGAGACAACATGGAGGAGGAGAAGGAATGTGGTACCGAGGTTCATATGCTGCCTCTGGGTTGTTCTGTGCATGGGAGCTTGAACACAGAGTATACTTTTTCCTCATTTCTTTCTCGCAGGTCTCTGGAGGAACAGTAAAGGAACTGGTAGAGGCCCTGAGACAGATGGGCTACACTGAAGCAATTGAAGTCATCCAGACAGCCTTCTGCAGCTCAGGAAAGACAACCACCAGCTCAACCAAGACGCCCTCTCAGTCCCACTTGCTGCCTCTCTCACCTTCCTCCACAAGGCAGCAAATAGGTAAGGAAAAGCAGTGAAGTGATTCTCTGCTTCCCTGGGTTGGTGTCTTCAATTCTCCTAGGATGTGGCATTGCAGTTTCCCACTTGTCTCCTGAATAGACTTCCCTGTGTGTCTGTCTCGACCCCTCTGACTTAATGAACTCCACCTTCTGCCCCCCTTGACACTGCCATTGGGTGAACAATGATACAGACACTTCATTTCCTTAACTCACAATACATAAAACAAAATGATGTGGTGATTAAGGTATATATTATCTCTCTAATTTCTTAAATTAAACAAGAGATAGAAAAAGAGATACAGAGAGAGAAAGGACACTGCCCAAGGTTTATAGAACCAGGATTAGCACTGAGGACTTCAGACTGAGCGTGTGATTTTTCCCACTGTACTTCCCCTCGCTTCCACAACCTCCTCCCCTCCAGTGGTCTCCTAGCTCCCTCTCCTATGCTCCTAACACTGACCTTGTCTTCTGCCATTAGCTGTCTCATCTTTTATCCACCTACAGACACACATCCATATGGAATGAACTATTAACCCAGCCCAGTAATCCTATACTGCTATTATTGTTAACTTCCATTGAGTCCATTCTGATTCATAGTGACCCTGTATGGAGTTTCTGAGGAGTGGATGGTGGGTTTGAACTGCCAACTTTGTGGTTAGCAGTCCAGTGCTTATCCTAAAGCGTCACACCAGGACTATTACTGATGGTTGTGTGTTGTGGAGTTGGTTCCGACTCATAGCGACCCTGCATAACATTTCCGAGGCTGTAGATCTTTACTGGAGCAGAAAGCCTCATCTTTCTCCCACGGAACAGCTGGTAGTTTCGAACTGCTGACTTTGAGGTTAGCAGCCTGACTTGTAATCACTGTTGTTGTTGTTGTTAAGTGCCGTTGAGTCGGTCCCGACCCATAGCGACCCTGTACAGGGTTTCCGAGGGTGTAAATCCTTACGGGAGTAGAAAGCCTCATCTTTCTCCCGCGGAGCAGCTGGTAGTTTCGAACCGCTGACCTTAAGGTTCGCAGCCCGATTCGTAACCACTACGCTACCAGAGCTCCTACGGAGCTTCAAAAAGTTTGTGGGAAATGGAACTAAAAGATTTTTCCATGAACTTTTTGAAGCCCCCTCACATGTTCCTATAATTTTATTCTCACACTCTCTAAAACAACCTATCTAATGCTGCTCTAGTAGAAATGCCATAAAATGGGTTATTTTAACAAGCAGAAATTTATTTTCTCACAATTTATGAGGCAAGAAATCCAAATTCAGAGCACCAGCTCTGGGGAAAGACTTTTTCTCTCTGTCTGCTTTCTAGTTTCTGCTTCCTGATTCCTTAGAGATCTCCTTGGGTCTTGGTATATGTCTTACCCCATCCCATCTCTATGTCTCAAAAGATATGCCCTACACTAATCTTGCCTCATTCACATAACAAAAGCAATCCATTCCCAGATGGAATTATAACCACAGGCATAGAGACTAGGATTTAAAACATATATTTTGGAAGACAGAATTCAATCTGTAGCAAACCATTTCATGCTTTCTCTTTCTGAACTCCCCAAATCCCTGTCCTCTCCTTACTCATCCAGTGTCCTTGCCTTAGCTCCATTGAACATATATAAACAACTCAAACTCTCTGATCGTTGCACCATCAAACCTTCCAGCGCACCTCTGCCAGTGCCTACGTTGGCTGCCCTGAATCTGGTTTCAGTGGGCTAAATGTCTGGACACCTGTTAAAGAGTACCCTGTATCCCTGGCCCATCCCTTTGCCTCCTCCAGGTCTTGCTCCTCGAATTCTTGCCTCTCTCTCTCTTGTATTCAGGATCACCTAGCCAAGCACACTGTAATTTCCCTCATCTTTAAACACAAACAACACACAGAATAAAACACACCCTATCTCACACACCTACAGTTCTATTTCACTGTTCCCTGGTGCAACAAAACATCTGAGAAGTGGGGGGAGGGTTGTTGAATTATCCCTTCAGAATTTTTCTTTCCACCACTTCACGTCTGTTCTCTGTGTGAACCCCAGTAGGTAGAGTTCCATCCACAGCACACTGTCAGGTCCAGTCACCCCTTCTTCTCATCCTCTCCACCTGTCACAGTAGATGGCACAGTCAAAAACCACTCCCTCCTATTTCAAAGCATCCCACTCTTGGCTTTTCCACAGCACACTCACCAGTATGTCCTCCTGCCTTGCAGCCCCTCCTGAGTGGTCATTTTTGCAGCCTCCTCCACCCTTACCTTTTAAAGTCACAGCACCCAGAGCCCAAACCTGGGCCCTCCATAGATCTCTATGTGGAACTCCAGAAATGGAGTTTATACCCAAACTCAGTATTGGCCATAACAGTCAGGTACCACCCCTCTATAGGAGGCTAAGCCAAAAGTGAAAATTATCTATGAATACCAGGGGACTTCAGAAAGTTCATGGGAAAATTCCATTATCTTTTAATTCCAATTTTCCACAAACTTTTTGAGGCTCCCTTCTACTTATTTGCCCACATCCAAATCTATCAAGGGGAGTCCTGGTGTGGCACTGTGGGTTAATGCCATACTGCAAAGTCGTTTGAACTGTAAGGCCATACATTCAAGCTCACCAGCCGCTCCTCGGAAACCCTGTTCAGGGTCCCTATGGGTCGGAACCAACTCAACAGCACTTAGCAACAAACAACAGCAACAAGGCCTTCTCCTCAGCAACCACCTTGGTCCATCTACCTTCATCTTCTTAGATTCTTGCAGCAACTCCTACCTGGCCTCCCTGTGACCATTCGGACCACCTCCCTTCAGGCATTTTTTTTTTTTCACAAGAGTAGATGCACATCTTTTTTAAAATTATAACACCTGAGTAAATCCTTGACTTTATTAATTAATTTAATGAATCTTCACAGGGCACCAACTATGTGCCTGGCACTGTTTGAGGCTTTAAAGATAAAGCAATGAACAAACTAGACTACACTTTACCCCTTTCTCTCTCTCTCTCTCTCTCTCTCTCTCTCTCTCTCTCTCTCTCTCTTAAACATCACTTTAATACTCTTCCTCCTACCCCTCTTCAGCGCCCAAGATGTTCCTTCTGTTCTCCCAGCTAATGAGTCTGATTGAATTTAGGGACTTTGAACTGTCTCCTTCTTCCCTGAAAAGCTCCTCACCTAGCTGGCTCCTTCTTTATTTTCCTTTTCTTTTTTTACAACTCCTTTTGAGGGGGAGAAAAAAAGTTTTCTTTTTCTTTGTGTGTTTTTTGTGTATGTGTGGTGCTGCTGGATTCTTTGTTTTACATCATTTTCTATGCTGAGTTCATTTATTTGTGGGTTTTCCTTTCATTTCATTTCTGTTATGTTAATGTTTACTAAATCTTTATGTATTTTCTTTTTTTTTTTTTTTTTTTTTGTGTAAGTGTATTGGTTTTCTTTGAGTGTACCCTGTAATTTGTTTTTTTCCCTGTTTAAAACAGTCTTTTATCGTGAAATATACTTGACTTCCTTGCCATTTGGAAGTTTTATATCTGTACTAGTCCCACTTTATTCTTTAAAGTTGACTTCATTGTACATTGATATCTCTGGTTCCCTATTTTCAGTCTTAGAGCTTTGTTTTACATAGACACTGTTGTACCTGGGTTGAGTTCTGGATGGTGTTGTCATGTCTGGTACTCTCAGGTTGTTGTCTGCTCTTGTTGATTCAAAGGACACCCTTTAGCATTTTTTGTAAAGTTGATCTGGTCAAATACACATTCCTTAATTTCTGTTTATCAGGAAATGTCCTAATTTTGCTGTCATGTTTGAGGGACAGCTTTGCTGAGTATATGAATCTTGGTTGGCATTTTTTTTTTTTTCTTTCAGAGTTTTGTACATGTCGTCCCATTGCCTTCTTTCCTACATGGTTTCTGCTGAGAAATCAGAGCTTAGTCTTATTGATTCTCCTTTTATGTAGCTTTTCATTTTTCTCAAGCTGCTCTCATGATTCTTTTCTTGTTTTGGAGAGTTTGATTATGATAGGTCTCAGTGATTTTCTTTTGGAATCTATTCTGTTTCAGGTTCATTCCGTTTCTTGTATGCTCATCTTCTCATCTTTCATAATGTTAGAGAAATTTTATTCCAACAGCTCTTCAACAATTGTCTCTTCCTGTTCTGGAATTCTGATCACCTGTAAGTTGTAATGGTGTCCCACCTAACTCTTAGGCTTTCTGTGAATTTTTTCATTCTTTTTTCTGATTGTTCTTCTAGCATAGTAGTATTGAGAGATTTATCTTCTAGTTTACTAATTCCAGCTTCCATTGCTTCAAGTCCTCCTTTGTCCTTTCAATGTATTGTCCATTTCTGAAATCTTAATACTAATATTCAGAATTTCCAATTGCAGATTTTGTATTGTTTCAAAATTTGTACTTATTTTGCATGTTTGTTCTTCTAGTGTTTCCCTGTATTCTTCTAAAGTGTTTTTTTGTTGTTGTTTTTTTCTGTGTTCTCCTTGCTTTCCTCGATCTTTCTGTTAATCCATTGCAGGTACCAAAATACCATTCTTTTGAATGCTCTTTCATTTAGTTCCATTACCTTTTATTCCTCAGAACTGTTTTCTGTCTCTGTGTCATGGTCATTTGTTTGGACCATTCTCTCTTGTTTCTTCATGTGAGTTAAAATTGTCTGTTGCCTCCAGGGCATTGTGGGGTTGTCATATTTTTAAAACAGTACAGTTGTTGAACCCGGAGGGGAGACATTTCTGGTGGGCTCCTGCAGTTGAAGGAGCTTACAAGATAGATATGTGAAAGGAATGTGACAGCAGAGTTCCTGACCCTAGATGGGGTTCCTGTTAGCCTTGTGTTCTCTATATCCAGGGTACTAAATCCAGCAGCAGTTTGTGGGAGCCCTTGATGGAGCTGGTTTCAGTATCTGTTAGGACCACAGAGAAGCTGGGTGTAGGGTGACTGGTTAATACCGGTCTGGTGGCTCTGTGGATTTATAGGTTTGGAGGTGAACCCACCTGAATCCAGGCACCAAAGCAACTCAGCCAGCCCCCAATTCACATGGCTCCCAATCACATGGCTCCAAACTCCCAGAATATAGGGTCATCACTGGGGATGGATGAGAGTGGGAGTTGACCATACCTCTGGTCACCAGAAGAGCTACTGTCAAAGCTGATCACAAAATGGCCGAGCCACATCTGGCCAGCTGTTCACCTGTCAGTCTCCCTCTCTCACCATTCCTGCTCTACCCCTCTTCCCAGAAAACACTCCGTTCCCCACCACCCCCCTATCCTTTCTTCTGAAGTTCAGGGTGCCAGAATTTTCATCTGTGTCTGTTTTATTTGGCCTTTTGTATATATATTGGAGAGGGTCTGCATAATGTGTCACCTAATTTGCCATCTTGCCAGAAATCTAGCTGACTCATTCTTGTCATTCCATTTGGTATCAATGTCACCTCCTCCTAGGACAGGAGAATAAAGACAAGGGTCACTGTGGATACTTTAGAAAGTAATAATGTATCTACCAGGAAAATCTCTTGTTTCTCATGGCCCGGAACCCTTTCCACACAAATACTCAAGGAAATTAGTAAATACTTACATCTCAGAAAGAACCAAGTTCTTAATTGATAGTTATTTTCAAAATACCTCCACGTTCCTAACACATAATGTTATTGTTAAGAGCCGTTGAATCAGTTCCAACTCATAGCAGCCCTGTACTGGGTTTCAGAGGCTTTAAATCTTCACAGAAGCAGAACGCCTCATCTTTCTCCCACAGAGTGACTGGTGGGCTCAAACTGGGAAGCTTGTAGTTCACAGTCCAGTGCTTATTGTATGGGCCACCATGCTCCCTAGCACATAATAGATACTCAATAAAGATTGGTGGGTTGAATACATCAATGAATAATGAGATTGGTATGTTGAATAAATCAGTGAATAATGAGATAATGGCCATGCCACTGCCATTGAAGTCTTAATATTCTAATCATAAAATTTAATATATAAGAAAATGGCATTCTTATTTGTGTATGTTAAATTTCCATTTTGTTGATTACGCTCTCAATATAGAAAATTATTCACATTGTTCAGAATCCTAATGATTCTTCTCTCAACAAGAGGGATTTGACCTGACATTACAGTACAGATTCAATTTAATCAAAATCACCTTATTTTTTTCTACCAAAATATTTTTGAGGTAGTATATGGGAGCTCTGGTAGCATAGTGGTTACGAATCAGGCTGCTAATCTCACGGTCAGCAGTTCAAAACTACCAGCTGTTCTGTGGGAGAAAGATGATGCTTTCTGCTCCCTTAAAGATTTACAGTCTCAGAAACCCTGTACAGGGTAGCTATGAGTCGGACCCGACTCAACAGCACATAACAACAACAACAACAACAACAATATGGGGTTTTAATAGCACATGAGGCCCAGAATGATATCTTGTTTTTAGTTCCTACTTCTCTCACGGATTTATTTTGTCTGGGCTCAGAAATTTCCCCAGGTATAAAGTTGTAATACCGTGGTATACACCTAATATCTAAGAAAAAAGTGGGGCACTTTGAGTCAAGAGAATTCGGGAAGGATTCTGATAAGCATAAGGCTAAATCTGCATTCGTTTTCTAGGGCAGTCATAACAAAGTACCACAAACTGGGTGGTTTAAAACAGCATTTATTCCTACTAAGTTTTCTCTTCTATGTTCTAGAGATAAGAATTCCAAACTCAAAATATCATTCTCCTTCCAGGGCTCTAGGGGAGGAATCATTCCTTGCCCCTTCTTAGTGTGTGGAGATTGCCAGTAATTCTCAATGTTCCTTAGCTTGTAACTACATTACTTTTAATTTCCATTTTCATATGACCTTCTTCCCTCTGTGTGTCTGTGTCTCTTCTGTGTCCCTGTGTACACATCTCTGCTTTCTATAAGGACCCAGTCTTACTGGATTTGGGGCCCACTCTAAACTAGTATGCCCTCATCTTGAATAATGACATCTCAAAAACCCTATTTCCCAATAAGGTCACATCTGAGGTTCTAGGTAGACTTGAATTTAAGGATCTACTGTTCAACCCACTACAGCTAGACTGCAATGTTGTTGTTGTGAAGTGCCATGCAATCGGTTCTGACTCATAGCAACCCTGTATAGGGTTTCCGAAAAGCATCTGATGAGATGAGCTTGAACCACAGACTTTGTGTTTCAAAATGATCTTGCAGTCTAGCGCATTAACCCGCAGCGCCACACCAGAACTCCCACATTGCAATGTTGTTGTTGTTAAGTGCCGTCGAGTCGATTCTGACCCATAGTGACCCTGCATAGAGTTTCCGAGGAGCAGCTGGTGAGCCGACCTTGCAGTTCAAATGGCTTTGCAGTCTGGTGCATTAACCCATAGCGCCACACCAGGACTCCTCCACATTGCAATAGAAAGATGCAAGAAACTTGTGGCTAATTCTGATTTGGCACCATTTTTATATTACTAATATAAATGGAGTCCTGGTGTGATGCTGTGGGTTAATGTGCCAGACTGCAAAGCCGTTTGAACTGCAAGGTCGGCAGTTCAAGCTCACCAGCTGCTCCTCAAAAACCCTATACAGGGTTGCAATGGGTCGGAACCGACTCGATGGCACTTAACAACAACAACAATATAAATTTATATTATGTATTAATGTGATTTTTCTATCACATTTATATTAGTATTTCTGCCTCTTCTACCATGTGAACAATAGCCATGAGCAGGGTCTGTATAGATGGGTTGTGATGGTGATTTGTGGAAGGTAAGAGGCACATGTAATCTACATATGCCTTTTAAATCCAAATTTGACTCAGTGTAAGGTGTAACACCTTTGCCTTGCTCCAAGCTGTGCCCCTAGTAAATTCTTGCTTTTTTCCCCAGATGAGCTCCGAGACAACGAAAGCATCTGTGACAGCGGCGTGGAGACCTCCTTCCACAAACTCAGCTTCACAGAGTCTCTGACCAGCAGTAGCTCATTGCTAACTCTGAACAAAATGCCCCACGATTATGGGCAGCAAGGATCTATAGAAGGCAATGTTTAACCAGCTGGCGATTTTCGATTTTCAACACTGTGCAAACCAAAGCCCCGAAATTCCACTGCATTGTCCACGAGGAATGTAAACTGCATCCAAAGGTGCTCGGAGGAAAACCAGCCTGCCTGAATCACTCTGGATTTAATTCCAGGCCTTTTAAACTGGCTTCCTTTCTTGGTCCTTACATGATTTTTAGTTCAGTTCACTTACCAGTAGTCTCTAGCAATCACAGCACTCAGCTGAGCTGAAGCATCCTTGGGGGTGAGGTAGCTTAGTGAGCTTTAACAGCTGCTAATGGATTACAGTTGCTTTCTGTCGTCGTCATTGCTGTGGTCCCTCTGCTGCATCCCTACTATCATTAAACGGTGTCTTAGTATCCCACCCAGTGTCCTTTCTAGCCGTCCACAGTACAGTCATGCATTCAGATCAAGAATTAAGAAAAGGGATATTTTCAAATGAAAGTCATTCAGTGTACAATTGAAAAAAAAAGGCTTTTTGTTTTCAAATGTGGTTATCTCTGATTTGAAAAACAAAAAACATGTACATGTCAATATTTAAACATGGTTACAATCAGTGCTGAAAATGGTATTTGCCCCTTTTTCTGCATTTTGCTATTGTAAATATGTTTTTTAGATCAAATACTTTAAAGAAAAATGTTGGATTTATAAATGCTATTTTTTATTTTACTTTTATAATAAAAAGAAAGCAAAGTGATGCCCTCATATTGTTTGATGTATGCCAATACTTTTCTAAGAGGATACATTGTAACCATAGGACCATTCCATCACCTGGTTCTCAGTTGTTTTCACCTTTTCTCCTTTGGAGTCAAGTTCTTGATCCAAAAATGAGGGACGGGAAAGTTATCAAAATATATGTGTGTGTGTGTGTGTGTGTGTGTGTGTGTGTCACCCTAAGATGAAAACTTTCAGTGTGTCAAATCCTTGTCTGGCTCATCTCATTTAGACTACTGAGCACATCTTCTGTTATATCTCACAAAACTATACCTCCTCAACCTGCTCTCAAGGGCACCATGATGCATGAAGTATTGGAACTTCAGCAGACAGGAGGAACTTGAACAAAGAGCATTCCGGTATGAAGCCTTGCTGAGCTGCTCATCACTCAGAGATGGGAATAAGGAAGAGGGGAAAAAATATCCAAAGTGTTTAAATGAGATGCTCTGGTAGAAATGCGATGTGCAGCCAAGGTGCCTCTGTAACAAAGGACTTGTTGATCTCTGCCAATCTCAGCCACTGAGAGTTCACTCTATAAACAGCCTCTGACTGTCCACTCCTTCAGGGGTGACTCACAGCTGCAGAGAGCTACCTAACCTAGCAGGCCATGCGCTTTTCCACGGTGGCCCACTTACAGGGACCAATCCATATGGATGTGTAAAGTCCAATTGCGACAACTCTGAAGGGCTGCTTGAACTCCAGAGCGCCCCAAGAGGTCAGCTGAGGTTGTTTGGGTTTGTGGTGCAGCATCTCCTTCTGCCCAACCCTATCAGCCCTTCCCTTCCACAGGTGTCAATCCTGAGGGCACTCCCACATAAATGTCCTACACATTAATTTCCATCTCTGAGTCTGTTTCCCAGAGACAGGTGTTGCCCACTGTGCTGAGCAATTTTCCACAATGTATCAAGTCATATGATCTTGAAAATAACACAAGAATGTGTGTATCATTACTGTCCCCAATTGACAGAATGAAACTCAAAAGAGTTCAAATGGGCTAATATTAGTAGTTTCTGAGTTGGTCTGTCTGGCTCCAAAGTGCATGGGTTGAGATATTATCATGGTAGGATAAGAAGGTTTTTGATAAATGCTGTGGAGTCAGTTCCGACTTATAGTGACACTGTATAGAATTTGAACCACCAACCTGCAGTTAGCAATCCAGTTCTTATCCTACAGCGCAACACCAGAATAAGAGACTAGACAAGAGTCCAGAACTAGGCCCCAAGCTAGTATTTGACGAAGTGTAATTTCAAATCACTGAGTAAAATATGACTATTTTAAAAACACATGTTCAATCTAGTTATCACTTGGAATAAAGAGTCAATCTGAACCCCCACCTCCATCCTATAATCAGGATAATTTCCAGATGTATAAAAAAGGAAATCATAAAAAATCCAAGAATCATGCCTTAGTAATCTTGAAGTAGGGAAAGACTTTCTAAGCAAAACTTTATTCTCTGGTGTAAAAATAGTCTGGGTCCTTCATTTTACAGCATGTCCTAAGTAAATATTTTTTTAAAGAAAATTCTGTTACACTGTTATTTCTCCACATCCCCACTCTTTTATTACAATTGTTAGAAGTTTGTATTGATAAAGTAACTACATATAGCTCTTTCTTCTTCCTTATTCTCAAACAACAAACCATCCCTCCCTGCCTGTCAGTTCCTTTCTATGGCAAATAGTTATTTTCCAGCTGGCTGCAACAAGGTCTTCCATATCAAATGCTCTTTATGTGACGTTGACACTTCTCTTCTTGAGGGGAGGGGTCTTGTGTTCCTACACTGTGATTCCAGGTGGTCCTAGGACAAGTGTTGCAGTGATTTCCAAGGTTAGGTCATAAAATGGACAACTTCTGTCCAGGCCTTCTGGGTTGCTCCCTCTTGGAAGCTAGTTACCATGCTCTGAAGAAACCAAGCAGCCACATGGAGAAGCTATGTATAGCTAGATGTTTAGCCAAGAGTTTAAAGTGTATTCTAGCCATTGTCAACACCACTGGATGTGTGATCCAGCCCCAGCCAATGATTGATTCCTTCGAGACTTCAAATTGGACTTCTGATGTGGCACTGTAAGATCCGTACTGGAAGGCAAACAACATGATTGACAGCTCAAACCCACCAGCTGCTCCTCAGTAACCCCATACAGGGTCACTATGATTTGGAATGGACTCGACAGTACTTAACAACAGCAACAGATTTCAAACTGCCTCAGCTGATGCTGTGTGGAACAGAAACAAAGTGCCCTGCTGATCCTTGTCCAAATTGCATAGCCTGAGTAAGTTAAAGTAAGCCCTAGGTGTGGGATGAACCAGGTCTATAACTAGACTGTTTCCATACCAGAAGTTCAATTTAAAGAGAAGCTGACTTGCAGAGGAGGAACAACCAAACAAGTCATGCTGAGGCTAAAAATAACATTCCCCTTATTTACTAAGAAGCCCCATTTCTCTTCTGTTTCAGAAACTTCCTCTTCCTTTTCCCAGATGTCAGTTCTAGCCTGAACCTCTACATGATGCTCAAACACAAAGGTTACCAACACTGTGTGCATCTGTGTAGAAGGAGCCTCTTACATATTGCGCCAGCAGATGGGGATAAATACCAAAATGAATACAGGAGGGCAGGTGGAAAGCTACAATGGGCCTGAAATAAACCTTCCCATAAAGCTTGTCTCACAGCAGGAAGCCATTTAAAAATAGCTTCCTCAGAACTTTTAGTCATCTTTGGAGGTTTTTATAATCTGTAGGCATAGCTTAGACTTTTTCAGGATCAGCGGTCTTTCGTTTTCAGTCAAGGGAAACCCTGCTGCTGCTGTATCCATCTGAATCCCCGACCATAGTTGTACATGGTACAGACATTCCTAGTCACCATCATGGAGGGCAGCTCTACAATCACAGTCTCCTGCCATTTAGCAAGAGGAAAGGGGAGAGGACAGGACCAACCCAGATTTGAGCATTCATTATACACCTGTCCCTTAGCATTAATGATTTCTAGCATAATTCTCAAGGCATTTCTATGAGGTATACAGGAGTAATTAACCCCATCTTACAAAAGGAGGCAGAGGACCTAAAGACAAACCCAGGTCTGATTCCAAAAGCAGTTCTTTAATGAATCTTGGTGTGGCACTATAGGATACAGACTCAACCACAAAGTCAGCAGTTCAAACTCACCAGCTGCTTCTTGGAAATCCTATACCTGGTCGCTGAGTTGGAACCGACTCAATGGCACTTAACAATAACAACAATAGTCCTTTGAAGAAGAGATGCTGTATTTGAAAGGAGGGTAAAAAATATCCCTACAAATCTGTACAAAGATGATGGAGTCATAATGTACCCTAACAAAATGCAAAATAACCCAGCATAGTGCTAAAAGGACACGTTGCTTGCTTTAAAATGACTGTCCCCGCTGAGAAGCTATGATACTTAAATATGAATTATTCATGGACTGCAGGTACCTTGCTGCATACCTTTCTCCTCATTTTGTGGTTTGGGGGTAAATTATCTTTCTAGTTTGTACTTTGTGCAGGCAGAGCAAAAGGGTGAAACTAAAATTTCATTAATTTTTTTTAATAATCACAGAGCTTAGGTTTAGATACGATCTTAAAGATCACTTAAGCAAATCATCCACATTTCTATCTTTAAACAACTACTATAGGAGAACACCTCCACCCAACAGTCCTCGCTATGCTCTCTACAGGCCAATTGCTTCGCTTAAAACATACTGACACCAATCCCGGAGCCCTGGTGGCGATATCAGATAAACCACAAGTTTGACAGTTCAAAACCACCAGCAGATGGAGAAAGATGAGGCTTTCTGATCTCGTAAAGATCTATTATGAGTCAGAACCGATTTGAAGACACCGACAATACCACCAATTAACAACCAAATCCTAGAAACTACAACATTGATTTCATAGCTTCATAGTTTGGCATTGGGGCTGAGGGCACCCTGAGGAGGGGCTTGAAATGTAATGGAATTCGTTTCATTGTTACAGATTCCATTATATACGTGACACCTTCTTGACTTGTCTCTGTGACTGTGGAGTCTCTTCTGACTCATGGTGACCCCAGGTGTACAAAGTAGAACTACTCCATAGGGTTTCAAGGTTTGACCTTTAGGAAGCAGATCACCAGACCTTTCTTCCCACACACATCTGGGTGGATTTAAGCTGCCAACTTTTCAGTTAGTACTTAGCTGTTTATGTTTCCGAAAGACTCATTACCTGTTGTTGTTGTTAAGTGCCATCAAGTTGGTTCCAACTCACAGCAACTCTGTATAGGGTTTCCAACGAGCAGATGAAGGACTTGAACTGCTGACCTTGTGGTTAGCAGTCCAGTGCTCGTCCTACAGTACCAAACCACAACAACTTATCTACCCTAGATAAGTTAATATATTCACAAATTGTACAAGTGTCATAGAATACAAGGGATGGTATCTTCTCATTCCATCAACTAGTTTTTCCATGTTAACACCTCTTTCCAGAAGACTTTTTAACTGAAATATCACAACCACCTTTAAGGAATGCAGCTAGATATACAGTCAAGATTTACTGGCCGTCTGTTAAATGCCAGGCATTACAGTAGGTGGTGTCATCCATTATCTCATAGTACTTTCTCAAAAACCCTGTGAGCTAAGTATTTTTGTCCCTATCTTACAATTGAGAAAACTTGAGGTGTACATAGACCATTAACAGCAAGATCTCGAGTACAGTGTTTTAATAAAACATACTTGAGGTGGAGGATGAAAGTTGGGTAGATCAGTACTCTTTCACTCTGTCATTCAGGGATTTGGCTCTCAGGCTCTTGCTGGGATGATGGCCTTATCAACCGGAAGCAGGGAGAGCCCAGAGATACATGTGGGAGTTTTCAGTGGACCCAGCCTGAAAATGCTTCTTGTGTCACTTCTTCTCACATTGCACAGGAGAAAAACTTTAGTCCTCTGGCCACATCTATCAAGGAGTGGTCCGTATTTGTTCCCAGTATTAGGAGGGGTGTTGATTTTGAACAGTTTTCAACCTCTGGTATAGTTCAAAGCTCCTTGCTGAGGTAAACTGAACTTTAAGATTCTTTCTGGTTCCAAGGGCTGTGACTGAACAAACTTATATGTAAGCATTCACTCTGAGAATCACCTACAATGATGGTCGATGGTCATTGCCAAAGGCAATATTATTTCTCAGGCTATTTCTCAGGAGGATGCATTGTTAAGTCACTGCTTCTCTTAAAGATGATCAGAAATGATTAGGGTATTAGATATGGTAGGATATGGGGATAATAGAGCAGCAAAGTCTTGTTTCCCTTGACAGTAACTCAGGGAAAATTTTTGCTCTGCTACCTCCTTATTCTATAGCTCCCTCAATCTTAAACCTTGCACAAGAGGAACTAGGCTTATTGATGTATTTAAGAAGCTCTGGATCCTTGGGATCCCACTCAAGGGAAAATGGCAAGTGAGTTCATTTTTCTTGTGGACAGCAAAGACTTGGCAGGTCTTACCCATTTCCTCAGGTATATAAGAAAGGGACAGAAGCTGGTTCCTATAAAAATAAAATTCCTGTGAAAATAACAGCAAATTAAACAGAATTCTAGAAGAACCTTCTCTGTGCCCTCTTGGGATCCAGGGAGCAGAGGTAAGACTGAAGATGGTTAAGATGGAAACTTCATTGATATGATTTCAGAATTGGGACAGTTTTAAGTTGATGCTGAGTACTAGAAGCCAAATTATTAGATCTGCTCTCTGCAAAAAAATGACAGATACTTTTTCAGACAAAACTGCTGTGCAAAACCAAAAACCTTTAAAACTGAATGCTTTTATATATAAGATATTTTCAAATGGTTACTCCCATATCAATCTCATATTTAATCTCATACCAAGGCAAGAAGGGAGTGGTTTTTCCTTTTCCACAGAAGAGCAGAGACACTGATTTACCTGAAGGTTCCTGAACTAGTATAAAGGGCAAAGGCTGGCTGGGACTCAGCATTCAGACACCCACTCTACACTACTTGTGTCTCTCTCTGAAGCCAACTGCTGCCCACATGGCTACTCTAGAGGGAGGAAGGGGAAAGCTGGTCAATGTGAACACCAAAGGGCATTGCCTAAGGTTGGCAAAACAGTGGGAAATCACCATCCTGTCAACCAATGAAATCCATCAGATTCAGCCGAAGTTGCATTCTACTCAGTCCATGTGATCTGATGAGGAGCCCAAGAGCCCATGCTGTCTTCCCTTCTGCTCTACATCCTCCTTCAACCTCCCACTCTCCTCCTTTTACTTTGGGACTCTCCGAAGCTTTGTCTCAACACCCTGCCCAGTTCTGCCTTTTCTTTGTACACAACACCTTTCCTCAACAATTCAAGCTAAGGTCTTCCATGTTAATGCAGAATCCTTCTCACAGCCGAAAAATACTCCAGAAAGACCAAAGGACCAAGTGCAGAAATCATATCCCCACTACTCAAGCAGGGTTTTTAAAAAGAAGCATTCCTGTCTCCTTCCTTAAGGGCCCACAGCCCACAGAACCCCTCCCATCACTGCCTGGGACCACAGTACCAGGGATCTCACCCCAAGAGATGAGGGGACTGGAAGATGGTAACTTGCTCACAGTGAAGGCTCAGAAAGTACACGGGAGATTTAAAAGTGTCATGGGAAAATGCATTATCTTTTCATTCCATTTTTCCATTTATTTTTTGTCAGCCCTCATATTTACATTCTCAGTGAGTGAGCTAATAAATCTGACTGACGCAAAGGCAGTAGTTAGCCGTCTTCTTCACAGTTTTGATCTGGGAAGGTCAAAGCTGCCATTTGGCCCTGCCTCCCTTACAGCTTAGCCAAATGTGCATCTTGAAAGATAACTAGCATATGTACACAACATGTGGTCCAGGGACCTTTGGGTTCTGAAAGGCAAAGGAATTCTATGTTTATAGCTCAACAGAACAGAGAGTTTATAGACAGCGAGTCACCCTTTAGACAGTCACTCCCACTTTTATCCCTTCCGGGTCGGTCATCGACAGAATGGCATTCCTTCTGCAATCCTTACATAACACAGTTTCAAGCCTTTACTTTACACTTACTCTGCTATTGTTCCTTTTAATCACTCATCTGACTTTCTCCCCCATCAATTACCTTTTATGGAGGCTTTGTGCCAAGTTTGCATAGACATATAATAATTAAATTCTAATTAAAAATTATTTAGATGCCACTTTTTGGCCAACGTAGCAATAATGGATGAAAATGAAGTTAACATAAAAGCAGAAAGAGTTGCTCTGTGAGTCTGAAATTTACAATCCAGCAAAGGTGATGTCAAGCCCTTGTGAACCCTAGAACTTGAGAAGAAATCAGGAAGTCAGCAAACAGAGCTGCTTGTTTTCCTTACCCCCTTCCTTCTTTTCTTTCTTCCTTCCTTTCTCCCTCCTTATTTCCTTCACTTCTTTGTTTCTTCCTTTCTTTTCCTTCCTTTCATTTCTCCTTCCCTCTTTATCTCTTTCTTGCCTCACTCCTTGAAAGTAGCTCCATACTCATGCCTTCCAAACTTCTGGAGCCCAGCTCCCAAGCTCTTCATTAGACTCCTCTCCCTGTCCAGGAGCTACAAGCAAACAAGACTCTGGGATGTTTGCTTGCAGCAAACCTTCAGGAAACCATTCCACCTGTCACGAGCCTTATTTCCTGAGCACAGGAGATCTCTGCTGGAAGAAGCAGAACTTTGCACAGTCACCCGATAGCTGATCTGCCTCTTGCTACTGAACATTTTTGCTTCAGTAAAATTTGAAAGAATCTTATGAAATTTGGAGATTAGAAATTTCCTTGATTTTCTGACTGCAATTACTCCATCTCAGGTCTGAGAAACCCAGTGATTATTTCCCCTTAGTAGAGAACAAGCTGGAACTGACTCAGTGGCACACCACCATCACCATCACCAGAGAATAAGTAAATGGCTCTATCTTGTCTTTTGACAAGAGAAGTGGGAGACCCTAAAGCCTTGTAATTCAAGCTGCAGCCAACCTTATCCTATGAGGAACAGTAATCATAAACCAACATTTACTAACCCTGTCCTAGGCATTGTACTGGAGGCAGTGGTGTTTGGAGGGAAAAGCCACTTCCATGCAGCAGACCCAGGTTCCATTCCTGATCAATGTGCCTCATGTGCAGCCAGCCACCATCCAGTGGTGGAAGTTTCCTAACAACAACAACAAAACATAGTGCATCCTTTTTTTTTTTTTTTTCTTTTAATCCTCACAATAGCTCTATGAGATTGTTATTACTACTAATTTCACCTTAAAAGTAAGGAAAATGAAGCTTAGTGATTGACACAAGCTTAGTGAGGGTTAGTGATGGGCCCACAGTAAGTGTATTCTGAAAGCAAACTTGAAAATTGGAGGTCAAATATCAGAGGATGAGTCTATGCCCAATGCACCAAGTTGAGTAAGAAATATTCAAATCCCTCCAGCTTCGCATTATGAAACAGCAAGGGTCCTGCCCTCACCCACCTCACCAAGTCAGTCTCCAACTGCTCTCCTTGCTTTAGACACCACTATGGCATCCCAGAACCAGGGAAGCAAGTCACCTAGAAATATTGACTGAAAGAAAATCCACTGTCCTCTTCATGCCCAAGTTTGCCTGGTCCATTCCTTCATCAATAGGATGTTTTGGTAATAAAATTAGAATAATTTGTTGCCTCCAACTCATATATAGTGGTGGTTATATGCCGTGGAGTTGGTTCATAGCGACCCTGTATAGGGTTTCTGAGGCTGTAAATCTTTATGGGAGCAGAAAGCCTCATCTTTCTCCAGGGGAGCATCTGGTAGTTTTGAACTGCTGACCTTGAGGTTAGCACCCCAATTTGTAACCACTAAGTAGAACAACCTCATAGAGTTTCCAAGAAGTCCTGAATGCACAGTAAGGTTTAAGTGTTGGGTTGCTTGCTGAAAGGTCAGTGGTTCAAACACACTAGCAGCTCCTTGGGAGAAAGATGAGACAGTCTGCTTTCATTAAAATGTACAGTCTCAGAAACCCTATAGAGCTGTAATACTCTGTCCTATAGGCCTGGTATGAGTTGGAATCAACTCGACACAGTGAGTATTTTTACAGAGGCAGATTGCCACAGTTTTCTCCTGCCAAGCAGCTGGTGAGTTCAAACTAATCACCTTTTAGTTAGCAGTCAAGCACTTAATCACTGCACCACCAGGGCTCTTACAAACATTGGAATATCTGTCTAAATAGAGATCAAATAGTGATTCGTTTTTCATATCATTATGAGAAGAAGTCACATTTTTATATGAAAATCTAGAGCTTTAGATGAACAATCACCCCCTTTTAAAATGTTAACACTTCCATTTCTTTAAAGACTTAAACACTGCTGGTCATATATGACTTGTGTGTGACCTGTGACTCATGTTTCTGCAGATGTCTCTTCAGAATGACTATGCAGAATTGGCAGCTCTCAGAATAGATCAAGACCCTTACCATTCCCTAGCTGGGGCTTCTCTGTCCTGTCACTCCCACCTGCTCCCCTGGCCGGTGCGGTTCACAACCACCAAGGAACGGCACCACTGCTGCCCACCTTCCTTAGGCTTTCCATGATGGGGCAATAATAGTGATAAAAGCTAACGTTTGATGGATATTATTGTGTGCCAGACATTATGTTATCATGATCCATGCATTAGCTCATTTAGTCCCCTCAGTTTATGTATGAGGTTGATGTTAAATGCCTTCGAGTCAGTTCCAACTCATAGTGACCCTATGTACAACAGAACAGTGCCTGGTCCTGGACCATCCTAACAATTATTATTATGCTTGAACTCCTCATTGCTGCCACTGTATCAATCCATCTCCTTGAGGTTTATCCTCATTTTCACTGACCCTCTACTTTACCAAGCATGATGTCGTTTTCCAGAGATTGGTTTCTCCTGATAGCGTGTCCAAAGTCCATGAAACAAAATCTCACCATCCTTGCTTCTAAGTAGCATTTGACTGTACTTCCAATACAGATTTGTTGGTTCTTCTGGCAGTATACTCAGTATTCCTGGCCAACACCATCATCCAACGATATCAATTCTTCTTCGGTCTTCCTTATGCATTGTCTAGCTTTCACAAGCATATGAGGTGATTGGAAATACCCTGGCTTTGGTCAGACACACCTAAGTCCTCAAAATGGTATCTTTGCTTTTTAAAACTTCAAAGAGATTTTTTGCTGCAAATTTGCCCAATAAAACACATCATTTGATTTCTTGGTTGCTGTTTCCTAGCTTTGACTGTGGATCCAAGTAAAATGAAATCTATAGGTACTGTTACTACGACCATATTTAAAAATAAAGAAACAGAAGCACAAAAAATCAAATAGCTTGCCAACGTCCTCTAGCCTACCAGTGCTAAAGTTGGTACTCAGACCCAAGTATGTCTGAATCCAAACCCATACTTACTGCTCACTGTTGTACCAATCAGGATTTTTGGATTTTAAATACAGAATACCTGACTGCAAGCAGATTAACCAAACAGAGGCATTGTGTGTGTGTGTGTGTGTGTGTGAGTGAGTGTGTGAGAAAGAGAGAGAGAAAACATACAAATAGCTTAACATATTTCCCATTCCACAGTTTCTTAACATACTGATCAAGACACTAATCACATTCTTCAAATTGTGTCAATATTGTGTTTTAATTTTTTCATTTACACTTACAGTGAACTCAACATGATTGACTGCCTTGTTTTTCCAGGCATCGCCAGTTTTCCGCCTTTGACAAGATGTAATCTCACCATTTCTCAATTGTTATTGTTGTTGTTGTTGTTATGTGCCATTGAGTGAGTCTATTCTGACCCATAGCAACCCTGTATAGGGTTTCCTAGGAGCAGCTGGTGATCCTGAACCACTGACCTTGTGGTTCAAACCGACCTTCCTGTCCAGTGCACCAACCCTCAGCACCACACCAGGACTCCAATCATTAGTGGAAAATATTTTCATGTTCCTTCTCTGACGTGTTTCTGTCTTACACAGTTTCTGGCTGACATAGATTTTACTGTACTTTAATCTTCCTGCCTTCTCTTGTATACTTTAATATAGCTGTTGTGTTTTTGGTCTTACATAGATAATTTTTTAAAAGAAAGGAAAATTCAGTACACAATACTCAAGGGTGACAATCTCTACTCTTTGGGAAAAACTGTTGCTTTGTTTAAAGGCAAATTCAGGGAATCGTTCTAATCAAAGGTTTAAAAAGCAAATAGGGCCATAGTCTCAGGGACTCTTCCAGCCTCAATAGATATATTAAGTCTGGGTTCTTTAATAATTTGAAGTCCTGTTCCACATTTTCTCCCTTTCTACCATGGTTCGTTTATTGTGTTCCTGATCAGAACATTCAGTATTGGTAATCAGGCACCATCTAAATTTGCAGGTCTCAAGGAAGAGTAGGATCATGTAGACAATTAATCCTGTAGTCTTCTAGTCCAGTTCCTTCTGTGATTCTTGGATTTCCTTCATTCTCTTTTCGTCCAAATTAATAAAGACCAATGGTTATATCTTAGATGGTCACTTGTGAGTTTTAAAGAGCACAGGTATTACTCACAGTACTGGGAGGTAGGACATAAACTTTAAGAACTATATTATGCAAATTGACTGGATTGTCCCATGAGACCATAGCCCTAAACCTTCAAAGGAAGAGAACTAATCCCATAAGTTAATTGTAGTTGTCAAGTGTTGTCAAATCAGTTCTGACTCATAGCAACTCATATGCACAACAAAATAAAACACTGCCCAGTCCTGTGCCATCCCTATAATTGTTGTTATGTTTGAGCCCATTGTTTCAATCCTTCCCATTGGAAGTCTTCCTATTTTGAGGTGACCTTCTACTTTGCCAGATAAAATGTCCTTTTCCAGGGATGGGTTCCCTCCTGTTAATCTGTCCAAGGTATGTGAGATGAAGTCTCAGAATACTTGTTTCTAAGGAGCATTCTAGTTTTACTTTTTCCAAGACAGATTTGTTTGTTCTCTTGGCCATCTATGTTATTTGCAATATTCTTCACCAACACCATAATTTAAATGCATCAGTTCTTCTACAGTCTTCCTTATTCACTGTCCCACTTTGGTGTGAATATGAGGCAACTGAAAATACCATGGATTGGGTCAGATATACCATAGTTCTCAAACTAACATCTTTGCTCTTTCTTTCTTTAAAGAGATCTTTTGCAGCAAATTTGCCTAATGCAATACGTCATTTGATTACTTGACTGATGCTTCTGTGACTGCTGATTGTAGATCCAAGTAAAACAAAGTCTTTGACAACGTCAGTCTTTTCTCCATTTATCATATAATCCAGTTTCTGGGATTATGTGCTCAGCATACAGATTGAATAAATATTGTGAAAAGTTACAACCCTGACACATACCTTTCCTGATTTTCAGCATTCAGTATTCTCTTATTCTGTTCAATCAACTGCTTCTTTGCCTATGAACAAGTTCCTCATGAGCACCATGAACTGTTCTGGAATTCCCATTCTTCTCAATGTCATCCATAATTTCTTAAGATTAACACAGTAGGCTGTCTTTGAGCATGAGATAAAGTGATAAGTTTTATCTAATTAGTGTCAGCATCTGTAGCCCTACCCTCCACGTTTTATTGGTTAATGTCATTGTTGCAAAACCACACACAGCCTAGCATTTGCCGATTCATCCCTTTTCCTTATGTATAGCTTATTGACTTCAGTTACATCATATTGTGCAAACTTTACCCACATTCAATGCCACCATTCCTTTTTTTTTTAAGTGACTACTATCTATGAAGCACTTCTTCCTCTTCATCCCACCCCCAACCCTGGGAACTACTGATGAACATTGGCATCTGTGGCATCTGTGATAGTTAAGGTTTTGTGTCAACTTGACTAGACAAGGATTCTCAGGGGTTTGGCAGTAAGATGTTGTAATTACCAATGATGCGATCAGTTATGAGCAGCCAATCAAAGGAAATTTCCTCGAAGGTATGGCCTGCTTCCAATACGTTGGATTCTTGGGAAAGCTTGTTTGCTTTCTGGTGAGTCTGGATTGTGTATCTGACTTGTCATACTACCTCTGGTTCCCTGGACTAGAACCAGTGGGCTGCTGTATTACCTGGTGATGCGGGGAGTCATCAGCAGCCTGCAATCTTACCTGCTGACCTTGGATTCATTTACCTCTGCAGACAGAAACCTGTCATCTGACTTGATGGTTCATCAGCTCCTGTGGTTATATGAGTTAAGGGAAGCCTTCAGTCTGACATCTGACCCATGAACTTGAAACTTACCTTCTCTATAACTGTGTGAGCCATTTCCTTGATAAAAACCTCTGTGAGTGTATGTATGTGTGTGTATTGTTTTCTTAGTGTATTTTTTTTTCTTCTTTTTCTTCCTTTTATTTCCTCTCTTATTTTTCTCTTATATAGCTCCATTTTCCTGTCCCTCTTTTTTCTTTTTCAGTTATTCTCAAGTGTTTTTAAGAGTCCTGGTGTGGTGCTATGGGTTAATGCACTGGTCTGCAAAGTTGGTTTGATCTGCAAGGTTGGCAGTTCAAGTTCACCAGACACTCCTCAGAAACCCTATACAGAGTTGTTATGGGTTGGAACTCACTGGAACTTAATAACAACAAGAAGTGTTTTTAAATTTCTTCCTTTTATTTTTTTCTATTATTCTTCTCTTCTATAGATCCATTTCTGTCCCTTTTTTATCTTTATAGTGTTGTGTGTGTTTTTTTCTGGTTGCTGCCTGTTTTTATTTCTTTTTTCTCATTATTATTTTCTCTTTTCTTCATTGGTTCTTTGTTTTATTATTATATTTCATTTTCTTGTGTGTGAGGGGAAGGATTTTCTCTTTTCCAATCAACAGGAGACAGTAACTTTGTCCATAGAACCCAGCCAAAACTGTACCTTCTGCAGTTTCACCATTTGAGAAAGAGCCAGTACCAGCTCCTATACTACCTGATCAATGACAAACAGATACCAACACCAGTTCAGCCCAAACTAACTGAAATGCACGAATGGCAAATAAGAGTGGTGCACCTATTTCCATTCTCTATAAAGACTATACCTACAGTAGACAGTTAGTGAACCACATATAAAGGAATATTTAGAAGCTTGGAAGGCTTACAGCTGGGGGAATTTGTAGCAGAATCAAGAAATCTAGCGCTTTCTAATTCAAGATGCTCAGCTGCTCCCGTAGCCACCATTTTGGGAGAGACCAAGCGGGGCAAGGATCAGAACAGCCACGAATGCCTGACAGAACCACAGAGAAACAGGTGTGGACATTCTTTCATATATATATATTCATTAGTCTCTCACTGTCTGCTCACCTCATTCTGGTGACTAGAGGGGATGTCTGAGCTAATGGACACCCCACCCCCTCCCCTGGAGGAATTGATGCTTTTGAGATATGGTATTAGAGGAGAATATTGAAAGTGCCATGGGCTACCAACAGAACCAATAGATCCATGTTGCAAGAAGTGCAGCCAGAGTGCTCCTTAGAGGCCAAGATGGCCAAACTTCATCTCTCATACTTCAGACATATTGTCAGGAGAGATACCAGTCGCTGGAGAAGGATATCATGTTTGATAAGGTGGAGGGTCAGAGAAAAAGAGGAAGACCCCCAACAAGATGGACTGGTCAAGTGGCAGCATCGATGGACTCAAGCCTGGCAACAATAGTATGGTTGGCCCAGGACTGGGCAGTGTTTCGTTCTGCTGTGCATAAGGTCACTATGAGTTGGTACCGACTCAATGGCACCTAACAACAACAACAACAACACAACAAAATGCAAACATCAATTAAATACAAATATAACAATCTCATAATAGCCTTAAGACAACAGACAATTTTCACTTGCATGAAGAAGCAAAAAAGCCCCAGATGCACAGCCAGAAAATGTTTCTGAGGAAGAAAAAGTAATGGAACTCACTGAAGAAGAATTTGAAAGAATGATATTTAGGTACCTTCAAAGGATTGATGAAAAGATTGAAGAAAAAAATGAGAACACAGAAAAAAAACTTTACAAAAGAACATAAAACCTGCAATTAGATATCTAGAATATTAATACTAAGATCTCAGAAATGGGCAAAACATGCAAAGGGCAAAGGAATAGATTGGAAGCAATGGGAACCCAAATTAGTGAACTTGAAAATAAATCTCTCAACACTAGTATACTAGTAGAACAATCAGAAAGAAGAATGAAAAAAATCCAAAGAAACCGTCAGATTTACATGGGACACCATGAAGAGAAACAAATTACAGGTGATTGGAATTTCAGAACAGGAAGAGATGATAGAAAGCACAGAGAAAAATTTTGATGAGTTGTTGGAAGAATACTTCTCTAACATCATGAAAGATGATAAGATCATCATTCAAGAAGCTGAATGACCTCCAAACAGGACAGATCCAAAATAAATTCTCCAAGACATATCATAATTAAACTCTCCAAAACCAAAGACAAGAAAACAACTCTGAGAGCAGCTCCGGAAAAACCAAAAAGTTACTTACAAAGCAAAACCAATAAGACTAAGCTCTGATTTTTTCAGCAGAAATCATGAAGACAAAAAGGCAATGGGATGACAGATACAAAATTCTGAAAGAAAAAAAATTGCAACTAAGACTCACATAAGGAGCTCTGGTAGCATAGTGGTTATGAGTCGGGCTACTAACCTCAAGGTCAGCAGTTTGAAACTACCAGGCATTCTACAGGAGAAAGATGAGGCTTTCTGCTCCCATAAATATTTACAGAAACCCTATGCAGGGTCGCTATGAGTCAGAACTGACTCCATGGCACACAACCACCACGACCAAGAATCATATACTCAGCAAAACGGTCGCTCTAACATGATGACAAAAGCAGGATGTTCATAATAAACAGAAATTAAATGAATTTGTAATGACCAAACCAACTTTACAAAACATGTTAAAGGATGTTCTTTGGACTGAGAAACAACAGCATACAACACCTGAGATTACCCTACATGACAATACCACCCGGGACTCGATACAAATATGCTGTTGTTAAGTGCTGTCCAGTTGCTTCTGACCCATAGTAACCTTGTATAGGGTTTCCGAGGAGTGAATAATGGGTTTGAACTACTGAATTTGTGGTTCAAACTGACCTTGTCCAATACAGTGCCACATCAGGATTCCATAACAAACAATTCAGATATAGATTAAAAAAAAAAAAAAAGGTATCTCTGGTTCCCTATTTTTAGTCTTGTTAGCTTGTTTTACTTTGGAGAATACAGATATAGAAGTTTTTTAAGTTAAATAAACCTACAAGACTGAAAATAGGGAACCAAAGATAATAATTGCAATCCCTCCATGGAACAACAGTCATCCCACTCCCTCCCTGTGGCTTCTTCTATTTCCATTCCACCCACCTTCCCCTCCCTTCTCACCTTTGTCCTTAGGTACATGTTGCCCCTTTGATTTTGAATGATTGACCATTCCATCATTCATAGTGAGCGTACTTTACTAGTGTTGTTGTTTCCCCTGTATGTCTATCTACTACTTGGCTGAAAGTTGGGTCGTGAGGACGAATTCCTTTCCAGACTTGAAAGATGGTCCAAGGCCCTAGTCTCAGTTTCCTCCAGTTTCTTTCTAACCAGTAAGCCTGGGTTTTTGTTTGTTTGTTTTAATAATTTTGAGTTGTGTTCCACACATTCTGCCACTCTATTCAAGACCTTCTAATGTGATTCCTTTAAGAGCAGTTAGTAATGGTAGCTGTGCACCATCCAGTCCTTCTGGTCTCAGTCATGGAGACTGATGCTCAGATGTTCCATTAGTCCTTTGGACAAATTGATTCCAAGAATCTTCAATTATCAATAATCTTCTTTCTTCTGCAAATGGAGAGGCCTATAGCTGCACCTTAGACTGCCACTCATGAGCTTTTAATATCCCAGACACTATTCACTAAAGTAGGATGTGGAACATTGTCTTTGAGAAAGATATTATGCCAATTGACAATGGTATCCCTGAGACTATTGTCCTGAACTCCCATGTTCAGCTTCCCATCACCTTAAGATGTTTCATAATAGCTAAGAAATTTTCATCATTTGTCCCACCGTATGTTCCACCACATTCACCATTGTGTTAGCAGAAGAGCTAAATACTCCTGGACCCATATCCTTTTTCAAAATCTTGTATATCTGTGGGATATATAAACACGCACACACACACACACACACACACACACACACACACACACACAAGAGATTTAGTCAAAAATTATCTGCACTCTGGCTGCAGCATTTATTTTAATCAACTTTTAGAAAAGACAAATACATCATTTGTCAACATAATATCCTTGCTTTCCAATACACTTTGTTCATCTGTCAAAATTTCATAAAAGTTGATTAAAATAAGTTCTACAGCCAGAGTGTGGATAATTTTTGACTCACCCATTTATTTTTCCATCCTTTAATTTTTAATCTGTGCTTGTCTTTGTGTGTGTGTTGTTGTTGCTGTTGTTGTTGTTAGGTGCCATCGAGTTGGTACCGACCCATAGTGACGTTATGCACAGCAGAATGAAACACTGCCAGATCCTGGGCCATCCTCACTACCGCTGCCACTTTGCCAATCCATCTCGTTGGGGGTCTTCCTCTTTTTCTCTGACCCTCCACCTTACCAAACATGATATCCTTCTCCAGCAACTGGTCCCTCCTGACAATATGTCCCAAGTATGAGAGATGAAGTCAGGCCATCTTGGCCTCCAAGGAGCACCTTGGCTGCACTTCTTGCAACACGGATCGATTGGTTCTTTTGGCAGCCCAAGGCACTTTGAATATTCTCCTCCAACACCATAACACAAAGGCATCAATTCTTCTTCAGTCTTCCTTATTCACTGGCCAGCTTTCACATATATATGAGGTTATTGGAAAATACCATGGCTTGGGTCAGGCACACCTTAGTCCTCAAGCTGACATCTTTGTTCTTCAACACTTTAAAATGGTCTTGTGCAGCAGATTTGCCTAATGCAATATGTTGTTTGATTTCTTGACTGCTGCTTCATGAGTGTTGATAGTTGATCCAAGAAGAATCTTTTCTCCATTGATAAGAATATTGTTTATTGGTCCAGTAGTAAGGATTTTTGTTTACTGTACATTTGAGATGTAATCCATTCAGAAGACCACCACTCGTCTGTCAGTTTGTAGTACTGTGGTGGTCTTTGTGTGTAAGGGGTACCTATTGTAGACAGCATATTGAGATACCCTGTTTTCTAATCCATTCTGCTACTTTATGTCTCTTGACTGGGGCATTTAATCCATTGATGTTCACTGTCATTATTGATCAGTATGAATTGATTGCAGTCTTTTTCTGTGTGTTTTTTTGGGGTGCTGCTGGTTTCTTTGTTCTGCATACTTTGCTGTGCTAAGTTGTTGTTGTTGTTGTGTGTGTGTGTGTGCTTTTTCTTGTCAATGTCTTCAGTTTTAATGTTTTCTCAATCTTCATGTATTTTCGTTTTCTTCATTTAATGTAAAAGTATATTGCGTTTCTTTGAGATTACCCTGTATTTTATTCATTTCGTCACCATTTTAAAACTGTTTTATCTTGAAATCTACCTTGACTTCTGTAACTTATTTTCCCCCCACTTTATAGTTGTCTTGATCACAGATAGACATCTCTGATTCCCTATTTTCAGTCCTATAGTTTTGTTGTACTCTGGACACTTCCATGTCTGAACTGAATTCCAGGTGGTGTTGCTGTATGTCAATCTCTGGTTGTTGATTGATATTGTTGGTTCTCATTTCAAATAACTTCCTTTTGTATTATTTATTTATTTATTTCTTTTGTAGAGTTGGCTTGTTTTTAGAAAGTCCTTTAGTTTCTGTTTATTCAAAAACGTTCTAATTTTGCCATCATATTTGAGGGCAAGGTTGACAGTTCAAACTCACCAGCTACTCCTTGGAAATCCTATACAGGGCACTATGAATTGGAACTGACTCAACAGCACATAACAACAACAATTTGAGGGACAGTTTTTCTAGATATATAATTCTAGGTTGGCAGGTTTTTTTATTTCAGAGTCTTGTGTATGTCTCCCCATTGCCTGCTTGCCTGCATAGTTTCTGCTGAGATATTGGAGCTTAATCTTATTGGTTTTCCTTTTTAGGTAACAATTTGTTTTTCCGGAGATGCTTTCAAGATTCTTTCCTTGTCTTTGACTTTGCAGAATTCGATTATGATTAGTTGTACTGAATTTATTTTGGGTCTGTCCTGTTTGGGATTCATTCAGCTTTTTTAATGCTTATCTTCTCATCTTTCATGATGTTAAGAAAATTTTCCTTCAGCAGCTCTTTGACTACCTTTTTTGTGGTTTTCTTTGTCTTCTGGATTTCCAATTTCCAATTCCTCTTCTGGAATTCCAAACACCTGTAGGTTATTCCTCTTCATGTTGTCCTATATGAATCTTAGGCTCTCTTTGGATATTTTTCTTTTTCTTTTTCTTCTTCTTTTTTTTTTATGATTTTTCTTCTACCTTACTAGTATTGAGGATTTATCTTCAAACTCACTAGTTCAGGATTCATTGATTCAAGTCTACTCCTTTTCCCTTTCAATGTATTGTCCATTTCTGTTTTGTAGATTTTGCATTGTCTCCAATCCTTAGATCTATTTTGTTTGATTGTTCATGTAGCGCTTTTCTGAATTCTTCCTTGTTTTCCTCTACCTTTCTCTCAATAGTTTGAATGTAACTAAATATCATTCTCATAAACTCTTTTTCAGGCAGTTCAATTCCTCTTTTTCCTCAAAAACATTTTTTAGCTCTGCTTCTTAATCATTTGTTTGAGATACTCTGTCTTTTATTTCATGTGAACAGAGATGTCTGTTACTTTTAAGACATTATGATGGTGTTGTGTTTGTGTTTATGTATGTGTCTATGTCTGTTATTTTTGAGGCATGGTGGTGGTGGTGGTGTGTTTATATTAAGTTGATGAATATATATTGGTGTATTCTTAGGCACTCACCAACTGTTTTCTTGTGTGTGTTAGCAAGAGATGAGCTTGTGCACAGTTCTCTGTTTTCTGTTTTAGTTCAGTTCTGCATGAGTTTAGATGGTGTTGGTAGTTGTCACTGATCCAGTGATAGCCATTGGTAGTGACTGTAACCCAATTAGTGGAGCTGAAGAGGGTATGGCTGTGGTTGTGCTGTATGGCTGCCTTTGCTGTCTCCTGTTGGGTGAGGCAAGAAGAAAAGAAACTCTCACAACAGAGAATGCAAACAAACAAGCTAACAACAATGACAATTGCAACAACAACAACAAAAATACGAAGCAACAGTGGAAAAATAAGCATATGCTTCTGCGCCACCTGCTGGCCTCTTGCCTTTACCGCTGCCTGAGAAATTTCAAGATGGTCCCACTGTGCCTCTCTGACCTATAATCAGTCTTTTTCTTTTTCTTTCCTCTTTTCTGTACCCCACACATTTGTTCAGTCAGTTCAATTGAGAGCTAGTGCAGGACTGATTCAGAGCAGGGTCTCCTGAAGCAGGGACATTGCTAGTGTCTCCTCCCTTTTCAATTATGCATACTACCATGGAATCCATACAGGAACTTCCCTGGGGCTCTCCAATCATAGTCTGGTCATCAGGGGTGTGCAAGAAATCAGAAAGGAAAAGAGAAGAAAAAGAGAAAGGAAAAGGATCTTTGTCTCTTAGAGTCACAGACAGGTTCCTGGAATGTGAATATTTTCTTGTCCTTCAATCTGCTGTGGCATACCCTATCAACTGCCCAAAATCAGAAGTCACCTCTTTTCTTGCCTCATCTGTTCAACTCGTCCTCCTGGTAAGCACTTAATCCATTCATTTATCTCTTTATCTGAAGCTCAGTGTTCCAGGACCAGCCTCTGAATCTGTCTCATGCGGTTTTCTGTATCTTCGCCACAGAGGGTCCGCACAGCCATTCTGCCTAGTCCGTCCTCTTGCCCCTTCTCTTCCCAGAGATACCAATTTATAATAAAGTCAACTACAAATTAAAAAGAGAAATAGTGCAGATACAGAACTTCCAAAAGGCAAGGAAGTTAAGTAGATTTTAAGTGAGAACAAACCATTTTAAATAAGGAAAATTGTTAATAAAATACAGAGTAACCTTAAAGAAAAATAATATACTTGCACATCAAAATGTAAAAGGAGAAAAATTAGTAAGATTTAGTAAACATTACACAAAAGAAATGAAAATGAAAAGAAAACCCACAGGCAAAATGAACTCAGTGCAGAAAATTTTGTGGGACAAAGAAACCAGCAGCAACACAAAAAACACACAGCAAAATTATAGCGATCAATTCATACTTATTGATAATTACATGGGGTGTAAATGAATCAAATGCACCAGTCAAGACACAAAGAGAGCAGACTGATAGCAGCATCCTTTAATATGCTGTCTATAAAAGACACATCAAAAAGATGGAGATTGATCGAATACTCATCAACAGAAAAATGCTTAAAGAAACTTTGGTATGTGTACACAATTTAATACTATGCTATGTTGAAAAACAATGATGAAGCTATGAAATACCTCAAGACATAGATTAACCTGGAGGTTCTGACTCATAGTGACTTTGTATTGGGTTTCCGAAGAGCATTGGCTGGGTTTGAACTGCTGACTTTGTGGTTCGCAGTCTAGTGCTGATCCTACAATGCCTTACCAGGAGGACATTATGCTAAGTGAAATTAATGAAGCATAAAAGGACAAATATTGTATGAGACCAATATTGTATGGATTTTTTTTTTTTTTTTAAATAAAAGAAACAATCTCTGGTGGTTACAGGGGGAGGGAAATTCATTCCCAGACTAGCACTTTATGGTGCTACAAAATAATCACTGGACTACTAACCACATTGTTGGCAGTTCGAACCCACCAATAGTTCCTTGACAACCCTATGTAGAGTTGCTATGAGTTTCCCTTTACTGGGTTGATAAGGGTCAGAACCAACTCGAAGGCACTTAACAACAACAAGTAAAACTCCTGGGAAGTCACTGTTTTGATTGGACATTTTCTAAAGGCACTTTCTGGTGCTATGAAATAAGTACTGGACAACTAGCCACATCATTGGTAGTTTGAACCCACCAGCAGTTCATCAGAAACTCTGTATAAAGGTGCTATGAGTCAGAATTGACTTGACAAGTCTTAACAACAATAGCAAGACTAAAATAAGTGTAGTGCTTAGAGAACTTGTCTGCAGCCATCCACTGATCACAGAAACATGTCTAACATGTTTTCTTTGGAATAAAGGCATACATGTATGAACTGGAATCAAAAATCCTTTTTGACTTACCCTCATATTCAGAGGCAGGAATAAATATTAATGCTCAACTAAAAATTTCTATGAGTCAGAATGCTCCATTTCCTGGGAATTCTAGGTAGCTGAGCTATAATCTTTTGTACTTGCCCACTTTTATAGTATGTTGTGGCACAGGGAATATTCGATCAATCCTATTTAAAGGATGAGACCTAATCAGCCTGACTATGGTGGTGATGGTGGTGATTGTATGCCATGAAATTGGTTCCAACTCATAGCGACCCTGCATAGGCTTTCTCAGGCTATAAATCTTTACGGGAGCAGAAAGTCTCATCTTTCTTCTACAGAGAGGCTGGTAGTTTTGAACTGCTGACCTTAAGGTTAGCAGCCCGACTTGTAACCACAACACTACCAGAAATGGAGTCACTTATGCTAAGCCTAAATTTCTATTTCTTATAAATGTCTGATATTCCCAGAAGGTAACACCTAAGTGCAGTTCAGCTAATGATTTATTATGCAGTTCAGCTAATGATTTAGTATAGCCCTTCTAGCCATGATGAAAAGAGGCCTGGTAGCAGAGTGGGTTAAGCATTGGGCTGCTAACCACAAGGTTAGCGGTTAGAATCCACCAGCTGCTCCACAGGAGAAGGCTTTCTGCTCCCCCAGAGATTTATAGCTACAGAAACTCTATACAGAGTCACTCTGAATTGGAACCTACTTGATGGCATGCAGCAGCAGCCATAATGGGATCCTGGTGTGGTGCTATAGGATAAGCATTGGACTGCTAACCACAAGGTTGGCAGTTCAAATATACCAGCAGCTCCTTAGAAACCCTTTGCAGGACCGCTATGAGTCAGAACTGACTCCACTGCACTTAACAATAACAAAGCCATATTATTCTATTCTGTGATATATTGTAAATCCTAACTGCTATGCTGATTCTCCACACAGAGTCCAAGTACTTGTGCTGGGAGGGCAGAAACTGAGTGGGTGGGAGAATCCCCTTGGCCTGCTGTATGGAAGTCTACAAGGCAGCGTGGTGACTACTGTCCCTACTGCTGACTCCTCCAGTTGTGCGGATGCCCAGCACCAATGCCAGCCACAACGGACAGAAGAAACCGCAGGGGATCATAGACACAGCAGAAGATTATGCTAAAGAAAGATATGGAGTATCTTCACTGATACAATCACAAGAAAAAACAGATCGAGTCTTGGTTTGGGTTAGAGACTTCACAGTACAAAAAGCTGATGAAGTTGTCTGGATGTGTGCAAGGGTTCATACAAGCAGAGCTAAAGGGAAGCAGTGTTTCTTAGTCCTCCGTCAGCAGCAGTAGTTTACCCAGGCTATTCTGTCTGTAGGAGACCATGCAAGCAAGCAGATGGTTAAATTTGCTGCCAATCCTTCTACCTGATGGAGGATCAGGTAGACATGCAGTGAAGAGCTCCATCAGCAACAACATAGAATACCAGACCAAGCAGGTTCACGGGATGGTGCTAGAACTCTGAACCACATATAAAGGAATATTTAGAAGCTTGGAAGGCTTACAGCTAGGGGAATTTGTAGCAGAATCAAGAAATCCATTGCTTTCTAATTCAAGATGCTGAGCTGCTCCTGGAGCCTCCATCTTGGGAGAGACAAAGAGGAGGAAGGATCAGAGAAGCCACAGAACCTGACAGAACCGTGGAAATACAGGTGTGGACATTCATTTTTTTGGTATCTGTTCATTGGTCTCTTGCTGTCTGCCCACCTCCATTCAAGTGACTAGAGGGGATGCCTGAGCAAATGGATACCCCACCCCCACTCCTAGAGGGTTCTACTACACATGCACACAGGTCTTCTTGAAATTTAAAGTGACAGTTTCCACTTAAAACCAAACAGCTACCACTCGTCAGTTAGTTTGTCTACTGTGGTGGTTTGTGAGTTACTGTGATTCTGAAAGCTATGCCACCAGTATTTTAAATACCAGCAGGGTCACCCATGTGGACAGGTTTCACATGAGCTTCCAGATGAAGACAGACTAGGAAGAGTGATGAGCTACTTCCGAATTTTTAGTCACTGAAAACTTTATGAATAGCAGAAAAACACTGTCAGATATAGTGCCGGAAAATGAGCCTCTCATGTTGGAAGGTACTCAAAATGCAACTGGGGAAGAGCTGCCTCCTCAAAGTAGAGCTGACCATGATGACATGAATGGAGTAAAGTCTGTGGGAGAAAAGCCAGTGGGACCTTTGTTTGCTGATGGGGCACAACTTAAAATGAAGAGAAACAATGTAAACATCCATTGAAAATCAGAACATGGAATGTACGAAATACGAATCTGGGAAAATTGGAAGTTGTCAAAAATAAAATGGAACGCATAACTATCGATATCTTAGGCATTAGTGAACTGAAATGAACCATTTTGAATCTGATGACCACATGATTTACTTTTTTTTGCTTAAAAAAAAAGTATTCCAGGAATGACAAATTGAAGAGGAATGGTGTTGCATTCATTGTCAAAAAGAACATATCCAGATCAATCATGAGGTACAACGCTGTCTGTGATAGGAAACTATCCATGCGCCTAGAAGGAAGATCAGTTAATACCACTATTATTCAAATTTTGCACTAACCATAAAGCCAGTGAGGATGAAATAGAAGAATTCTACCAACTTCTTCAATCTGAAATTGATTAAACATGAAATCAAAATGTATTGATCATTACTGGTGATTGGAATGCAAAGGTTGGGATCAGTAGTTGGAAAATATGGCCTTGACGATATAAATGATGCTGGAGAATGCATGAAAGAATTCTGCAAAACCAATGATTTGTTCATGTCAAATACATGGACCAAGAGGCAGTTGTTCAAACAGAACATGGGACCACTGAATGGTTTAAAATTAAGAAAGGTGTGTGACAAGGTTGTATTCTTTCATCATACTTATTCAGCCTGTATACTGAACAAATAATCCAAGAAGCTGGGTTATATGAAGAAAAATGTGGCATCAGGATTGGAGGAAGACTCATTAACAACCTGCGATGTGCAGATGATACAATCTTGCTTGCTGAAAGTGAAGAGGAATTAAAACATTTACTGATGAAGATCAAAGAGCACAGCCTTCAGTATGGATTACATCTTAATGTCAAGAAAACAAAAATCCTCACCACTGGACCAA
>NW_006408729.1:1972505-1974501 GCF_000296735.1 Chrysochloris asiatica | reverse complement strand
GCCATGGGCTGCCAAAAGAACCAATAGATCCATTTTGGAAGAAGTGCAGCCAGAGTGCTCCTTAGAGGCCAAGATGGCCAAACTTTGTCTCTCATATTTTGGACATATTGTCAGGAGGGACCAGTTGCTTGAGAAGGATATCATGTTTGGTAAGGTAGAGGGTCAGAGAAAAAGAGAAAGATCCCCAATGAGATGGATTGGCTAAGTGGCAGTATTGATGGACTCAAGTGTAGCAACAGTAGTGAGGTTGGCCCAGGATCAGGCAGTGGTTTGTTCTGCTGTGCATAGGTTCGCTATGAGTCGGTACAGACTTGTAGGCACCTAACAACAAACAACATAAAAGCGTGAAGTGGGTGGCTTGCAAGCTTTCATGGGTTTACAAAAGTTGCGTTATGAAGGGGTATGGTAGGATTCTCACTGACTAGTTTTTTCTTTTCCATATGCATCTGTTAAAAGGAGCTGGGGAATGATGTTGATAAGACTGTATGATTTCAGTTGTAATTGTTTGTAGGATTAGTTGTGAGTGTCAAAACCATAATTTAGAAGATGTGTAACTAACAGAGGGGAGCTGCACCTTAGGTGGCCACTCATGAGCTTTAAAGATCCCAGTGGCCACTCACCAAAATAGAATGTAAAACATTATCTTTGAGGACTATGTTATGCCAATTGACCTTAGTCTCCCAAGACCATGGTTCTGAGTCTCCAGCCCCAGCAACTCATTCTTTCAATGGTTATGTCTAAGAAGATTTCTTAACTTTTCTCCTTGTATACTGTATCCCATTCATGGATATATTTGCAGTAAATACCCATGTACAAATATCCCCTTTCAAACCTATATATATTTGTGGGTATATTCCCATTCTCCCTCCCACATTGGTTCAGACTGTGTGTCTATCCATGCATCTACTTGTAGAGGCAACTTGTTTATTTTGATATATAGTAAGGGCCACAAAAATGAGACAGACACTCTGGTTGTCTTCAAGGGGCTCATCACTGATAGCTAAAGCCAACACATATACAGATGTCTGAAGAGACCAAATCAGAACAGTAGGGTAGATCAGGTAAAATTACTCAATGCAATTATTTATCAGAACAGTTCTTGCTACTCTCAAATAATGGGTAGGTACATTGTTATGATGAAACAACATCAAAAACATTTACTTGGTGCTGATTTCCTGGCCATTTTCTCACTATTGTCATTTTCAGTTTTCTTTAAACTTCTTCTGAATAAACCCCATGATCATCCTGTGTCTTTTGAGAAAATGAATCAAGATTATCTTTGAAATCCCCAAACAGTTGTTATAATCTTCTGAGCTGACCTCGATGTATTGAATGTAAGTGGCTCAGCAGATCCTATTGGGACCCACTTTTCTGACTGAACCTTTTTTTTTTTAAAGCACCCTAGCAAGACTAAGATAAATATTTGACTGAGGGGACTTATCTACAGCCATCCACTGGTGGTTTGAACACATTTTATTTGGAATAAACTTGTGCATGAATGAACTAAAAATAAATAAATTAATTAATTAATTAATTAATAAAAGAGGGGAGCTGTTATTGTTGTTACATGCACTGAGTCAACACAACAGAACAAAACACTGCCTGGTTCTGTGACAACCTCACAATCATTTCTATGTTTGAGTCCATTGCTGCTGCCACTGTGCCAACCCATCTTGTTGGAGACTTCCTCTTTTTCTCTGACTGTCCACTTTACCAAGCATGACAGCCTTCTCCATGGATTGATCCCTCCTGATAATATGTCCAAAGTATGAGGGTCTGGCCATCTCGATTTCCAAGGAACATTCTCACTGTACTTCTTCCAACACAGGTTAGTTTGTTCTTTTAGCAGTCCATGGCTTTTTAATATTTTCCTCCAACACCATAACTCAAATTCCTCTATGGTCCTCTTTATTTAATGTTCAACTTTCACAAGCATATTAACTTATTGAAAAGATCATGGCTTGGGTCAGGTACACCTTAGTCCTCAAACAGACAT
>NW_006408729.1:1962627-1972405 GCF_000296735.1 Chrysochloris asiatica | reverse complement strand
GATATTGTTTATTGGTCCAGTGGTGAGGATTTTTGTTTTCTTTACATTGAAATGTAATCCATATCGAAGGCTGTCGTCTTTGATCTTTATCAGTAAGTATTTTAAGTCCTATTAGCTTTCAGAAAGCAAGGTTGTAATGTATGCATACTACAGGTGGTTAATGAGTCTTCCTCCACAACTTCTCAGTTTATTTACTAAGCATATATATTGAATAAATATGGTGAAAAAAATACAACCCCGGTGCACACCTTTGTGTTTGCTCTTCTATCTTAGTAGTGTTGAGAGATTTATCTTCTAGCTCACTAGTTCTGGCTTTTATCTCCTCAATTCTACTCCTTTGCCCTTTCAGTGTATTGTCCATTTCTGATATTCTATTATTAATCATTTGAACCTCTTTTTGTAGGTTTTGAATTGTTTCCAATGTTGTATCTATCTTATTTGATTGTTCCTGTAGCGCTTTCCTGACTACTTCCTTATTTTTCTCAACTCCATTGTATAGTGTTTTGATATATTTTATAATCATTTTTCTGAACCCCTTCTCTGGCATTTCTAAAGCCCACCCATCTTCCAGTATGGAGTGTAGGTCTACTTCCAGCTCATTTGCCTCAGTCACCTTATCTCATTTCTGGACATGTGTTGATTTGATCATCTGCTTCTGTTTTGGGGGCATATTCAGGAGTTATCTGTGGCCTTAATACTTATATGGGTGCGTATTTTGGTATTTTTTATGCTTTCTAATTGCCTCCAGGTAGGTGTGATCAAGAGATGGGCTTCTCTTCCTGAGAAATTTCAAGATGCCACTGTTGGTCATTGTGACATAACTCAATTTTCAGCCTATTTCCTTTTTAGTCTACCTGTCCCTCTCCACAATTTCCATTCAGGCCTTTTTTCTAGTTATAAAAACAGTTCAGGGCTGACTTTGGCCGTTTGGTTTTAAGTGGAAACTGTCTGTTTAAATTTTGAGGAGATCTGTGTGCATGCATAGTAGAACATTCCTGGAGTGGGAGTAGGGTGTCCACTCCGTCAGGCACTCCCTGTAGTCACCAGAATGGAGGTGTGCAGACAGTGAGAGACCAATGTCCACTCTGTCAGGCACCCCCTGTAGTCACCAGAATGGAGGTGTGCAGACAGTGAGAGACCAATGACAGATACCAAAAGGGAAAAAAAAAAAAAAAAGAACGTCCACACCTTTATTTCTGCAGTTCTGTCAGGTGTCCGTGGCTGCTCTGATTCTTCCCCCGCTTGGTCTCACCCAAGATGGTGGCTCTGGGAGCAGCTGAGCATCTTGAATTAGAAAGCAATGGATTTCTTGCTTCTGCTACAAATTCTCCTAGCTGTAAGCCTTCCAAACTTCTAAATATTCCCTTATATTTGGTTCAGGGTTCTGGCACCATCCCCTGAGCCTGCTTGGTCCAGTATTCTGTGTTGTTGCTGACAGAGCTCTTCACTGCATTTCTACCTGATCCGCCATTTTATTTGTTCTCCCCCTTCTATTGTCTTTTGATACTTCTTGCATCATTCAATATTTTTCCCATAGAATCCTTCAATATTAACTTGTCAATACTTGAATTTTTTCTTCAGTTCTTTCAGCTTAGGAAATGCTGAGTGTGTTCTTTCATTTTGATTTTGTAGCTCTTATCTCTTTGCACATTTCATTATAATACTTTTTCTTCTTGAGATTCCCTTTGAAGTTTTCTATTTAACTCTTTACCTCTTCATTTTTCCATTTGCTTTAGCATCTCTATGTTGGAGAGGAAGTTTCAGAGTCTCCATTGATGTCCATCTTGGCCTTTTCCTTCTTTCTTGTCTTCTTAATGACCTTTTGATTTCTTGTATCTAATGCATCAAACCTGTTCTTGAGATGATCTCTAAATTCAGATGGGATGTCAGTGGCCTTCATGGACTAGTTTCTTCAGCTTCAGCCTGAACTTGCCTATGAACAATTGATGGTCTTTTCTATAGTTGGCCCTTGGCCTTGTTTTGGCTGATGATATTGAGGTTTCCCACTGTCTCTTTCACAGATGTAGTCAATTTGATCTTTGTGTTTGCTGTCTGATGAAGTTCATGTGTATAGCTGTCTTTTATATTGTTTTTAAAAGGTATATGCAGTGAAGAAGTCATTGATATTGCAAAATTCTATCATGTGATCTCCAGCTTCACTTCTATCACCAAGGCCATATTTTCCAAATACTGATCCTTCCTCTTTGTTTCCCTTTGCATTCCAATCACCAGTAATTGCAAGTATACCTTGATTGCATGTTTGATTCATTTTAGACTGAAACATTGGTATATTTCTTCAATTTCATCATCACTGGTTTTGTTGGTTGGTACATAAATTTGAATAAGAGTGATATTAACTGTCTTCCTTGTTGTTGTTGTTGTTGTTAAATGCCGTTGAGTCAATGCCGACCCATAGTGACCCTGTACAGGGTTTCCGAGGCTGTAAATCTTTATGGGAGCAGAAAGCCTCATCTTTCTCCCGTGGAACAGCTGGTAGTTTCGAACTACTGACCTTGCATTTCATAGCCTGATTTGTAACCACTATGCATATGGATATTATCCTATCATAGACAGCAGTATACTTCAAGATAGATCTTGAAATGTTCTTTTTGGTGATGAATGTGACACCATTTCTTTTGATTTGTCATTACTGGCATAATTGCATATGAGCATTTGATGATCTTTTCTACAGTCTGCCCTTGCCCTTGTTTTAGCTAATAATATTGAGCTTCTCCATCATCTCTTCCATAAATGTAGACAGTTTGATTCCTGTGCATTTCATCTGGTGAGGTCCATGTGTATAGGCACCTTTTTATGTTTTAAAAAGCTATTTGCAATGAATAAATTGTTGATCTTGCAAAATTCTATCATGCAATCTCAGTAAGTCAATTAGAAAACAAGAATTCCTCCATTCACTTGGAAATATTACTAAATGATTTTTCTTACTAATCTGTCCTGTGTTTATTGAAGTGATAAAATTTCCGTCAAAGCCAAGACTGACTCCGGAAATATTTTCAAATGCTTTGAATTTTACACATGAACAGTATCTACTTGTTCTTCTCCATAACTCTTAACAAGTTGGAGACTAGGTTTCATATTTGAGAGCCAGAGATAGCCCAAGAGAATATTATCTGTCTCAGATCGTTGTCATTTTAGAAGTGTTTGGAAAACATACTCCAGTTCACCTTCATGCCAATGGACAGCAAAATCAACCACCCTGGATATGTATAAGAACACCCACACTTGCAGATAATACCCACTTGACCTGGCTTCAATGACTGGATGATCAGAGTTCAACCAGAAGAAGAAAGAAGACGAAAAAAAGTGTAATCTGATACAATTTGATGAACTTGACCTACACCTATGGATGCAGTAGCTCAAAAGAGGAAACAAATCCTTACTGCAAGAATCATTCCCACCCCCTCCACACACAGAGTAGACAGGGATGGGCAACTTGGACATTGGCTACCCAAAATAGAGGGGGGTGGGGGGAGGGCTACAAAGGCAAGAAGTGATGACTGGCTTACAAGCTTTCAAGAGGGAACCTACATCCAGAGGGTGCAGAGGAAGGCACAATCTCCACTGAGTTGTATCCAATCTGTCTGGGCAGGGCTGAGGAAAGGAGATGCGGATAGGTCTCTTGTGATACAATAGTGAATAATTGTTATCAGGACTGATTGTGAGGGTTGGAAATGTAAAGGTAGACCTTTTATAGTAAGGAGGGGAGTGATTGACTTTTCAATCTAGGAGCGGAGGTGCCTAGGACCATCAATAGAGAAGAGCGGAGAGCAGGACCCTACCCAGAGAAGCAGTGATGCCTGAGTTGGAGGCAAAGACAATGACATGGAGAGATGGAGCAGCTTGGGACTTTAGATCCAGAGAGGGAGAGGGGCTGTGTGTTGATGACCTGGGGCAGGTGGGGGGGTAGTAGGCTTGCAGGGTATACCCTTGGTTGGTTGATGATGCATGGAGGGGATTGCAACCATGGCAATGAAACGATATACGATAGAATGAATGTAAAACTAATGTTCTCTCATGTAAATTCACAATAAAACATTTATATATATATAAAAAAAAAAAATCAACCACCCTGTATTCACAGTGATTTCCCTTGATTTGAAAATGCCTCACAGTAAAAATTCAAGAAAGAAGAAATAAAAGAGAGAAAGTATATGAAGAGCTATAGTGAATATAGATGAGAAAATTGACAATTTTTATAATCCTCTGTATTATTTATCACACCATCTCTAGAATGTGCTCTGCAACAACACAGCAGAAGGACCTGTTCCTAGTATATTTAGCCTCTCTATTAATGCTTGTGTAACTAATAACAGAAAAGCATTTTCTGAAATCTAAAGCCAAGAGTAAGTATGTCAGACTCTATTCCAGTAAATATGGAAAAATGAATCTATTAAAATTGTAGAATTAGCTAGCAACAGTACTTCACATGAAAAATTAATTTGGAAAGAACATTTTAGCGAGGTTGGCCCAGGACAGGGCAGTGTTTCGTTCTATTGTACATAGAGTCACTATGAGTCAGTATCAAATCAGTGACACCCAACAACAACAATAGTACTTGAGCACAAATTCTAAGGCACATTGTTTGTAGAAGGCTGTGATTTACTGTAGGAGTCCTAACTCCATTTGAGTCATTTTGCGGCATCTTTACCCTCAGGCAGAGTGTGTTTGAAAGTAGATTTCATCAACGCCCATGCAATCTCAATGAGGAGCAATGTTAGCCTTGGGTAGCTGTCTGGCTATGTCATCCAGGTGTACTAATGATGATGACTCAGGGCTGCATGGTCATTAGTCATATTTCAATCATCAAGTATTCAGGTGAATGAGGGACCCAAGGACCAATCCTATAATATTTTCTAATCTGCAGTTGTGTATGCATCCCAATCATGGTCCTTTTTCCTGATTCCCATCTTTGAAAGTGATAAATTGACCTGCTGTCAATCATGATTTCCTTTGCTTTTCATCATCTATAATTAGCCAGGAACTCCTGGTGTGGCACTATTGGTTAATGTGCTGACGTGCAAAGTTCACTTGAACCAGGAGGCCTGTGGTTCAAGTTCACCAGCTGCTCCTTGGAAATCCTATACAGGGTCACTATGTGTTGGAACTCAACTCAACAGCACTTAACAACAACAACATAATTAGCCAGAGTCCTGGTGTGGCACTATAATTAGCAAAAGTCCTGGTGTGGCGCTGGACCCCAAGGTCAGTTTGAACTGCAAGGTTGGTGGTTCAAATTCACCAGTGGATCCTTGGAAACCCTTAAAAGGGTTGCTATGGGTCAGAACTGACTCAATAGCACTTAACAACAACAACAATTAGCCAGATGGGTATGAATTCTTTGAATACCATTATGACTTCCTATTGATGGTCTCCCTCATTAGAACATTTGTCTATGTTATCTTTGTCCTACTTAAGGTTTAATAAAGGGATCTTTGGATTCTTGGTGTGGTGCTATAGAATCAGCATTGGAATGAGAACTACAAAGTCAGCAGTTCAAACTCACCAGCTGCTTCTCAGAAACCCTTTACAGGGTCTTTATGAGTCAGAACCAACTCAATGGCACTTAACAACAACAAAGGGATCTCTGTGGAAGTCAGTCCATCAGGATAAGACTGAAACTCAAAGGAAATACACAAGCAATCCTGTATGCTTGCTAGTGACCACTCTGGTCCATTCGTAAGTGGAAGTGGAGGAAATGCAGCAATGATGACATGGGCTGAGTTTAGCCATGTTCCATAGATACCTGTTGACCTTGAAATAGGAAAGAGAAGAAGAAGTTTAGGGTCTGAGGTTTAGGAAGGCAATAAAATCTTTAAAAAAGAAAGGTGGAGGCTTAATATTTGACTTAGTGGTATTTTCCTCCCTCGAACACTATTCTCTTACAGAAATAAGACACATTCAGTGCATTACTCTCCTCTTATAAACTGATGCTAGAACATATGTCCATTCATTAATTTGTTCTTCCTTTACAAATTCATTCTTTTTGGATATACTTTCTCCCACTTTAAAAAGAACTTTAAAAACCCATTTGCTTATATTTCCTTCATGTTTATTATTATTTCATGCACTAATTGACAATGATTATGATGCTAAAAAAAAAAAGTACAAACACTACTTAGTATTTGTTTTGCTTCTCCAAGCATTATTTATTTAGTTCTTACAACTATCTTCCAAGGTGAGGGATCATTTTCTCCTTTTCAGTTTTTCAGGTAAGGTGATGAAAATTGAGAAAGGTCACATTGTTTCTTAAGGTCACACAGTCTCAGAATGCATATTTGAACCCAGATGAGAGTGGGGTTTCAAGGACTCTGGGTTCAGGCCAAAATGGAGCTCTCATTTATAGAGCACCTATTAAGTGCCAAAGGGTTTTAGTGGTGCAGTGCTTAAAGTACTTAACTAGTAACTGAAAAGTTGGCAGTTTTGACCTACAAGTGGTTCTGCAAAGAAATATAGAACAATTTGCTTCCGTAAAGATTACAGGTTGAGAAAACTTGTGGGCAATTCTACTCTATACTATATAGGGTCACTCTGAGTCAGAATCAACAAGACAGCAACAGGTTTGGTTTTTGGTTAATTGAATGCCAGTAAAGAAAAAGGCGCCAATGAAATGTATTAACACAGTGGTTACAACCATTGTGCATGAGATCGCTGTGAGTTGGGGCCAACTCAAACATACCTAGCAACAAGTGCCAGCACTTGGCCAAGCTCTTTAGGTAAATTATTTCATTTAATCCTCAAAACAAGGTGGGTGTTGTTATCCTCATTTTACCACACACACTCAGAAATAAAAACCTAAAACCAACAACAAAGGAACTGAACATAGAAATTAAATAGCATGATTAAATTTATTTAATAAAACTATTAAGGGCAGAAATGGAGTCCCAGTGTGGTGTAAATGGTTAATGCACTCAGCTTCTCACAGAAAAGTTGGAGGTTCGAGTTCTTCCAAGAGTTTGTTGTTGTTAGGTGTCATCGAGTCGGCACTGACTCATAGTGATCTTATGCACAGCAGAACAAAACACTGCCCTATCCTGGGCGACCTCACTACTGTTGCCATGCTTGAGTCCATCAATGCTGTCACTTGACCAATCCTTCTTGATGGGGGGGTCTTCCTCTTTTTCTCTGACCCTCCACCTTAGCAAACATGATATCCTTCTCCAGCATCTGGTCCCTACTGACAATATGTCTGAAGTATGAGAGATGAAGTTTGGCCATCTTGGCCTCCAAGGAGCATTCTGGCTGCACTTCTTCCAAAAAGGATCTATTGGTTCTTTTGGCAGCCATGGTACTTTCAGTATTCTCCTCCAACACCATAACTCAAAAACATCAATTCTTCTACAGTCATCCTTATTCACTGTCCAACTTTTGCATGCATATGAGATTATTGAAAATACCATGGCTTGGGTCAGGGGCACCTTAGTCCTCAAGCTGACATCTTTGCTCTTCAACACTTTAAAAAGGTCTTATGCAGTAGATTTGCCTAATGCAGTACATCATCTGATTTCTTGACTGCTGCTTCCATGAGTATTGATAGTTGATCCAAGAAGAATGAAGTCCTTGACAACTTCAATCTTTTCTCCATTGATAAGAATGTTGTTTATTGGTCCAGTGGTGAGGATTTTTGCTTTCTTGACATTGAGATGTAGTCCATACTGAAGGCTGTGCTCTTTGATCTTCATCAGTAAATGTTTTAAGTCCTCTTCACTTTCAGCAAGCAAGGTTGTATCATCTACATATTGCAGGTTGTTAATGAGTCTTCCTCCAATCCTGATGCCATGTTTTTCTTCATATAACCCAGCTTCTCGGATTATTTCCTCAGCATACAGGTTGAATAAGTATGGGGAAAGAATAAGACCTTGCTGCACATATTTCTTAATATTAGACGATTCAGTGTTCCCATGTTCTGTTCAAACAACTGGCTCTTGGTCCAGGTACAGATTCCTCATGAGCACAATTAAGTGTTCCAGAATACTCATACTTCGCAATGTTGTCCATAGCTTGTCATGGTCCACATAATCGAAAGCCTTTACATAGTCAATGAAGCACAGGTAAATATCTTTCTGATATTCTCTGCTTTCAGCCAAGATCCACCGGACATCAGCAATGATATCCTTCATTTCACAGCATCATTTGAATCTCTGGAAGTTCTGTCAATGTATGGTTTTAGCCGTTTCTGTGCCACCTTTAGCAAAACTTTACTCTAATGGGATATCAAACAGATTGTCTGATGATTTCCGCATTCCATTGGGTCACCTCTCTTTGGAATGGGCACAAATATGGATCTCTTCTAATCAGTTGGCCCCATAGTTGTCTTCCAAATTTCTTGGAAGAGATGAGTGAGTGCCTCCTGTGCCACCTCACTGTCTTGAAAGATTTCAATTTTTATTCCACCAATTCCTGGTGCCTTGTTCTTCGCCAAGTCCTTCAATGCACCTTGGGCTTCCTCCCTGAGTATCACTGGCTCTTGATCATATGCTACCTCTTGATATGGTTGAACATTAACCATTTCCTTTTGGTACAGTGACTCTGTGTATTTCTTCCACCTCCTCTCGATGCTTTGTGCATCATCAAATAATTTGCCCAGATAATCTTTCAATAATGAAAGTTGAGGCTTGAATTTTTTCTTCAATTCCCCCAGCTTGGTCTATATCTATAGCCACTCACAAAAGCTCAAGATGGCCCCACTGCTCCACATCAGCCTGTGGTCCACCCGTTTTCCTTCTCTCACTGATCCTGTCCAGCTTCCTCTTCCAGTCAGCACTCAGTCTACCTCTCTGCCCTATCCTCTGAAGCTCCGTGTTCTAAAATCACCATTCATGTCTGTTTCTCTCTGTCTCCCATGTCTTTGATGCTGAGGGTCAGCTCAGTGTATATGCTTACTCCACTATCTTGCCCCAAAAATCTCTTTTATAAAATTTTATTTTTATCATTATTTGTCTTAAAATAGCATATACATTGAAAACTTAGTGATATTTAAGAAAATTCACTCTGTATTTATGTCTTTTTAGAGTCACTGAAATATTACCTAATGCTTCTCACTTTTAAAACTATACCATTAACTAAGTCTTCAATTTTAAAACTAAAAATTTATTGTTGGTTCATTCCATAATCAATTACATCCTATTCTTTGCAGAGAAAACCCCTCAATTATTTAGTATAGATTCTTAAAACTCTTCTAGCTTAACAAATAGAATGATTTGTTGTTGTTAGGTGCCATCAAGTCAGTGTCAACTCATAGTGACCTTATGCACAGCAGAACGAAACACTGCCTGATCCTGGGCCAACCTCACTGTTGTTTCTATGCTTAAGCCCAATGATGCTGCCACTTGCAATCGATATCACTGGGAGTCTTCCTCTTTTTCTCTGAACCTCCACCTTACCAAACATGATATCCTTCTCCAGCAACTGGTCCCTACTGACAATATGTCCAAAGCATGAGAGATGAAGCTTGGCCATCCTGGCTGCACTTCTTGCAACACAGATCTGTTGGTTCTTTTGGTAGCCCATGGCACTTTCAATATTCTCCTCCAACACCATAACTCAAAAGCATCAATTCTTCTACAGTCTTTCTTATTCACTGCCCAGCTTTCGCATGCATATGAGCTTATTGAAAATACCATGGCTTTGGTCAGGTGCACCTTAGTCCTCAAGCTGACTCTTTCTCTTCAACACTTTAAAAAGGTCTTGTGCAGCAGATTTGCCTAATGCAATATGTCATTTGATTTCTTGACTGCTGCTTCCATGAGTGTTAATAGTT
>NW_006408729.1:1957894-1959196 GCF_000296735.1 Chrysochloris asiatica | reverse complement strand
CTAGAATATAGAAGAGGATGGAAAACTTCCTAATATATTTTATGAAGCAAGCATAGCCCTCATACCAAAACCAGGGAAGGACAGCACTAAGAAAGAAAATTATAGGCCAATATCCCTCATGAACATAGATGCAAAAATTCTCAACAAAATCCTAGCCAACAGAATCCAGCAGCACATCAAAATGATGATCCCACTTGATCATGATGATCAAGTGGGATTCATAGCAGGGATGCAAGGATTGTTCAACATTAGAAAAACAATCAATGTAATTCACCATATAAACAAGAAAAAAGAAAAAAAAAAACCCCACATGATCATATCGATTGATGCAGAAAAGGCATTTGACAAAATCCAACATCCATTCCTGTAAAAATACTCAACAAAGTAGGAATTGAAGGGAAATTCCTCAACATAATCAAGAGCATATATACAAAACCAACAGCCTATATTACTCTCAATGGAGAGAAACTGAAAGCCTTCCCTTTGCAAACAGGAACCAGACAAGGATGCCCTTTGTCACCACTCCTATGTAATATTGTGTTGGAAGTCTTAGCCAAAGCTATATGGCAAGATAGGGAAATCAAGGGCATCCAAACTGGCATAGAAGAAGTAAAACTCTATTTGCAGACAATATGATCATATATATAGAAACCCCCAAAGACTTAGTAAAAAAGCTACTAGACCTCACGGGAGGATTCAGCAAAGTGGCAGGATATAAGATCAACATCCAAAAATCAGTTGGATTCCTCTATACCAATAAGGACAGTGCTGAAAATGACACTAGGAAAACAATATTATTTACAATAGCCACCCAAAGGATGAAATATCTAGGAATAAATGTAACCATAGAAACAAAGGACATATACAAAGAAAACTACAAAACACTACTATAAGAAACCAAAAGAGACCTACAAAAATGGAAGAATATACCATGCTCCTGGATAGGAAGACTTAATGTTGTGAAAATGTCAATACTGTCCAAAGCAATTTACACATATAATGCAATCCCAAACCAGATTCCAAAGACATTCTTCAAAGAGACGGAAAAAACAATTACAAACTTTTATGGAAAGGCAAGAGACCCAGGATAAGCAAAGCACTGCTTAAGAAGAAGAACAAGGTAGAAGCCTCTCACTCCCTGATTTCAACATTTACTACAAGGCTACAGTGGTCAAAACAGCCTGGTACTGGTATAATGAAAGATACATTGATCAATGGAACAGAATTGAGAATCCAGAAATTAACCCATCCACATACAGCCAACTGATTTTTGACAAAGTACCTAAGTATATTGCACGGGGA
>NW_006408729.1:1946030-1957794 GCF_000296735.1 Chrysochloris asiatica | reverse complement strand
GATTTTTGTTTTCTTTACATTGAGATGCAATCCATACCGAAGGCTGTGCTCTTTGATCTTCATCAGTAAATATTTTAAGTCTTCTTCACTTTCAGCTGAGCTGATTTTTAGTCAGAGCTTAATGGAAAGAAATGCCCAGTACAATATGCAGACACAATACACATTTATAAGATGACTGAATAAACCACACACGAAATATGAAGTTGTAAATACAATGCACATAACTTTTTAATTTTGAAACAATTTCAAACTTACAAAAATGATGCAAGAGCAAAATCATTCCTATAATAATTTCTATCTACTTTATTAGAGCTTAGATTCTGAAGCACTTGGTTTGTGGAAAACTGTGGACAGTACCTAGATTCATAACTTCTTTTTGAATCTTGACATATGTTCAAAGACCACTTGACTTCTTTATATTAATTCCCCAGTGCTTGATGACCATTAAATCAGCAATATAGTGGCGGTGGTGGTGATATACCCTGGGGCCGGTTCCAACTCATAGCGACCCTGTACAGGGTTTCTGATGTTGTAAATCTTCATGGGAGCAGAAATCCTCATCTTTCTCCCATGGAACAGCGGGTAGTTTCGAACTGCTGATCTTGAAGTTTGCAGCCCGATTCTAACCACTACATATGGCTGTGCTTAAAAAAGTCTGGAGCAAACCCAGGGTGGGGCATTTTGCCCTTAGCAAGAGTGTGGTTGAAAGAAGGTTAACAAGTATATCCAAAGATATGCACACAAAGAACTGGGGAACTTGCCTGGGCATTTACCAAAATTAGACTATCATATGCCTATTGAGCTTAAGTTGGGGGTTGGAGTTCTGGTATTGTCTCATATTCACCTTGTGGCGATGACTCAAGCTAACATGATCATGACTTAATCCCTGACCATCAGCAGCCAGATAGTCAAAGCCCCTGAACTAATCATGGTCATTTCCTTGCTTCTATAGCTCCTCAGGTGACAGTGATGGATTGACCTGCCACCAATTATGGTCTTGGGATTATGAAAACCATGGCTGTGAAACAGTGAATTTCATCTGCCTCTGATGGCTTCCTTCATCTGGGATGACTGACCGTTTTTTCCTTGTCCTGTTTAAGGCTTATTTAAAAAGCCTCAATAGAACATGTTTGAATCTGGGATCTTTTTTCTGATAGCCAAATTTGCATTTATTAACATTTTGCCCATTTGTGTTACTGTCACTGTAAGTTTATAGACATTATAATATGTAATGAAAGAATTTTAATAGCAACATGTAATTAATCAATAAAATTAAATGATTTAAACTCAAGTTAAAGGGAACAGCACTTTGCTGCCAGGGTCAATAAGTATAAATCCATTCAAGTTGATAAGTTCATAGGATTTAGCCAAATCTGAAGCTCATATAAAATCTTTGGTGATGTTTAATGTCAGGGTACCTACAAAAGAACCTTACAAAGTCAATTGTTATTGCTGTTATGTGCTGTTAAGTCAGTTCAAACCCATAGCCGACGCTTTATAGGGTTCCAAGGAGTGGCTGGTGAGTTTGAACATCCAACCTTGTCATTCAAACAGACCTTGTGGTCAAGTGCTTATCCTACAGTACCACACCAGGACTCCACAAAGTCAATAGTATCTATAAAAATTACAATTCATCTTCCCATAGATTTACTAAAAAAAAATTGAACCATATTATTGTTTTTCAAGTAATCATTGGTATAAGTTTTAAGTTACAACAGTCATGAGAGACTTAATTGAACTAAGAAACCAAAAAAAAAAAAAAAAAAAAAGTGGGGAGGACAGAAAATAGGAGTGGTAATTTAATTACCCTTATCCAAATATCTTCTTCTATCTAAAATGGATAGTCGGGGGAAGTTTCCTAGTTCTTTGTTTGAGCTTCTTTCTGTAAATGAGTTAATCTGTTCTTCCTGAGGACAAACTGAATCTCCTTGGAATTTCCTTGATTTATCATGGCCACATTGGTAGCTCACTGGTCAGAAGTTTGGGGAAACAATATAATGAACTCAAGACAGCGTCTGAATTTACATCAAAGCTCAAATAGAACTAGGATTTCCACTGTGGGCCATTGTGTTCCACAAACCAAATGTTTTTTAAATGTTAGACTCTAATGCAAGCCTTGTTTGAAGACATCATCTGACTAAACAGTCTTTCCTGAGAGTATTCACTGTGCAAACGTGTCAAGGAGTGATTAATTAATCAAACATCTCTCAGTTTCTTAAAGTTCTCTTTGGTTGTCTTCATCTCCTTCCACTGCTTTAGAAACGCTTCATTTCCATCATCCACTGAAAATACAACTTGGATTCCCTCAGTAAATATCTGCCAGGGAAGTCACATGAAAAGATTGTTCTAATTCACTCTTGCTGGTGGGTTTCCAAGGGTAAAATAATATAGCTCGTGTCTTCTCAGTCATGAGGAAACCATTGTCACTAAATCTCCCTGGAATTCTCCCTACATCCAACCAGACAAAGAGAGCAACAGCTGAGGTCTCCAGCTCAAAAACAAATGTGTCATCTTGCTGAGAGATAAGGGCCTGAAAGAAAAAGAAAAATGAAATAAAGGTAAAGAAGAGCTATTCCTTTTTGGTATGCTTATCAGCACATTTCAGAGTTCCTAGGTGGCACAATGGTTAAGCAGTTGGCTACTAACTGAAAGCTTGGTCATTCAAACTCATGCAGAGGTGCCTCAGAAGACAGATTAATAAGACTATCTTTTCCTTACTAGACTGCAGTGGCATCTTGGTTGTAAGTCAAGTGACCATCCTTATGAGTGTTTCTAGAGTCTATTCTGTTGCATTTGGGGAAATGTCAATATGTTAATTACTGAAACTTTCTTTTTATTTTGAAGTTCCTGGGTGTTATAAATGGCATAATGTTGTTATTCAGTGCCTTGAATCAGTTCCAACTCATAAGGACCCTGTCTACGGTTTCCGAGGAGCAGCTGATGGGTCTGAACCACCAACTTTGTGATTCAAACTGACCTTGCAGTCCAGTGCATTATCCTGCAGTGCCATACCAGGTACCATTGGTGGTTTGAACCCACCTAGAGACACCTCAGGAGAAAAGCCTAACAATCTGTTTCCAAAAGGTTAACCTTGAAATTCTTACAAAGCAGTTTTATTCCGCAGCACATGGGGTCACCATGACTTAGAATAGATTTGGTGGCAACAGGTTTGGCATTTGGGTTTTAAAAGAACATTCAAGGAGGCCTAATAAGGAGTACATTTTGCACAACGTAGGTTCTGCAGCTGCTGAAGTCATATATTCCGTGTACTCTGTGCACATTCTGTGCAGTGTTTCAGACACTTAAAAACACATGGAAAATTATCTAAGGCTGTGGAAAATTACCAGATTGCAATCTCAAATAAAGGAAATATGTAGTCTCCAACTATTAAGGGGAATATTTCACAAGAAGCTCAACACTTTATATATGTTAGCTTTTCTCACAGTATGATCAAGAGAGAAACATGTCTGCATAAATACTAGATAGTTTAAGTTATTTTCTAAGGGTCTATCTGGACCTAGAGGCAGAGCAGAATCATAGAGCTTACATTCTAGTCTTTTGGAATAACTCAGTAATCTAGAAACTCACCTACCAGGCATTTATGTGAGTTCTATGCCTGGAGATTTCTCTCTTTTATTTAATATCACAGTAAATTCACATTATTAGCACTTTCAACTTATGCAAATCCCATGTACTCTCAGCAAAAAGAAAGAAGCAGTTTAAATCATTCAGGCTCCATTCCACTCAATTAGCAAATTCTCAGGTACCGAGAGTTAGGAAGTGCTGCTCCACACTTAGTGTGAACAACCTAGTATTTAAAGCTGTGCATTTGCCTGCAATATGGCTCTTCAATATGTATACCTGTAATGCTGTGGGTCTCACATTATGCTATGTGCAACATAATAAACTTCAAAGAACAATTTTTATCATATATAACTCTAGCCTTCCATATTTTTATAACCATCAGTCAGAGTTCTGAGTTATATAATAAAAGCTACTCTGGATAAATGAAAAAGAGAATAAAATACATTGTCATTACTGTTTTTAAGTGCCATCAAGCCAGTTCTAACCCACAGAGGCCCTGTATAGGATTTCCAAGAAACACCTAGTGAGCTTGAACCATTGTCCATGTGGTTCAAACCATCTTTTCAGTCCAGCACATTAGCCCAGAGCAGCATACCAGGACTCTAATAAAATATATTAAGTAGCTTAGTATAGAGTCAGATTTGAAGCTAAATGTCAGGAACAACACTGAAATTCCCAAACCACACACCAAACTGTTCAAGTAAAGACCCTAAGGCAACCGCAGGCATGACGTTCACAGACCAATCCTGTATGACTGAGAAGCCACCAGCACATCCTTGGCCACTGCTACTCCAAGGCTGAGACCAGAGGAACACTGGCCCCTTATTTACTCTCACTGCCTTCTTCAGATGGAAATTTCATCATCAGCACTCTGTCTTCAGGGAGGCAGGGCAAGCTTGATTCTGGCATCTCTGAGAAAGTTCACCCAAGTGGTTAGCCTGTACTATGTCCACATTAAACGTTAACTGAAATTATCCAACAGGCAATCAAGATGCAATGATAATTAATTACTGATGATTGGAATACAAAAGTTGGTAACAAAGAAGGATCAGTAGTTGGAAAATGTGGCCTTGATGAAAGAAATGATCCAAGGACTACACAACAGAATTTTGCAATACCAACGATTTATTCATTTCAAATACCTTGTTCAATAACATAAACATTAACTACAAGTGGACCTTGGTGGATTGAATACACAGGAACCAAATCAATGATGTCATGGAAGGAAGTGATAGAAAAACTCAATATCATCAGTCAGGACAAAGCTAGGAGTCAGTGGCTCATATGCAAGCTCAAATTGAAGCTTGAATACTTGAATTTAATGACCATCTCATGAATAGAATTGAAGCATTGAATACTACTGACCAAAGACCAGAAGAGTTGGGGGATGACATACACAAAAAAAAGGAAAAGGTCATTAAAAAGACAGAAAAGAAAGGTCAAAATGAATGCCAGAAGACACTCTGAAATTTACTCTTGAACATAGAATAGTTAAAGAGAAAGAAAGAAATGATGAAGTAAAAAGGCTGAACAGAAGATTTCAAAGGGTAGCTTGAGAAGATAAAGTTAAGTATAATGCTCATGGGCAGTTGTACAAATAGGCCTTGCTGTGCTAAAGAGCCCATAGCCAAAAACAGGGATGTTGTGAGAAGATATCAAGAACATCATATAGGAAGAAAGCAAAAGGTTATTAAGAAGACAAGAAAGAAGGAAAAGACCAAATTGGATGTCAGAAGAGACTCTGAAATTTGTTCTCAAGCATAAAGATGCTAAAGCAAATGGAAGAAATGAGGAGGTAAAAGAGTTGAATAGAAAATTCCAAATGGCAGCTGGAGAAGAAATGGTCAAGTACTATAATGAAATGTGCAAAGACCTGGATTTAGAAAACCAAAAGGGAAGAATATGCTAAGCATTTCTCAAGTTGAAAGAACTCAAGAAACAATTCAAGCCTCAAGTTGAAATAATGAAGGATTCCATGGGCAAAACATTGAATGACAATAATTGTTGTTGTTCTTGCTAAATGCCATCGAGTCAATTCTAACCCATAGCAACCCTGTATAGGGTTTTCAAGGAGCAGCTGGTGAACGACAATAATGGAACATCAAAAAAAGATGGAAAGAATACAGAGTCACTATACCAAAAAGCATTGGTTGATGTTAAATCATTTCAGGAGGTAGCATATGATCAAGAGCTAATAGTACTGAAGGAAGATGTCCATGTTGCATGGAAGACACCAGTGAAAAACAAAACCAAAAAGCCCTAAACCCATTGCTGTCAAGTTTAATCCAACTCATAGTGATATTATGGGGCAGAGTAGAACTGCTGAAGAGAGTTTCCAAGGCTGAAATATTAAGTAAAGCAGACTGTCGTATCTTTCTCCTATGGATCAGCTGATGGATTTAAACCATTGACCTTTTGGTTAGCAGCTGAACATTAAACCACTGTACCACCAGGGCTTCTGGTGAAAACAAGACTCCAGAAATTGACAGAATACCAATGAGATGTTACAGCAAATGATCAAAATGCTAGAAGTGCTCACTCATCTAAGTCAAGAAACTTGTCACCAATCAAACCACCCAACTGGACAAAATTCACAGTTGTGCCCATTTCAAAAAGAGGTTATCCAATATACTGCAGAAATTATTGAACAATACCATTAATATCACATGCAAGTGAATTTTTGCTGATGATAATTTAAAAATAGTTGCAGCAGTGTATGGACAGCCAGAGTGTTCCTTGGAGGCCAAGATGGCCAAACTTCGTCTCTCATACTTCGGACATACTGTTAGGAGGAACCAGTCGCTGGAGAAGCATATCATGTTTGCTAAGGTTTTATTGTTGTTGTGAAGTGCCATCGAGTCAGTTCCGACCCATAGCGACCCTGTATAGGGTTTCCAAGGAGCAGCTGGTGAGCTTGAACCGCCGACCTTGCAGTCTGGCAAACCATTTTTATATAGTTCTTTTTTGTGCTGTAAGATAAAGCACTGAACTGCAAGGCTGATTTGAACCACAAAGTCAGTGGTTCAAACCCACCAGTGGCTCTTTGGAAACCTATACAGGCTTACTGTGAGTTGTAACCAACTTGATGGCACTTAACAACAACATTTTTAAAGTAAATGTAAAAAACCCTTAAGCCTTCTCAATGAAATAAACATGGAAAACAAATTTAAAATTCACTGAGAATAGAGAATGAAACCTAGAAAAATATTTTCAATTACTATGTGTAAGAAGGAAAGGGTTTCAATCAACTAGACAGATTTCAAATCCTCCAGCTGCACAATGTTTATAACAACATGTCCTGATCATCCCATTTTGTTCTTGGCAATTATAAAGCGATCTGGTGATTAAGCTACTTGGAAGCAATAAATCAAAGAGAGTAGAGTGAATATTAATAGACTGTACTTGAAAACTCAAAATCAGAGTGTTTCAACTGTGTTCCAATGCTTTCTGAGTACAGGACCTTCAAGAGAATCCTTAATCCTTAACCTCTCCATACTGTTTTTTTTTTTTTTTTTTTTTTTCTATTTATAAACTGTAGGTTATAATACTTCAGCAGTGTTAAGAAAATCAGATATGAGACAGTAAAGCACCTAGGGCAGTAATTGGAACCTAGTGGAAGATCAACCAGACAGTGATGACTAGTATGATTGATTACTGTGTCACCATCCCTCTAGGGAACGATGATGTGACAGCAGGAATGGCAGTAACACACCACTTTGACAAATGCTAGGTAGAAATAAAAATCATTTGGTCTTTACTTCCGGTGGGAAGGGAGTCAGTCTTCCCCATGCCTCAGGTAAGCTTAGTACCAATGGGAACTCTACAAGGAGCAATATACCACCTGCTGGTCACTAGCCCAGGACTCTAGAAGACTCTAGTGCTTACTGTGATATGTGCCTTCTGGAGCCCCACAGCCTCCTTCGGTGAGGATAGGAAGTGATAGTTGGTTGGGCCCAAGGGCTTGCTGTTAGTTGAAAGGTAAAAGGAAATCAAACAGCTTTTCCGAGTACATTTCATACATCTGCTCAGCAATGAAGACACTGACTCCTTATAGATGAGACTGGCTGTCCCTGATTTTATCACAAAATGTTCAGTCACATGAGAACACAAAGGCTTCAAGGAACTCCACGTGTGTATGTTCACCTGGGGAAAAGTAAACAGAATATAAACAAACATACTTAGTGCTATTGAATAACTGTAGTAATAATAGGTGGGAACTGCAATTGTAGAACCGGTTGAAATAATATGAAACCTGATTTTTAATGTGACTCAACAAGTAATGAAATTTCCCGAAGCATCCATAACTTCATATGTAAAATGAGAAGAGAAACAGCATTTAATTCACAGGCTGTTGTGAGAATTAAATGATAAAAAAAAAAAAAATCCATCAGAAGCACAGTAACTGGCATATTGTAATCATTCCATATAACATTGCCTATTGCCATTATTTGGTTTCCTGGTGTGGCACTGTACGATAAGCACTCCACCATAAGATCTGTTTTAATTGCAAGGTCAGCAGTTCAAACTCACCAACCACTCTTTGGAAACCCTACACAGCATCTCTATGAGTTGAACCGACTTGACAGCACTTAACAACAACAACATTGCTATTAGTATTTGTGATATCCCAACTGTAGCCACCCAAGATGTGAGTTTCTCACCACTCTTTTTACTTAGCATGGCTTAAATATGTTTATTTTTCCATATACTAATTCTAGATAGTTTTACTGCTTTGTACTTTAATATAACATATTTTTACCATTTATTTCACAAAGTATGGACTTTTCCCAGTTTCACATAATTATAAGTAGCCTTACGTTTAAGTGGTATTTTACAGTGTTTAAATAACTTTCTTCTAATTATTTTACTCACTACCAAAGCAACCCTTTAAAAAGACAGAATGGTATCATTTTAAAGATGAATCATCAAAACATTATGGGTTTGACTTCCACTTTGGGGGTGGGGAAAGCAGAGACAGTGAAAACTCCTCTGCCCAAACCAAAAAAAAGCAGAGAAAGAGTGGTCTGCAGAAAACCTGCAGAGCTTTGGATATCATTTAAGGTTACAGGCGCCAGTTCCCTGTGCCCATTGAGAAGAAATCTGATGGTAGAAGCAAAATACAGTGATTTCTGAATTGATCCAGCTGCTGCGGCCAGCAGGCAGAAGTCCTCAGTACGGATGGCAGGGCCACCGTCAAGCTGAGGCAGTGACCCAGCACTAGAAGCCATGGAGCTGCATGTCTGAAGGGAGAGGTGTGACTGATTTTTTATCTTTCACTTTCATTTTTCACATATCTCTCTTCTTCACCCAGATCAACCCTCACTGCACAGCCCAGATGCCTTCAGGTGGGCAGGAGTACACCCCCAAAAGGGTCCAGCATTGCACCCACAGTATTCTAACAGCACAGAGAGGAAACCCACAGACTTCTTCTTAGGATGTTTTGACCCTGGAAACCAGCCCCATAGTTAACATAGGCAGGACCCTTTGCAAAGCAAAGGCCAGTGAACAGTGTCAATCACAATTTTATTTTTGTTTTTGACTGGTGTTTTCTGACTCTGCTTTTATATTGTTTCTGCCTTTGGTCCTTTTGGCCTCACTCTTTTCCTAGGGTTTACAGCTTTCTACCCCTATCTTACCCAAGAAGAGATAGCAACTGTGCCCATATAGCCAAGCTACAAACATACCCTGTAGTACCCCACCATCTGGACAAGAGCCAAAACCAGCTGCTAGGCATTACATGTGAAAAGGGAAGCCTAGCTCCAGAGCATACCCACCAGGGGATACTCAGTAAGGTTAACAACAAAGGAACATACATCCATTTAAGCATTAAAAACTCACATAGCTGTTGAAAAAATCCAATAAAACACAATTAAAGATATCAACACATGTCCAAAAACAGAAAAAAGTAACTTAGACAAATGCTACAGGAGCAATCAAACAAGATAGTTATGGCATTGGAAACAATCCAAACTGGCAAAAAGAAGCCCAGATGATTAATAATAAAATATCAGAAATGGACAATACACTGGAAGGGCAAAGGAGCAGAAGGGAAGAGATGGATGCCAGAACCAATGAGCTGGAAGACAAATCTCTCAATACTGCTAAGATAGGAGACCAAGCAGAAAAAAAGATTGAAAAATCTGAAGAGAGTCTAAGATCCATGCTGGATAACATGAAGAGGAATAACTTAAGAATTATTGGCATTCCAGAACAGGAAGAATCACAAAAGTCCACAGAAGAGATAGGTGAAGAGCTTCTGGAAGAAAAATTTCCTCACATCTTGAAGGACAAGAAGATAAATATTCAAGAAGCTGAAAGAACCCAGAAAGGATAGACCCCAAAAGAAAATCACGGAAACATATCATAATCAAGCTCTCCAAAATCAAAGACAAGAAGAGAATCCTAAAAGCAGCCAGGGAAAAGAGGTATGCCACCTACAAAGGCAAGCAAATAAGATTAAGCTCTGACTTCTCAGCAGAAACCATGCAGGCAAGAAGGCAATGGGGAGACATATATAAAACCCTAAAAGAAAAAAAAAAAACTGCAAACCAAGAATCATCTATCCAGCTGTCAGTCAAATATAATGGTGCAATCAAAACATTCTAGGACAAACAGAAGCTTAGAGATTTTGTTAAAGCCAATCCAGCACTTCAAAACATTCTAAAGGGAGTTCTTTGGAATGAAAACCAGCAAGAACAGACAACAACCAGAGATTGACAGACATGGCAACACCACCTGTAACTCGATCAATGGATGGTAGAATTCAGAATGGAACAAAATTACAGCAATGAATTCAGAGGACCTATGAGGCCAACCAAAGATCAAAATATTAACAATATCAAAGAAGGGAAATCAAAATCAATATCAAAATATTAACAATATTAAAGAAGGGAAATCAAAAAAACCTTTGAGGCCAACCAAAGATCAAAATATTAACAATATCAAAGAACCAGGAGGTGAGGAGGTCGAGTAGATGGCAGGATACAATAGACTGTCTTAAACACAGGGAAAATTTAAGACTATAGGGTGACCCCAAAGAAAATGAATACTTCACAACTTACCACGAAAATGAAGATGCAAGCAGAACAAAGAAACATTAAAACAAAGAAGAAATCGACAAGAAATAGCACAAAAAACCATGAATGCAACACAAGAAGGCATTCAGAACAAAGGAACAAATAGTACAACAAAAAATTAACATAATGACAGCAGTTAATCCATATATATCAATAATTACACTGAATGTCAATGGATTAAATGCACCAGTGAAGAGACAGAGAGTGGCTGAATGGATAAGAAAACAAGACCCTTCAATATGCTGCCTGTAAGAGACACACCTTACACACAAAGACAAAAACAGACTAAAAGTTAAAGGATGGAAAAAAAATACCAAGCTAACAGCAATAAAAAACAAGATGGAGTGGCAATACTAATCTCCAATAAAATAAACTTTAAGGTGAAACCAGCATAAGAGATAAAGAAGGACACTATCTCATGATTAAAGAATCAATTGAACAAGATAGCATAATCATAATTAACATCTATGCTCCAAATGAAAGAGCACCAAGATATATAAAGCAAACCCCACTAGAATTGAAGAAAGAAATAGATAAATCTACAATTATAGTGGGCGTTTTAATATGCCACTTTCGAAAAGGGATAGAACAACCAGAAAGAAACTTGATAAAGCTACAGAGGAACTAAACAGCACAACCAATTAACTTGAACTCATAGAGGTGTACAGAGCATTCAACCCAACAACAGCACAATATACATTCTTTTCCAGTGCACATGGAACATTCTCCAGAATTGACCATGTGTTAGGTCACAAAGCAAGCCTCCATAAATTTACAAACATCAAAATACTACAAAGCATCTTTTCAGACCACAATTCCATAAACTTAGAAATCAACAATAAGAAGACCAAGGAAATAAAGTTTAATACATGGAGACCGAATAACACCCTGCTGAAGAGAGATTGAATAATAGAAGACATTAAACATGAATTCAGAAAGTTCCTAGAAACAAACAAGAACGAAAACACAACATACCGAAATCTTTGGGACATGGTGAAAGCAGTGCTGAGAGGACTATTTATTGCGATAAATGTGTACAATTAGAAATTATCAAAATTAACACATTGACACAACATCTTCAACAACTAGAAACAGACCAACAG
>NW_006408729.1:1935284-1944280 GCF_000296735.1 Chrysochloris asiatica | reverse complement strand
AGACCTAAATGTTTTGGAATAACTAAAATAGGGCTAGAACTTGCCCAATGAAGGAGGCTCCCTGCAGAGCCTTTGCATTGCACAAGACCATAACCTTCTGAGGTGGGACATTCCCACATGAAAGGACAAGCAAACCAGTCTGGAGCAGCTAGAAGAACAGAAGATACTTCTTGAAAGAAAGACTAGCAGAAAAAATAAAAAGGAATAACAGCAGTCCAATCGACTACTACAAGAACAAGCAAGTTATTCCCCAGGGAGCCATCAAGGCTCATAGTCAGATCCCCTCAAGGCAAACCCCCTTCCAAGACTGAAATGCAAATGGAATACACTAGTAGGCACATGGTCCTGCTGCTGACCATGCTGGTCACCGATAAGGGGAAGAGAGGGAAAAACAGCAATGAAGTTGTGACCTAAGTCCAAACACATTCAATTGTTAAGTGCTGTCGAGTCGGTTCCGACCCATAGCAACCCTGTACAGGGTTTGTACAGGGTTTCCGAGGGTGTAAATCTTTACGGGAGTAGAAAGCCTCATCTTTCTCCCGCGGAGCGGCTGGTAGTTTTGAACCACTGACCTTAAGGTTTGCAGCCCGATTCGTAACCACTACGCTACCAGAGCTCCTTAGACTCCTGTTAACCTGGATTGAGACCAGGTTAACAGGCAAGGACATGGCCCCAGAGGACTAGAACAGAGCTGCTATAAAGAGAGGGGGGATGAACAAGAACACCCATACTTGCAGATAGTACCCATTTGACCTGGCATCAATGGCTGGATGATCAGAACACGACTAGAGGATGAAAGAAGAGAAGAAAAAAAAGGAGCAAAGCACTATAAGTGGATAATCTTTACTTATGCTTGTGGACACGGTATGACAAAGGAGGAGACAAATCTCTACAGTGAGGATCATTCTCACATGTCTACACAGTGTTGACAGGGAGGGGGAACTTAGACACTGGCTACCCAAAATGGGAAGACTACAAATGCAAGAAGTAACTGGCTTATAAGCTTTCAATAGGGAACCTAGCTCCAGAGGATACAGGGAAAGGTAGAACCTCCACTGATTTGTTTCCAACCTGTCTGGATGGGTTAATAAAAGGTGAGGGGGAAAGGACTCCTGTGGTTCAATAGGGAATGATTACTATCAGGTCTGACAGTGAGTGTTGGAAAGGTAAATGTAAATGTTTGGTAACAAAAGGAGGGAAGCAGCTGATTTTGCAGTCCAGGAGTGGAGATCCCTAGAACCATCAAGGGAGAAAAGCGAGTGCAAAACCATGTCCGGAAAGGCAGTGACACTAGGGATGGAGGCAGATGCAATGACATGGACAGAAGGAGCGGCTGGGGACTCTGGACTCAGGGAGGGAGACGGGTTGTGTGCTAGTGGCTGGGGGGGCAGGAGTGTGGGGTGTACCCTTTGGGTGTTTGATGATGCATGCAGGGGATTGTGATCATTGTAATGAAACAAAGTACGATAGGATGAATATAAAGATAATGTCACCCATGTAACCTAAAACATAATTCACAATAAAAACTTAATAAACAAAAAACAAACAAAAACATTATGGGTTCTACATAGGGTCACATAATAAATAATTGTTGCTGTTTGTTGTTAAGTAAGTTATGTCAATTCTGACTCATAGTGACCCTTTATAGAGTTTCCGAGGAGCAGCTGGTTTGAACCGTCCATCCTGTGGTTCACACACAGTCCAGTGCTGATACTACAGTGCCACACCAGGACTTTTACCTCAACACAGGAATTCTGACTCTAAAGGCACTGTGGACACTAAAGCATCTGGTACAAAATAAGTTCTGTTTTCTTTTTCCAGAAAGAAATAAGCAAAGAATCAAAGATATAATCTAAAAGTCCATTTTAGAGGAAAAAATTCCAAGTGACTTACCGTAAGCGTCATCCTATAGTTCAAATGAAGATCTGACACACCATAGACATAAAATACATTTTCATCTTCAAAGCCTACTGGCAACAGTGGAGCAAAGAAATGCTGAGCAAAGTAATGAAGCATTTTCCACTTTCCTCCATACTCTGAAAATAATTAAGAAAGTTAAAAGATGGCAGGATCACGGACTAAGAGAGATTCGTGTTCTGCATGATCCAGTTAGATGGTGATTCTAGGGAGTGATCATATAAGTGAAAGAAGGGGATTCCTGATTTTGTGGGGGAGATACTTTGTTAACATGCTGCTAACTCAAGGTTGGAGGATTTTGTTCACCCAGAAATACCTTGGAAAAAATGCCAGGTAGTCCTCTTCTAAAAAATAAGCCATTGAAAACCCTGTTGCAACAATATGAGAAATGTGGTACTAAACCATTCCTCTCATGACCCTCTCTGCTTCTCTATTGGGTTCAATAATCCACTACAATGGTCACACAGAACTTAGACACTATATTTATAATTATGGGGTTTATTAGGGAAGTTGTTGTGAGGTGCCATAAAGTCGATTCTGACCCATACCAATCCTATGCAGAACAGAACGAAACACTGCCCAATCCTGCTCCATCCTCACAATTGTTAAGCTTGAGCTCATTGCTGCTGCACTGTGCCAGTCCATCTCATTGGGGCCCATCCTCTTTTTGCTGACCCTCCACTTTACCAAGCATGATGTCTATCTCCAGGGACTGGTCCCTCCTGATAACAAGTTCAAAGCATATGAGACAAAGTCTCATCATCCTGGCTTCTAAGCATTCTGGCTGTACTTTTTCCAACACAGAGTTGTTTGTTTTTCTAACAGTCCATGGTACTTTTAATATTCTTCTTCAATGCCATAACTCAAATATATCAATTCCATGGTCTTCCTTATTCATTTTTCAACTTTCACATGTATATGAGGGGATCAAAAAGACCATGGCTTTGGTAAGGTGCACCTTAGTCCTCAAAATTTGCTATTGAACACTTTAAGAATGTCTTGTACAGCAGATTTGTCTAACAATAATACATCATTTGATTTCTTGACTGCTGCTTCCATAAGTGTTGATTGTGGGTCCAAAATGAAGTCTTTGATAATTTCAATCTTTTCTCCATTCTTCATGATGTTATTTATTGGCCCAGTTGTAAGTTTTTGACGTACCCACAGGACACGCCACACCAAGCTTCAGTCTGAAGGCACTCAGCCCTAGCGCCATGGGTCAGCAAACCTAGCTCCTGGAGACACTCCACTCTACAAGCAAGCTTCCTGTCCAATGTCACTCAGCTTTACTTACTCTGTGGGCTGAGAAGCCCACTGCTCTGTCTCATACTCTGGTTCTTGGTTCTGCTGCTGCTGCTCCTCTACAACTCCTGTAGTGTCACAGTTTTTTGTCACTGAGTCAAGGAGGTTCAATGTGTAGGAATATTGAGTCCAAAGGATGCACTCCACTCCTGGATTTTTCTTATTGATGGTAATGAGGTCCCCCCCCCCCCCGCTTCTGAGATGGTTCATTTTATAGTCATGCTAGAGTTTCAAATGTCTACAATTACAGTGAACTCTCCTAACATCCACAGCTGAATCATGTAATCCGATGAGTATCTTCTTCCTTCACTTATCTAGACACAGCAGGACATAAATGTAGTTTCATGGGAATTACAGATTAAGGCTAGAAGAAACATTAGATAATTCAGTACACCACACCTATGGAGCACAATTCTACTCAGACACATGTGGGGCACTAAGAATAGGAGTTGACTCCACAGCAACTGGTTTTATTGAATGAGCCAGGCATGGTTCCAGGAGCATTCTGAACACTCTCTCATGTCATCCTCACAATGTTTGGTGAAGAGGCATCAGCATTCCACTTTATAAATAAGGAAGCAGAGGCTCAAATGGTAAAGTCAAATATGTATGAGACACTTTCTGAGTAAACCAAAACAATCACCATATAAAACATACCTAGCAACTGACTTTGCATAGTCAATAAAGCACAGGTAAACATCTTTCTGATATTCTCTGCTTTCAGCCAAGATCCATTGGACATCAGCAATGATAGCCCTCATTCCATGGCTTCTTCTGAATTCAACTTGAACCTCTGGAAGTTCTCTGTCAATGTATGATTGTAGCCGTTAACAAAAAACTTTAACAAAAGTTTAACAAAACTTTACTCTCATGGGATATCAAAGAGATTGTCCAATGATTTCCGCATTCCATTGGGTCACCTCTCTTTGGAATGGCATAATATGGATCTCTTCCAATCAGTTGGCCAGATAGTTGTCTTTCAAATTTCTTGGCAGAGATGAGTGAGTGCCTCCTGTGCTGCCTCACATTCTTGAAAGATTTCAATTTTTGTTCCATCAATTCCTGGTGCCTTGTTCTTTGCCAGTTCCTTCAATGTGCTTTGGACTTCTTCTTTCAGGTTCATTTGCTCTTGATCATATGCTACCTCTTTTTCATAAACAGCAGATGACTCAGACTAGATTATTACATATGATGCTTATTACAGGGTCACTGTTGTTAGATGTCTTAGAGTTGGTTCCAACTCATAGAGAACCTGTATAGGATTTCTGAGGCAGTAAATCTTTACAGGAGCCAATGGCTTCATATGGCGTCGAGTAGCTGGTGGGTTTATACTACTAATGTTTTGATTAGTCCAGTGCTTATCCTACAGCACCACCAGCATTCCGTATTACAGGTTTAAGACTTCATTGTGGTTTTAGATTAAGACAACAAACACACTACCCTCATCAGATTAGGAATTAAACCAAAACATCTTATATACAGACACCCTCATTTTCTAATCAGTGACATGGTTTGGATGCCAACATAATACTACATATTAGCTACTAAATTACAGGCTAAACAATGTAATTTCTGGCTTTGTCATTAACTCTGTGACACTTGGGCAAGATCATAAACCTACCTATGTGTGAGAGATAAGATATTCTTCAAATGTTCATTCTTGTTCTCTGGATTATGTGAAGAAAAACATGGCATCAGACTTGGAAGAAGACTCGTTAACAAACTGTGACATGCAGATAATACAACCCTGCTTGCTGAGAGCTAAGAGGACTTAAAATATTTACTGATGAAGAACAAAAATGACAGCCTTTGATATGGATTGCACCTCAACGGTAAGAAAACAAAAATCCTCACCACTGGACCAATAAATAACATCCATATAAGTGGAGAAAAGATTGAAGTTGTCAAAGACTTCATTTTGCTGGCATCAACCATCAAAACTCATGGAAACAGTCAAGAAATCAAACGATGTTTTGCATTAAGCAAATCTGCTGCATAATAAGACATCTTTGAAGTGTTGAAGAGCCAAGATGTCAGTTTGAGGACAAAGATGCAACAGAACCAAGCTATGGTATTTCAATAACCTCATATGCATGTGAAAGTTGGACAATGAATATGGACAATTGTGGAAGATTTGATGCATTTGAGCTATGGTGTTGGAGGATAATATTAAAAGTACCATGGACTTCCAACAGAACAAACCAATCTGTGTTGGAAGAAGTACAACCAGAATGCTCCCTGGAAGCCAGGATGCCTAGACTTCATCTCTCATACTTTGGACATAGTGTTAGGAGGGACCAGTCCCTGGAAAAGGATATCGTGTTTGGTAAAATGGAGGGCCAGAGAAAAAGGAAGACCCTCAACAAGATGGATTGGTACAGTGGCAGCAGTGATGGGCTTAAATGTAGCAATGACTGTGAGGTTGGTGCAGGACCAGGCAGTGTTTCATTCTGCTGTGCACAGAGTCGTTACGAGTCAGTATCAACTCAATGATGCCTAACAACAACATGTGGATTGCTTTGGTCAATGAGATATTAGCAGATAATATACAAGTAAGAGCCTGAAATGTGTTTGTATATTTTATGTGTTGCTAAGAGGAAAACTTCCTCTGAGGTAACTGCTGTTCTTGCTACATGGGCCCCAGACTAAATACACGTGAACCCAATTGGCAGTGAGGAGCCAAACTCAACCAGACCACAATATGAAGCAGAATCTCCCAACCAAGCCCAGCCTACATTAGCTAACCCCAGTCACATGAGTAAGCCCAGCTGAGATCAGCAGAGATGTCCCAGACACTTTGCAAATGCATCAGAAAAAAATTGTTTTATGTAGCTATTGAGGCACTAGGGATCCTGCTGTGGTGATGTAGAATAAGCACTGGACTGCTAACTGCAGTGTCGATGGATCAAAACCATCAGTCACTCCTCAGAAACCCTATTCAGAAGAGTTGCTATAAGTCAGAACTGACTCCAAGACATTTATCAACAACAGCTAAGTGATACAGCATTTCTTCTTAAATTATTTCTCCTTTTACTGTGGATCTAGTAACCTGTAGTATTATCAGTACAAGTGTTTAATAAAGAAAAATGAAAAACACTAGGCAAGTTGTAAGATAGAAGTTACTCCCAAATTAAATTCACTCTACCTAGATGCTTCCTTAAGATCCTTTGAAGACTCGAATACTAACTCCTTAGCTAATATTTCATTAGTTACCTTTCCAAAGTCATAAATAAGAAAGTAAACCTCACTGGTATAAATAAAGTCACTGTTGTTGTTATTTACAGTCAAGTTGACCCCTGGCTTATGATGACACCACACAACAGAACAAGAAGCTGTGAATTGTATTATTGTAATCCAGAGGACTTTCATTGACTGATTTTCAAAAGTAGATAACCAGACCTTTTTCCCTAGTCTATCTTAATCTAGAAGTTTCACTGAAATCTGCTCAACATCATGGCAACATGCAAGCCTCCACTGACAGATAGATAGCAGTTCCTCATGAGATGAACTGGCAGGGAATCAAACTCAAATCTCTTGCATAGAAGGTGAGAATTCTACCACTGAGCCCCCATTGTCTTTAAGGTAACTGTACAAAGAATTAACTGATGCAATGAGAATATTTCCCCTTCATTGTAGCAAATATTTATAAATATGTATGTATTAACATTTTTATACATAAATGTTTATTGTAATCATCTCAAAGGACAACTCAGTCAATAATATAGTTCATAATGATAATGTTCTATATTCTAGTTTGTTGAGTAGTGTCTGTGGGGTCTTAAAAGCTCATGAGACGTTACCTAAGATACAACTACTGATCTCTTGCCATCTGGAGAAAAAGATAATAAAGAAAACCAAAAACTCAAAGAAGAAATTAGTCCATAGGACAAACAGCCCACACAAAGTTTGGCCTCTTAGCTAGAGACCAGAAGAACTAGATGGTGCCTGGATACCTCTACCAACCCTTCTGATCAGGGACACAATAGAAGGTTCCAGATAGAACGGGAGAAAAATATAGAATAAAACTCAAATTCCTAAAAGAGACCAGATTTACTGGACTGATAGGGACTAAAGGAACTCCAGATATTTTATCGTCCTAAAATATCCTTTTAAGTCGGAATTGAAGTCATTCCTGGAGGTCTCCTTTTAGGCAATTAATAGGTTCCCAGTCTCATGGCTTATCAGATAAATAGTATCACCCATGAGAAATGCTCTCCCTTAAACAAACAACTATACAAGACAGAATGATCAACATTCACCCAAAAGCAAAGATGAGAAGGCAAGAAGGGGCAGGGAAGCTTGATAAATGGAAATAGAATAGAAATAATGACAATGCTGACACGTGAAAACTGTATAACCAACTTAACAGAATAATCTGTAGAAAAATTGCTAAATGGGAAGCTAATTTGCTGTGTAAATGTACAACACAATATTTTAAAATATTTATTATAAAGAAGTTCTGTTGGTGTCGTAGGTTACACATTGGGCTGCTAACTACAAGGTCCACAGTTAGAATCCACCAGCTGTTTCTCAGCAGAAAGATGAGGCTTTCTGATCACGTAGAGATATACAGCCTCAGAAAACTTATACACTGTCTCTATGAGTCAGAACCAACTCAATAGCACACAACCACCACCACCACCACCACCACCACCACCGTTGTAAAGTAAATTTGGTCAGGAGTCTGATCTGAAAGTCACAACTAAAAATATTATAGATATGTATGGTGACACAAATGTTTAAGCATTCAACTGTTAAGCAAAAGATTAGCAGTTTGAACCCACCCAGCAGCTATGAAGGAAAAAAGCCTGGCGATTTGCTTCCATATTGTTGTTGTTAAGTGCTCACTCATAGGAACCATTTACAGGGTTTCCAAAGAGCAGATGGTGGGTTTGAACCACTGCCCTTGTGGTTTGCAGTCCATTGCTTATCCTATGGTGCCACACCAAGAGTCCTCCCATAAAGATTATAGCCAAGAAAACGCAATAAGGCAGTTCTACTCAGTCACAGGGGATCACTGAATTGGAATCAACTTGAAGGTACCCAACAACAACGTAACTTACCAAGTGTTTTCCTAAAATAATTGTATTAGCACTGAGGCAGAGTGACTTGAAAGGCACTTACATTCAGAATTACTATACATCTGATAACAGACAGCTGTCTAACTTTAAAAATCAAGCAACATGTCCTGAAGTTTTATTATATTTATAAAATTACTGTAGAATAAGCATAGACTGCTAACCGCAAGGTTGGTTGTTCAAACCTACCTGCCACTCCTATACAGGATCACTATGGGTCAGAACTGACTCCCTGGTATTTAACAACAATAATAACAAATTATACGCAAGACAAATTTTAATTAAAAAATATATGAGAAGGTAGACGTTTTGGAACAAGGAAGGGAGTGATTAATTCTACAGGCTAGGAGTGGAGGTATCTGGGACTATCAACGGAGAAGAGCCGAGAGCAGGACCCAACCCAGAGAAACAGAGATGCCTGAGATGGAGACAGAGATGAGGACATGGAGTAATGAAGTGGCTGGGGACTTCGGACCCAGAGAGGGAAAGGGACTGTGGGCCAAAAACTGGAGGGGGGTTGGGGGGTGGGAAGTGTAGGGGGCGGGTTTCTAGGATATACCCTTTGGTTGGTTGATGATGCATGGAGGGGATTGGAACCATGGCATTGAGATGATATACAATGGAATGAATGTAAAACTAAAGTTCTCCCATGTAAACTACCATATAATTCACAATAAAACATTAAATATATATATATTT
>NW_006408729.1:1919012-1934024 GCF_000296735.1 Chrysochloris asiatica | reverse complement strand
TGTCTTCTTAATGACTTTTTGCTTTCTTCATGTATGATGTTCTTGATGTCATCCCACAACTCTTCTGGTCTTTGGTCTTTAGTGTTTAATGTACCAAATCTGTTCTTCAGATGATCTCTAAATTCAGGTGGGATATATTCAAGGTTATATTTTGGCTCTCATGGACTTGTTTTCATTTTCTTCAGTTTCAGTTTGAATTTGCATACAAGTAATTGATAGTCTATTCCACAGTCTGCCCCTGGCCTTGTTTTGACTGATGATATAGAGCTCTTCCATCATCTCTCTCCACAGATGTACTCAATTTGATTTCTATGTATTCCATCTGGTGAGGTCCATGTGTATATTCATCTCTTATGCTGTCTAAAGAAGGTATTTGAAATGAACAAATTATTGATTTTGCAGAATTCTATCATGCATTCTGCAGCATCATTTCTATCACCAAAGCCATATTTTCCAACTACTGATCCTTCCTCTTTGCTCCCAACCTTTGCATTCCAACCACTAGTAATGATCAATAAATACATCTTGATTACATGTTTGATCAATTTCAGATTGAAGAAGTTGGTAGAATTCTTCTATTTCATCCTTACTGGCATTAGTGGTTGGTGCATAAATTTGAATAATAGTGGTATTAACTGGGCTTCCCTGTAGGCACATGGATAGTATCCTATCACAGACAGTGTTGTACCTCATGATTGATCTGGATATGTTCTTTTTGACAATGAATGCAACATCATTCCTCTTCAATTTGTCATTCCTGGCATATTAAGCCATGTGGTCTTGATGGCTTAATGACCTTAGCTCAACTAGAGGAAGATAAAGACATTTGATAAATGAAGCAAGTGTAAATTGCTACAATTTGATGAACTTGACCAATACTTATGGATGTAGTAGCTCAAAATACCAACTAAGAGGGAAGGAGTCTTCACCTCAAGGATCAAGTCTGTCTTCTTGGTATACAGGGTTGATAGGGACAGGCAAGTTAGACACTAGCTACCTATAATGGGAATGCTATAAAGGACAAAGTGACTGGCTTACAAATTTTCAACAGGAAGTTTAGTTTTAGAGTGTGTGGGGAAAGCAGAATCCCCACTGAATAATTTTAATGTTGTCTAGACAGGTCTGATGAAAGGAGATGGGGATAAGAATCTTTTGATTCAATAGTGAGTAATTGTTATCATGACTAATTGCAATTGTTACAGCTGTAAAGATAGAAGTGTGTAGCAAAAAGGGGATATTAGTTAGTCTTACAATCCAGGAACAGATGAGCCTAGTACCATCAAGGGAGAAGAGCATTAATGGAACGTGGGACCCTAACCAGAGAAACAGCAACACCAGGCAAAGGTTGATATCATGGAGAGATTGAGCAGCTTAAAACTCTGGACTCATGGAAAGAGAAAGGCTGTATGCTGGTGGCTGGGAGGTTGGCTTGTAGAATGTGCCCTTTGGTTGTTTAAATGCTTATATATTCCTGAGTGTTTTTGTGTACATCAAAAAGCAAAAGACAACAGAGGGAATAGAAGCAAATACTGTTAAATGATGATGCAAGGAGGCGATTGTAATCGTTGCAATGAAACAAAGCATGATAGGATGAGTGCAAAACTGATGTTCTCCCATGTAAACTATCACTCAATTCACAATAAAAGCTTTAAAAAAAAAAGTTTATCCATAGACAGAAAGGAGGATAGGTGTCCAAGTATCTCTAAACAATAGCTCTTTACTGAGTATCCAGCACACTGGAAGACTCTTCCCACATCATCCATTCACTGGTTCACATTCAATACCCTTTTATCTGGTTGATGCTGATAAAGAATTTGGTCTAAGAAACCTGATAAAAACTCCAATTCCCTGAAAGAAGCATTCATTTGACATTAACCAAGGAATGTTTGGCATGAACACTTAGGATTTGTATTCAGGGCTGGGCTAAGAGCATCACCAATAAAAATTACTTTTTTACTTTGCTTCATGTTTGACCCAAAACTATTGTTTATATTTTGAACTCAACTTTGCTTTAGATCATGTTTAGACCCCCAATGAGCAATAATTATAAGACATGTGACTAAGATCTTTGTATATAAATCAGTCCCCTTGTCAGCCTGCTGTAATGACTTTGCACAGCATAGAACTCATAATTAAGCTGTCTCCAAGGCCTCAAAGAAAGACTCTTAAAGGGGTGGGGTGGTTGCATTCCCAGACTTGGTTCAGAACTGCTTCTTTAAGCCTACTAGAGCTTGGGTTAATTTCTTCCCCCAGGCAATGTATTTCTGCAACCCTCTCCCCACAGGTATTACTTTCCCTCACTCACACAAAGAATGTTGGAATGCTTACCTACAGAAGCCCAGGAAGGAGCCTGCCAGATGTCATTCAGTTGCCAATAAAGTGCTCCCATTGTGTGGCCTTCTCCATTCTCTATCTCGCTTCTACTTCGGAGGTAGAATTCAGTTTCTGTTTTGACACACTGGGCCTGCATCACCTGATTCAGGGGAAGACATTAAACACAAGTGGCATTGTTTGATCTAGACTGTCTAGATCTAAAGAAATTACAGGCCTTTGTTCTTAAAGCAAACTGGATAAATTTGGGACTTTGATTAGGATTAAACAAACCATTATTTTACTAGATCTGGAATTGACACCTAAACCAGAGAGAAACTGTTGCCCAGCAACGAGAAATCTCTACTCTTACCCCAAGATCCCTGAGAAGTCAGACATTGCTTTATGGACTGTATGTGAAGGGATGTCATCCTCATGCTCAAACAGAATTAATCCAAAGGACAACTAAATAGTTTACTGATGACCTTGGAGGAGGTGACTTGCATTTTTTTTTTCTTCATGGTGAATTTACGATACTTTTCAGGGAGGAATGGAAAATCTGTGATCCAGATTATTCACATCACTCTGAATTCCTTTCTAAATTATGTTAACACATATTGTAATTAATATACATTTACTCTTTTGTACTTGTTGTTGTTGTTGTTAAGTGCCATCGAGTCGGGTCCGACCCATAACGACCCTGTACAGGGTTTCCGAAGGTGTAAATCTTTACGGGAGTAGAAAGCCTCATCTTTCTCCCGCGGAGCGGCTGGTAGTTTCGAACCACTGACTTAGCCCTCATTTAATTTTCACACATGTATAATTCCATACTCTGGTACTTCCTATATGGTTTGTGCTTTAAATTGTTAAATAGTTATATCACAGTTTAAGGAATCAATCTCCAAATATTAAACATTAGAATGATTTCCAGGTTTTTTCCTTCTGGAAATACAAGGGCTAAGAACATCTTTCTGTTCAAATAATTTGTTTTTTTCTTGTATTTTTTCCTTTGGTATCATCTATGTCAAGTTTAAACCTTCTTACTGCGTATCACCATAGTATGCTTTAGTCAGGAGGCTGCTGCTAACTGATAGCATCCAGAATTAATTTAGCCAGGAAAAGGGCTTAAGTGGATTTTTCAGTATGGGTTCTAAATTTCTAAGTGTTGTTGTTGCTGTATTTTAACAGTATATGCAGATCACACAACTTTGCTGGATGAAAGTCATGAAGATCAAGACTACAGCCTTCAGTATGGATGACACCTCACCATAAAGAAAACAAAAATCCTTACAACTGGACCAAAACAAAGCATCATGCTAAATAGAGAAAAGCTTGAAGTTGTGAAGGATTTCATTTTACTTAGATCCATGTGCATGGAAGCAGCAGTCAAGAAATCAAATGATGTATTACTCTGGGAAAATCTGCTATGAAAGTCTTCTTTAATGTATTCAAAAGCATATTTAAAGATGTTACTTTGAGGACTAAGGTGCACCTGACCCAAATCAGGGTATTTTTAATTCTCTCACATGAATGGAATTCTGGTGTGGGGCTGTAGGATAAAGCACTGGATAACAAGGTCAGGTGAACCACAAGGTTGGCCAAACTCACCAGCAGCTCCTTAGAAACCCTACACAGGGTCACTATGAATAGGAACCAACTTGATGCCACTTAACAGCAACAACAACAACATATGCATCGTGGCTCCATAGGATAAGTACTGAACTGTGAACCACAAGATTGGTGGTTCAAGCCCACCAGCCACTCTAGGGAAGAAAAATGAGATTTTCTGTTCCTGCAAAGATTTTTAAAGCCTCAGAAACCCTATACAGAGTTGCTATGAGTCAGAACCAACTTGACAGCACCAAACAACACCACATACATGCGAAAGGTGAACAATGAGTTAGGAAGACCAAAGAAGAATTGATACATTTGAAGTATAGAGTTGGTGAAGAACACTGACTATGTCATGGACTGACAGAAGAATGAACACCTGTCTCTTGGAAGACAGACAAGCAGCATTCTCCTTAGAAGCAAGTATAATGAAACTTCACCTCATGTATTTGAGCATATTATCATGACAGATCAGTCCCTGGAGAAGAATCATGCTTGGAAAAGTAGAGCGTCAGCAGAAAAGAAGATCTTCAAAAGATGGAATTCACACAGTGGTTGCAACAACATGCTCAAACATAGGACCGATGGTGAGGATGGTGTAGGACTAAGCTAAGTTTTGTCCTGTTATACATAACGTCACTAGAAGTCAGAACCAACTTGACAGTACCGAACAAAACACTCAATACCCCATAGTCACACTCTTAGCCATTAAAATTACCCAGCTGGCTGCTAAAATAGCTTTTGATTTCTCTGCTCCTACACTACCAATTTTCAGAACTCCAAAACGTAAGTATATATTTCCTACATCCATTCTATGCCTATACATTGTAACTTATCTTTTCTGGTTTAATAAGTATTAATAATCCCTTCGAATTTTTAAAACTTAAAAAAAATAATAATAATGAAATGCAAGCATGATTCCTAATCCTTGCTAGCAACAAAAGGAGAAGGGAGCTATGCTAACTCCAACTAATAGCCAAGACGCCTTTGAATACTTGGGGTTCTAGAACAGTGTGGCACACTCCACACAAAGATGGTGTCACACCAGTAATACAGATCTAGGTTTACCTGAACCTGTGGGTGCCAGTCAGGGATGATGAATGACACCTTTGTTCATAAAAATGCAAAAGGCCATTGTCAGCTACACGTCTTAAAAGAATATTATACAATTCTAATACCCTGGAAATTTCCTGAAACTTTTAAAGATATACCTATATTTGCACACACAAGGATTCTTTCCTCAACAGGGCAAACTTTGCAAACATGAAGGGATAAATGCTTAGTCATTTCCTAGGTTATATAGTCCCAATGTTAGCAGGCAAATCTTATTTTAGTTTTAGAAACAGGCCTATTTTCAGCAGCTTGCTTAATTACACTTATGAAATGAGTCTCCTTAGAGAGACAGATGGCATGGTGAAAAGAAATTGGACCAAGAATCAAAGGTCTGAGTTATAATTCCAGATTTGCTGCTGCGATGAAGGCTGCTAGTTGTCTAAATCCATTCTCTTCCTCCAGTGTGGCAGAGTGATGGCTGGACTCCATTTCTCCCTATACTTGGAACTAGGAGTAGCCATGTAACTAAGTTTTCCCAACAGAATCCAATTTATATACTTCGACTTCTTAAATTATCCTGACGATAGGAAGTAAGAATCTTCCAATAAAGCAATATTTGTAATTGAGCTATAAATACATATATCTTCTTTGGAGAAATATTTGTTTAAGTAATCTGTCCACTTTATGAATTGTTTTTAATTAATAAGTAGCAAGAGACCTTTATGGAGTTCTGGTGTGGCGCTGTGGGTTAATGCACTGGACTGCAAAGTCAGTTTAATTGCAAGGTTGGCAGTTCAAGCCCACCAGCTGCTCTTCAGAAACCCTATCCAGGGTCACTATGGGTTGGAACTGACTAAATGGCACTTAACAACAACAGAACAACAAGAAACCTTTATACATTTGTATACTAGATACACATCAGATCCATGATTTGCAAAATTTCTCTCCTTGTCTTGTGGATTGGCTGTTCATGTCTTTGGTGGTGTACTTTGTTGCACAAGAGTTTTAAATTTTGATAAAGTTCAATTTATCATTTTTTCTTTGATTGCTCGTGCTTTAGTTGTCCTATCTAAGAAACTGCTGCGTAATCCCAAGTCACAAAGTTTTATATATTTTCCTTTAAGGGCCTTACAGTTTTAGCTCTTATATTAGGTCTTTCATGCACTTTGCATTATTTTTTGTATATGGGGTGAAGTAGGGTTCAGACTCATTCTATTGGATATGGATATTCAGTTTTCCTCACACGATTTGTTGACAAGACTACTCTTTCTCCATTTTATTGTTTTAAGCACCTTGCCAAAAATCAATTGCTCATTCTTCTGGACTCATTTTATTAATAGAGTGTATACCTCTGATCCATGTCTGGCCTTTTACCAGTACCACAGTATCTTGAACCAGAGTTTTGGAATTAGAATTGTGAGTCCTTCAACTTTGCTCTTCTTAAAGATTATTTTGGCTATTCTGGGTACCTTGTATATCTTTCTTTTAAAAATAAAAGAATATTTACTGTCAATTGAGTGAAAGCTTACAGAGTGGATTATCAGTTGTACATCCAACAAATCACATACTTCTTTTCATCACAATGACTACAATTCCTTCAATGTAACATCACCTAGCCCACGTCCTCTTGGTTTCTTGTTTCCATTCCTCCTTCTTTCCTAACCCCTCTGAATATTGCCTTTGTGCAAATGCTGACCTTTTGATCTCAAGTGGCTGAATATCCTATAGTGTGTGTACCTCGCTACTGTTGTTGCCTCTCCCCAATATGTACTTATCTATTGCTTGACTGAAAATTGAGCCATGGAGGTTAGTTCAGTTCCAGACCTGAAGGGCTATGGGTCCATAGTCTTGGGGTTTCACCAGTCTCTTTCTGGCCAGTAAGCCTGGTCTCTTATGACTTTGAGTTTTGTTCCACATTTTTTCCTACTCTTCCAAGACCTTCTAATGTGATTCCTTTCAGAGCAGCTAGTAGTAGTAGCTGGGTACCATGTAGTTCTTCTAGTCTCAGGGTTGTGGAAACTGATGTTCATGTGGTCCATTAGTTGGTTGGACAAATGGCTTCAACCATCTTCAATTGTCATCACTCTTATTTCCTCCAAACAGTTAGAGAAAAATTGTTTCACCTTAGATGTTCGCTCATACGTTTTTAAGGCTTCAGTTACTACTCAGCAAAATAGAGTACAGAGCACTGTCTCTGTGGACCCTGTTAAGCCAACTGACCATGGTATCCCCCAACACTATGATCCTGGGCTCCCAGGCCACCAATTCATTCCCTCAAGGTGTTTGGTAACATCTAAGAAATTTTCATTACTTTGTTCCCTGTGTGATCTACCACATTCATGGATAGATTTGCAGCAAAGGTAAAAAATATACCCATGTAGAAATATCCTCTATCAAACTTTTATATCTCTTGGGTATACGCCCACTCTCCCACCCAAAACCATTCAGCCTGTGTATCTATCTATACATCACCACTATTGCAGGATTGTGTAATAGTATTTGCCTCTGCTGCTTTTAACTCTTGCACTCTTCACCATGTCTTCTCGTAATTCCATCATTCTTTCAACAACCTTATTGTATATTGCCTTCCTCGTTACCTAAGTTAATAGATATATACCTTGTTGTGCTGTGGGATAAACTATTGGACTGCAAGGTCAGTTTGAACCACAAGGTCGGCAGTTCATACTTACCAGGGGCTCCTTGGAAACCCTATACAGGGTTGCTATGAGTCAGAATCAACTCCTTAGCACTTAACAAAAACATCCCTCTAGCCAGTGAGTTACTCCCCCTTCCCTCACACCCCTGGTAACCACCAAAGAATGTTTCTTTTAGTGTGAAAACTTTTTCTTGACTTTTTTTTCAATAGTGTTCTCATACAACACTTGTCCTTTGGTGACTGGCTGATTTCATTCAGCATAACATTTTCTGTGCTAAGTTCATTTTGCGTGTGAGGTGTTTTTTGTTTTGTTTGTGTGTGTGTGTGTGTTTGTTTGTTTGTTTGTCATTTTATTCATTGTTGTTGTTTTAATGTTTACTAAATCTTTATGATTTATTTTGATGAGGTTTATTAATTTTCCTTAAGGCCACCCTGTAATTTATTAATTTCTTCCCAAGTTTAAAATAGCCTTTTTTATTTTGAAATCTATTTGACTTTCTCTCCATTTGGAAGTTCTGTAACCACACTATTTCCTCTTTTGCTTTGTAATTGTCTTCATAACAAATTGATATCACTGGTTCCCTATTTTCAATCTTATATGTTTCTTTTACTTTGTTGTTGTTGTTAAGTGATGTTTTGTTGGTTCTAACTCATAACAACCCTGTGTAGGATTTCAGAGGCTAGATCTTTGCAGGAACAGAAAGCTTCATCTTTCTCGTGCAATGGAACAGCTGACCTTGTGATTCACAGTCCAGTGTTCATCCTACAGAGCCACTGCACTATTCTGTTTTATTTTTGATACTTCTGTTTCTGGGTTGATCAGATGGTACAAGACCTGTTAGTGGTTCTTGTCCAGTGGGTGGGACTATTCTATATGAGCACAGTGCTGTTTTTTGTTGGGTGGGTGGGGCAAAGAAAAAGAAAAAAAAAAAAAAAACACAAAAAACTCAACAGCAAAAAAAGAAAATACTAAAGGATTAAAAAACAAAACAAAACAAAACAAAAAAAACCCACAGGCAGCAGCAAGAAAAAAAGCATATAATAACTGAAAAAAGGAAAAGTAAAATAAAACAGAGGAACAGAAAAATAAGAGAGAAAACAAAATGAAAGAAAAATATAATATACAAAACTAGGAGAAGAAAGAAAAAAGAGAAAGACAGAAGGGGAGAGAAATAAGAAACAGAAGAAAAGAAAGGAAAACAAAGAAAGAAAGGATAAAAAAGGGAAGGCAGAGAGAAAAAGAAGGCAAGGGGTGAGAGGATGGAATGCCCTGCCTTAGATCAAGTTCCTGTAGACCTATGTGCTGTGTATGCTCAGGGGAACTGTGATACCTTGAATTTACTTGATATGGCTTTTCTGTCCAATGATCTTCTTAATTCACACAAAGTGATTGGGTGAGATCATGCAGATAAAGTGTATAGGACTCTAAGGCTGGGATTGCTTAGTTTTGGACAGCCTTCAGTATGGATTGCATCTCAATGTCAAGAAAACAAAAAACCTCACCACTGGACCAATAAACAACATTCTTATCAGTGGAGAAAAGATTGAAGTTGTCAAGGACTTCATTCTTCTTGGATCAACTGTCAATACTGAAAGTGCCATGGACTGCCAAAAGAAGCAATAGATCTGTTTTGGAAGAAGGGCAGCCAGAGTGCTCCTTGGAGGCCAAGATGGCTAAGCTTCGTCTCTCATACTTTGGACATATTGTCAGGAGGGAATAGTCGCTGGAGAAGGATGTTATGCTGGGTAAGGTGGAGGATCAGAGAAAAAGAGGAAGACCCCCAATGAGCTGGATTGGCCAGGTGGCATCATTGATGGACTCAAGTATGGCAGCAGTAGTGAGGTTGGCCCAGGATCAGACATTGTTTCGTTCTGTTGTGCATGGGGTCGCTATGAGTCGGTTCTGACTCGATGGCACCTGACAACAACAACTAGGTTTAAAAGGAGCCATGTTAGAAACAGGAACAGATGATCCCAGGACCATTAAGAAGAAAGAGCATAAGTAAATTATGAGGTTCTTACCTAGAAAAGAGGCAGTGGCTTGGAGAGACAGAGCAAATGTGGGCTCTAGGCCCATGGACTGAGTAAAGCTGAGTGCCTATCAGAGGAAGACTGAATTTCAGAATGTGTCCTTTGGGCATTCACAGAGTGGCTAAAAGAGCTTTGTAACATTTGTCCAAGCAGGGCATAGGCCAAAGCTGAAAAGTTGAAGACAAGAATAAGGTGTGTCTGCAGTACAGCAGAGAAAAGGCATTCCTGATTGGCAAACTGCTGCATTCTGAGTTGGTTTTGATTCTGAATTGTAACCTGTTCACCTCCCGGATAAGCCTCATCATCATGAATATTGTTATGAGTTCTATGTGGCCATTGCAATGGATTATTGAACCTAGCATTGAAGCAAGAGAGGACCGTGGGAGGAAATATGACAAAGAAGATAGTAGGGTAGAGGAATGTCTGACCTCCAATTCAGAGGAATCAGCCTTGGGCTGATTTTGAGTTTGATTCTCTTTTCCCCACGTGAAACCAAAGGAAGTCAAACATGGCTCCTACATGGTTTTTGCTGCACCTAATGAGGAAGTAGTTCATGCAAGCTCTAATGGTAGAAGAGGGCAGGATCCTTGTTCCCGGAAGGAACTCTTTCAGGCACAGAGGGCAGCTAAGGGCAAGGCCGCTGTTTGTGAGAGGTCTTGCTCATCTAGGGCTGGCACTGTACATTCTACTGGTCTGAAGGTGTGGTGTTCGCACGTCTCCAGATGCGGAAGTGGTACACCCAGCATCCAATTCACAATGGCATGGCTCTGACCTCTAGCAGAGCAAGGGTTGTGAAGGGAGTAGGTGAGGGTAGGAGCTCGTTATAATTTTGGTTACCAGGAGGATGTGGGGAACAGGATTAAATCACACCTTTCTTATCACCAGCAGCCAGTGGGTGTTTGTATTGTCTCAACTTAATGCTGCTCATAAAGTGCAAGGTGGCTGCACCATTTCAAGCCAGCCAATCGTCAGGCCAATTTGTGAATCTTCTCTCTCATGGTCCTTGTTCAGCTTCCTCTCTTAGTCAGTATTCAATCCATTTCTCTATCCTTTCTTCTGAAGTCCAGAGTTCTGGGATTATCATCCTTATTTGTTCCATTTGGTCTACAACATCAGTCTTATAGAGGGTCTATGTAAACATGTGTGTCTGTTCATCAACTTTGTTGTTGTTGGGTGCCGTCAAGTCAGTTCCAATTCATAGGGACCCTATGCATGACAGAATGAAACACTGCCTGGTCCTGTGCCAACCTCACACTTGTTATGTTTGAGCCCATTGTTGCTGCCACTGTGCCAATCCATCTCATTAGGGGTCTTCTTTTTCTTATGGATATCCACTTTAACAAGCATGCTGTCCTTCTCTAGGGACTAGTATCTTCTGATAACATGTCTGAAGTACATGAGACAGCGTCTTGCCATCCTTGCATGCAAGGAGTATTCTGGCTGCTTTTCTTCCAAGACAAATTTATTTGTTTTTCTGGCAGTCCATGGCATTTTTAATACTCTTTGTTGACACCACAATTCAAATGCATTGATTTTTTTCTCCAGTCTTCCTTAGTCATTGTTCAACTTTCGCATGCATATGAGATGATTAAAAATATCATGGCATGGACCAGGCACACCTTATTCCTCAAACTGATATTTTTGCTCTGTAACACTTTCAAGAGGTCTTTTGCAGAAGGCTCGCCTAATACAGCATTTGATTTCTTGCCTGATGCTTCCATGGATGTTGATTGTGGATCCAAGTAAAATGAAATCTTTGACAACTTCAATCTTTTCTTCATTTATCAAGATGTTATTTGCTGGTCCCATTGTGAGAATTTTTGTTTTCTTTACAATCAGAAGTAATCCATATTGAAGGCTGTAGTCTTTCACCTTCATCAGCAAGCATTTCAAGTCTTCACTTCCCACAAGTATGGTTGTGTCATCTGCATATCATAGGCTGTTAATAAATTTTCCTCCTATCCTGATGCCACGTTCTTCTTCATGTAGTCCAGTTTCTCAGATTATTTGCTTAGCATACAGATTGAATGAGTATGGTGAAAAGATACAACTCTGACACACACCTTTCCAGATTTTAAACCACTCAGTATCCCCTTGTTGTGATCAAACCACTGCCTCTTGAATGGTGCACAGGTTGTTTTTTTTAGTATAATTATTGTTTATTATGATCCACACAGTTGAATGCCTTTGCATAGTCAAGACAATACAAGTAAACATCTTTTTGATATTTTCTGCCCTCAGCCAAGATCATGCTGATGTCAGAAATTATATCCCCAGTTCCATACCCTCTTCTGAATCTGGCTGAATTTCTGGAAGTACCCTTTTGATATATTGCTGTTATCGTTTTGAATTATCTTCAGAAAAATTTTACTTGCATGTGATATTAATGATATTGCATAATGATTTCTGTGTATTGTTGGGTCACCTTCCTTGGAAAGGCCACAAAAATGAATTTCTTCCAATTGGTGGGTCAAGAAGCTGTCTTCCAAATTTCATGGTATAGACAAGTGAGCCGCACCTCCAGTGCTACATCTTTATGTTGAAACAATTTCAATTGTATTTCATCAATTCCTGGAGCCTTGCTTTTTTTGCCAACGCCTTCAGTACCATTGGTTCTTGATTAGATGTTATCTCTTGAAATGTATAAACATTTATCATGTCTTTTTGGCATAGTGACTCTGTGTACTCCTTCTATCTTCTTTTGATGCTTCCTGCATCACTCAGTCCTTCAATATAGCAACCTGAGGCTTGAATTTTTTTTCTTCAATTCTCTCAGCTTGAGAAATATTCTTTCCTTTTGGGTTTCTAACTCCAAGTCTTCACACATTTCACTACAATACTTCATTATTATCTTGAGTTACCATTTGAAATTTTCTGTTAAATTCTTTTACTTAATCATTTTTTCCAGTTGCTTTAGCTTCACTATACTCAAGAACAAGTTTCATACTCTCTTCTGACATTCATTTTGACTTTTTCTTTCTTTCCTGCCTTTTCAATTACTTTTGCTTTCTTCCTGTATGATGATGTATTTGCAGACATCCCAGAACTCTTTCATACTCTCTTCTGACATTCTTTTTGATTTTTTTTTCTTTCCTGTCTTTTCAATTATCTTTTGCTTTCCACCTGTATGATGATGTACTCACAGTCATCCCATAACTTTTCTGAATAGACACTAATAGTCTATTAGTCTGAATAGACACTAATAGTGTCTAATGCATCAAAACTGTTCTTGAGATGGGCTCTAAATTAAGGTAGGAGATGTTTAAGGCAATATTTTGGCTGTTGCTAACTTGGTTCCATGGAGTCTTGGTGTGGCGCTGTGCATTAATGTGTTAGACTGCAAAGTCGTTTGAACTGCAAGGTCAGAGGTTCAAGCTCACAAGCCGCTTCTTGGAAACCCTGTACAGGGTCACTATGGGTCAGAACCGACTCAACAGCACTTAACAACAACTTGGTTCCATTTTCTGCAGCTTCAGCTTGAACCTGCATATGAGCAATTGATGGTCTGTTCCACAGTTGGCCACTGGCTTTGTTTTGACTGATGATACAGAGGATTCCATCATGTCTTTCCACAGATGTAGTCAATTTGATTCCTCTGAATTATATCCAGCGAGGTCCACTTGCATTGTCGACTGTTATGCTTTTGAAAAAAATTATTTGCAAAGAATCTTACAAAATTCTATCATGCAATCTCCAATATCTTTTCTATCACCAAGATATATTTCAACTACTGATTCTTCTTCTTTGTTTCCAACGTTTGCTTTCCAATCACTGGTAATAATCAGTACATCTCAATTGCATACTTAATCAATTTCAGACTGAAGAAGTTTGTAGACTTCTTCAATTTAACCATCAATGGTTTTAGTGGTTGCTGTGTAAATTTGGATACTAATCGTATTAACTGGTTTTCCTTAATCCTATCACAGATGCATTGTACTTCAAGGTGGACCTTGAAAAACTCTTTTTGTTGATATATTTCATGCCATTCCTCTTTAATTTGTAGTTCCCAGAATATGATTACAGATTCATTCACTGCCCTGATACCTTGGGTAAAATACCTTAACTTTTTGAGCCATTGTTTCTTCATGTATACAATATAGATAGCAACATGGATGCTTATAGGTGTTTCTAAAATTACAGAATAAAGTATACAAAGCACTTTGTGGCCAGGACCAGACATTCAGTTGTTGTTGTTAGGTGTTGTCAGGTGGGTTCCGACTCACAGTGATCCTGTATAGTGCTTCTGAGGAGGGCTGGTTCAAACTGACCTTGCAGTCCAGTGCTTATCCTCCAGCACCATTAGTAGATACTTCAAAATGCTAATTGCTTCAGTGTTAAAAAATTACACAACCCATATAAGGTTTTTAGCATATAACAAACTATTTTAATAATCTCCCTTTCATCATCCTTTATCCACTCATCTTAAAAGCCCAGAATTGCCTGAATCTTCAGTGCTTCTTACCAAACAAACAACTGCTACAGGACAGCAAGTATCAACAACTGGACCTGAAGCACAATCTGTCTTTTTCTCTGAGTTACTGTGATCAAGTTAGTTCCAACATGGGAGATAAAGTGGGCACATAAGGAATATGTGTCTCTCTAGGATGCTCATTACCTATTTGCAGAATATGTGGAACCACTAGAGGGGGCTATAAGCTAAGGGGGGGTCAATATTGTCAATAATGCTGCTTCTTTGCAATATGGCAAATAAGTTACATGCTTATTAATAAGTCATTTAAAAATTAGTTTGGATACATTAGTGTAGATAGTCAGCTCTCAACTAAGGAATGGACTTTGCATGGCATAACTTAAGAAGGTGTGTAGAAGGTGTTTGTGCTTATAAGTATGGGCTTTGTGGAATACAACAAAACAGAATATGGTAGGAGAATGAGAAGTAAAGCAAGATTATCTTGGAGCATTAAGAGGAGAATGAATGAGGGAAGCATCTAGAGTGAAAATCCTGAAGCTGCAAGAAAGAGAAGCTATGAAACAATCTGAATGTTCAGAAACTTACTGTCCATCATTCCCAGCTAAGAATTTTCTGACAGTTGAAAAAACTTGTTAAGTAAATAGTACCAATAAAAATTGGCACATGGGCAAGCATTCTATTCTTCTAAAGAGTGTGAGCAACTATGAAAAAAAAAGAACAGAGTAGAGGCTGGAACAAAGAAAATGGACTGTAGAATCATTTCACTTCTAATGTTGTTGTTGTTGTCAGGTGCCATCGAGTCGGAACCGACTCATAGCGACCCCATGCACAGCAGAAAGAAACAATGTTCGATCCTGGGCCAACCTCACTACTGCCGCCACACCCGAGTCCATCAATGATGCCACCTGGCTGATCCATCTCG
>NW_006408729.1:1917692-1918912 GCF_000296735.1 Chrysochloris asiatica | reverse complement strand
ATATGAGAATCTGTAGATTCCAAGTAGGTAGATAACTTTAAAGTAGATCCCAAGATCCCATTCAGATGATATTGTTGTTAGGTGCCATTGAGTCAGTACCTTATACATAGCAACCTTATGCACAGCAGAATGAAATACTGCTGGGCCAACCTCACTATATTGTTGCCACATTTGAGTCCATCGATGCGGGTACTTGGCCAATCCATCTCACTGGGGGCCTTCCTCTTTTTCTCTGACCCTCCACCTTACCAAACATGATATCCTTCTCCAGTCACTGGTCCCTCCTGACAATATATCCTGAAGTATGCGAGATGAAGTTTGGCCATGCTGGCCTCCAAGGAGCATTCTGGTTGCACTTCTTCCAAAATGAATCTGTTGGTTCTTTTGGCAGCTCATGGTGCTTTTAATACTCCCCTCCAACACCATATCGCAAAAGCATCAATTCTTCTAAGGTCGTCCTTATTCACTGTCCAGTTTTCACATGCATATGAGGTTATTGAAAATATCATGGCTTGGGTCAGGCGCACCTTAGTCCTCAAGCTGATATCTTTGCTCTTAAACACTTAAAAAAGGTCTTCTGCATCAGATTTACCTAATGCAACATTTTGTTTGATTTCTTGACTGCTGCTTCCATGAGTGTTGATAGTTGATCCAAGAAGAATTAAGTCCCTGACAACTTCAATCTTTTCTCCATTGATAAGAATGTTGTTTATTGGTCCATTGGTGAGGATTTTTGTTTTCTTGACATTGAGATGTAATCCGTACTGAAGGCTGTGCTCTTTGATTTTCATCAGTAAATGTTTTAAGTCCTCTTCACTTTCAGTAAACAAGGTTGTATCATCTGCCAAATCCTTCAATGCACCTTGGACTTCCTCCTTCAGTATTATTGGCTCTTGATCATATACTACCTCTTGAAATGGTTGAACATCGACCATTTTCTTTTGGTACAGTGACTCTGTGTATTCCTTCCATCTTCTCTTGATGCTTTATGCATCATTCAAGAATTTGCCCAGAGAGTCCTTCAATAATGGAAATTGAGGCTTGAATTTTTCCTTCAGTTTCACCAGCTTGAGAAATGCTGAGCGTGTTCTTCCTTTTTGGTTTTCTGATTCCAGATCTTTGCACATTTTGTTGCAATATTTGGCTTTATCTTCTCGAGCTGATCTTTGAAATTTTCTGTTCAGCTCTTGGACCTCCTCATTTCTTCCATTTGCTTTAGC
>NW_006408729.1:1907003-1911015 GCF_000296735.1 Chrysochloris asiatica | reverse complement strand
CAGATCTATTGGTTCTTTTGGCAGTCCATGGCACTTTCAGTATTCTCCTCCAACACCACAACTCAAAGGCATCAATTCTTCTATGATCCTCCTTATTCACTGTCCAGCTTTCATTTCTAATACACAAATTAAAATTTATTATCCTAAAATCAAAGAAAGAATGATTTTTTTTTTTTAATTGACATCTCTTGTCAATACTTCAGTCAAGGAAATCCAACATTAAAAATGAAAAAAAATCATCATTCTGATTTCTTTCTCAGATTTCTGATTTCATCTCAGATCTCATTTATCATAAAGATCCAAAGCAGCACTAATAAAATGCATAAAAACAAGTCAAACCATCACCAGTAAAACCCAGTAACAAATAATTCCACTGGTAATCCCAGCTCCTCAGTTGTTTTTGTTGTTAGGTGCTGTTGATTAGATTCTGATTCATAACAACCCTATGTACCTACCACAGAATAAAACACTACCCAGTTCTGTGCCATCGCCAAAATCATTGGTAAGTTTGAGACCATTGTTGCAGCATCCACTGTATCAAATCCATCTCATTGTGGGTCTTCCTCTTTTCACTAACCCTCTACTTTACCAAGCATGATGTTTTTCTCCAATGACTTGTCCCTCCTGGCAACACGTCCATAGTACATGAGACAAAGCCTTACCATCCTCACCTCTAAGGTGGCATTCTGGCTATCATTCTTTCAAAACTGATGTGTTCCTTCTTCTGGCAGTCCATGGTATAGTCAATATTTTTTGCTAACACCATAATTCAAAGGCATCAATTCTTTTCTGTCTTCCTTATTTATTGTCCAGCTTTAGCCTGCATATGAGATGATTGAAAATACCATGGCTTGGGATAGATACAATTATATATTAGTGATATATTTGCTCTTTAACACTTTTAAAAAGTCCTTTGTTGAAGATTTGCCCAGTGTAAGTGTTTTTGTTTATCATCAAATTGGTTCTGACCCATAATGACCCTATATGGGGTTTCAGAGGCTATAAATCTTTATGGGAGCAGAAAGTCTCACCTTTCTCACACAAGAGGCTGGTAGATTCAAACTGCTGACCTTGCCCAGTCAATGATGTCTCAACTGCTGCTCAAGTGTTGACTGTGGATCCAAATAAAATGAAATCCTTGACAACTGCAATCTTTTTTGTTTTTGTTTATCATGATGTTGCTTATTGGTCAATGTGTGAATACTTTTATTTTTTTTGCATTGAGGTGCAATCCACACTGAAGGCTGTATTTGATCTTTATCAGTATTTCAAATTCTCTTCACTTTCAGCAATCAAGGTTCTGTCATCTGCACATCACAGGTTATTAATGATTCTTCATTCAAACCTAATGCTACATTCTTCATATGCCCAACCTCTAATATTATTTGCTCAGTGCACAGATTGAATTATTATGGTGAAAAGATACAACCCTAACACATACCATTTCTTATTTTATACCATCTGGTAGTGTAGTGGTTACGAATCGGGCTGCGAACCTTAAGGTCAGCGGTTCGAAACTACCAGCCGCTCCGCGGGAGAAAGATGAGGCTTTCTACTCCCGTAAAGATTTACACCCTCGGAAACCCTGTACAGGGTCGCTATGGGTCGGACCCGACTTGATGGCACTCAACAACAACAACAACAAGTATCCCATTATTCTGTTCAAACGACTGTCTCTTGGTCTATTTTTTGCTAACACAGGTTATTTGCACAGGTCCCACATGAGTGCAAATAACTATTCTGGATCTCCTAGAGAATCAATAAGTATACAGAAGGAATATACAGAATCACTGTACCAAAAGAAAATGGTTGACATTCAATCATTTCAATAGGCAATGCCTGACAGAGAATCAATAATACTGAAGAAGTCCAAGCTGCCCTAAAGGCATTGGTGAAAAATAAAATAGAGATTTTCGACAAATGAATGTAACATTGGAAGCAATCACTCATCTATATCAAGAAATTTGGAAGATAGCTACCTGGCCAACCGACAGGAAGAGAGCCATATCCATGGTCATTCCAAAGAAAGATGATCCAACGGGATGCATAATTCTCAAACAATATCATTAATATCAAAGCCAAGTAAAATTATGCTAAGGATAATTCAAACATGCTTGCAGCAGCACATTGACAGAAAACCAATGCACAAAATCAAGCCAGATTTAGAAGAGGATGTGAAACAAGAGTTTTCATTGCTGATATCAGATGGATGTTGGCTGAAGGCAGAGACTATCAGAAAGATATTTACCTGTGTTTTACTAACGCTGCATAAGCAGTGTGGAGATCATAACAAAAGAAGCTCCTTAGTGTGCATTTTAATGTCAATGAACTCAAAGGAACAATTATTTCTGTCAGCTCTTTGAATGTGATGTTTGAGGAAACAGAATAAAGTAACAACAATAAAATGAACAACTGGAAGGAGGAATGCCAGCATGAAAAACAACAGCTGAGAGAGTTCATACACACACACAAAGATCATCCTATTTCATGTATCAAAACTAAGACTCTTAGATAGAATCTTGGCTATATAAATCTGTTAAGAACGAATGCAACATGTGTAAAGTAACATACCAACACTACCTTGAAATTGTTCTCTGTGAAGTTAATATGTATATCACACTAGCAAAACTTTCCTAAATTATGTAAGATTATGGATATAAAGTTTAAACTATCTTAACAACAATCTGAAAAATCGTTTATAGCTTTATGTCTATAAACTATATGGCTTTTAGCTTTCTGGTTCCATTTCTGCACAGGTGTCTGTGGTTTCAAAAGAGGAAACTCATAAAAGTAAACATGAATCTGAATAATAATTGCTGTTTTTGGTACTACAATTTAAAAATTACATGTAGATCATGTTTAACAAAAACTTCTGATCTATTTCAGACTGACCCATATGATTGGCATTAGGTTTTTACCTTCTCTCAAAGACCCTGAAACTAGTGTGGCAAAAACACCAGGTATATAAGCAGTGGCTTCAATATAGTCATACATGTATGTGAAAGTCATAGGTTCGTGAAATAAAACAGGCAAATAAAATAGTCAAATAAATGCATTAAAATACAAGTATTTTCCAAAATTCAGTTTGACTGTTTCTTAAAAAGTTGGACATAAATTTACTATTATTGTTATTACTGTTAGGAGTGACAGTGTCGGCTCCAACATATAGTCACTTAATGAACAACAGAACAAAACACTGCCCAGTCCTGTGCCATGCTCACAGTCATTGCTATGCCTAAGCTCATTGTTGTAGCCACTGTATTAATACAACTTGTTGAGGGTCACCCTCTTTTTCAGTGACCCTCTACTTTACCAAGCATGATGTCCTACTCCAGGGACTGGTCCATCCTGTTATCATGTCCACAACATATGTGAAATGAAGTCTTAACCACACTCACTTCCAAGCAGCATTCTGGTTATAGTTCTTCCAAGACAGATTTATTTTGCTGTAGTCTTTGATCCTTATCAGTAAGTGCTTCAAGTACTTTTTACTTTAGCAAGCAAGGTTATGTCATCTGCACAACACAGATTTATGATGTTGTTGTTAGATGTTATCCAATCAGTTTTGACCCAGAGTGACCCTATGCACAACAGAATGAAACACTGTTTGGTCCTGCGCTGTCTTCACAATCTCTGTTATGTTTGAGCCCACCCCATTGCTGCTGCCACTGTGCTGACCCATCTCATTGGGTGTCTTCCTCTTTTTCACTGATCCTCCATTTTACCAAGCATGGTATCTTTCTCCAGGGACTGGTCCCTTCTAATTGTTGTTGTTAGGTGCCATCGAGTCAGAACAGACTCATAGCGACCTTATGCACAGCAGAACGAAACAATGTCCGATCCCGGGCCAACCTCACTACCGCTGCCACACTTGCGTCCATCAATGCTGCCACCTGGCCAATCCATCTCATTGGGGGTCTTCCTCTTTATCTCTGACCCTCCATCCTACCAAGCATGATATCCTTTTCCAGCGACTGTTCCCTCCTGACAATATGTCCAAAGTATGAGAGAC